>NC_083330.1:27901966-28230716 GCF_963455315.2 Globicephala melas
GGGGGTGAGGAGGGTAAAAACATGCTGGACATAGGTATTTGCCAAGTACTTTATTTCCATTCCATCTATAAAATGATTATAATAGTCCCTACTTTAATGTTTGATGTGAGGTTTAAACTTTATATATATGTGTATTTATGTATATATATATATGGTTTGTATGGGTTATTTAGCATTTAAATAGTGCCTGACACATAGTAATTGCTGTATAAATATTTCATTTTTATTACTGTAATTATTATTTTCAAACTCTGTTTGAATGAAAGCAGCAGGTGATATTTTTGGCTGTTGTATGTGGAGTTTAGAGGAGGAAATCACTGACTACCAGGGACAGTGAGCTCCTGAAGAAGCTAAAACAGATTTAGGTAGCAGTTGGCCTGCACCAGCTGAGGATAAGAGTTGATTTTAAAGAAGGGGAAGGAAATGTATACATATATGCCATTGTTTTATGGATTTTATAAAATACTCTAGAGGAAATGAGGGTTTTACCTTGTAAGCTGTATAACTAGACTTGTTAAAATAATTTACAAAGTTGACTGCCTTAAAAATTAGGTAGCATGGTTTAGTGACCAGTGCTCATGTCAAGATACAGAATGACATAGATAACATGGCATATAGGTAGCCCGAAAATCTCATATAGAGAGAGATAGGTTCCCATTATATCAAGTCTAATAGAACCTGGAAATTTGATTTCTCATATTTTAATTCTTTGAAAAGGTGTTATTTTACTCCCCAGAAAGTTTTGATTGATAATACAGTCATTTGTTTATTTGCTAATGGACCCTGTTCCACTTTGCTTTACAACCAAGCACTAATACAGAGACCTTGACTTGGAACCTATTGCAGTTTTCTTTCCTGCTGGTCACAGCTTTGCAGTTTGGAGTCCTTTTGATCCTAAAAGAAACAATCATTTCATATAACTAGCAGTTCCTAAACTTAATAAAAATCATAAAGCCTGACAGTTTTTAGAATCTCTTATATTGCATTGTTTATCATGTCTTTAAGAGCAAAACAATAAAGACCTGATTTTATACATTAATGCTTTTATGACTAAGATTGATAATATGATTTTTAATTTAATGGAATTTTAATAAAATAAGTAAATGTTCATAAGAATAGATTTTATTTGCATAGTTTCTTATAATGTATAAATTGATTTTTTTCTTATATCTTATTTTGAACCCAGCAATAATTTTGTGAGGTTGGCTGAACAGGCAGGACTATTGTGTTTTATAGTTGACAAACTTCAAACACAGAGTTTGTGACTCGCCCTTAGTCACATAGCTACCAACTGTTGCAACTGGGAATTAAAAAAAAAAGACTTTTGATTCATGGTCCTGATGCTGAAAACTCATCCTCTGTACACTGGTGCCGAATCAAGTCTCAGAGACAGAGTTCGGGTGAAATAGAGAAGAAGGGATTTATTGCTTTGCTGGGCAAAGGGGGACACAACAGGCTTGTGCCTCAAAAAACTGTGTCCCAGCCTGAGAAGTGAGGAGTTTTATAGCAATGGTTCAAGGGCGGAGCGGCTAATAAGGATCAGGGTGTGTGCAGTGCCTGCACTCCTTTAATCTGGCCTCAGGTGGTCTCCTGATGAGCTTCTCTGGTTCCTTTAATCTGGTGTCAGGTGGTCTTCTCCCTAGTCTCTGCATCCCCTCCCTTCCCTCATTAGCAACTGTTTGAATCTGCCCTTTGGAACTCAGGGAAGGTCATGGAGGCTGGAGTCTATTCCCTACAAACAAGAAATGGGGACACAGAAAGGCTTCCATGCCCAGGAGCCCCACAGGGTCTTGCTTGGTTTCAGTCCCAATGTTCAATCCACTATTACAATGGGCTGTGCCAAAACCAGGAAGTTTGTTCATTATGGACTTAACGTTTTTAATAAAATTATTCATACTTAATATAAAGGAATGGGTATTTGGCCTATAAGAAACTTTTAGCACTAAAATTTTGTGAATACTGTTTATAATTTATTAACATAGGGTTTTACCCATTAAGCATTAACATAGGGAAGTCAGACATATATGCTTACAAACTTGAACCTTCCTATAGTATATATACCTCAAATTATTATCACACTGCTAATACATGGAGGAAAAAAAGATTGATAGTAGCATCTAAGAAGGTGCTTATAAACCATATTCTTAGACTCAAAATAAATGAGAACCAATGTACTCTAACTTTCAGAGGGTAATAGTGTAACAAACTTCCATTGATGTTACCTTACTCTATTCTGTTACTAAGATTCTGTTGGATGGTGAACTACTTATATCTTTAGTTACCCAAGATAGCCCTTTTCTATTTAATGGAGTTATGCTTCCATTAAAATATGAATGTAAGAGCTTCCATCTAAAAAGACAAAAAACAGCCTAATTTTTATATGTACCAGTAGATATGTGGGTTTGTTTTGTTTTTAAGGGATGCAATAGAAATGCTTCATAGTATGGATGATGCATTTAAAAAACAAGTTGATGCAATTGTTGAAGCTCATCAAGCTGAAATAATACAGCTGGCAAGTGAAAAGCAGAAATGTATCGATTCTGCAAATTTAAAGGTACTGTAAGTAAAATTCACTTTGATAATCAGTATTAAATTGTTATAGCTAAGTAAATAGGATCTTTGACAATGATAAAAGAGAAAAGGAAGCATGATTTAATAACCAAATAGATGTGAAGAAAATTGCCAGTACAATCATGAAGCCAGACCAAAATGTCTGTAATACTTAGATTAGGTGTAGAATATAATTTTAATGAAACCAAGATTATAAGTTGATTCTGATGTGCACCTGCTCCATGAACTCTGGATAAAAATTTCTGTATCCCTAGCCAATTTCAGCTGGAAGCCCCTTTGGTTACACATAGGCAAGATGAGAATGTGAATGTATTAAATACAATCCATCACTACCTAGGACAAGTTCTCAAGGAGTGTTTTATTATCAGTTAGGGTTCAAAACTATCAAATTTCTCATTTTAATATCATTGACAAAGGAATGGGTTAGGATGATAATAAATCAGAGGCAAACATCAAAATTACCTGCAGAGCTTTTTAATAATACATATGCATGTGCTTCCCCCTCAGACTTTCATTCACTAAGACTGGGATCAGACCCAGGTATTTTTCTCAACAGGTGCTTCTGATATGACCCCTCTGTTAAGATCCACTAGATGAGCAGACAGTTACAAATTTCCATTTTTCCCTGATTTTGAAGTAATAATAAGAAACAGATAAAAGTCTTTAAGACTGGAGATTTATAAATCAGCAACTGGAAAAGGAAAAGAGTTAATAGAAAAGGAAAGTGATACTTCATATATTATAATCAAGGTTGTATAATTAAATGACATTACTATCAGGAGTCTGTGTAACCAGAAAGGGGGATTTAGGTCTTTGGAAATAATCACAATGAATAAGGAAATATAACTTGTTCAAAATTTAGTTCTTTATTTCATTTCAAGTTAACAGATGTTTCAGATATTTTATTTAAAATCTACCGATCGTTGAACAAGAGTACATTAGGTATTACTAAATAAAGTATAAAATTAGGCATTTAGCTAAAAGGAAAATACTGTGTTTGATTATGGACATCTTGCCAATATGATGTAATATCAAAGGGAGGTGTTTGTTAGAGAATAGAAAAATTTCACCAAAGCTTAAATGCGGTAATCATGAAAAAAAATTGTAAGGCATCACATAGAGGTGATCATTTAAATTAGGAAAAATGTTTTCAAAGGGAAAAAAATTAGGAAGTCTGTATTAGAGATTAGGAAGAGGGAAGTAAACAGAAAGGGATGATGATATTGGTAATACTCTCAGGAGTGTTGTATGATAGGAGAGAGAGTTTCAAGCAGAAATTAATAGTATCAAATACATTGAATCCTAGGAGAATGTAGGTTAACAATAAAATCATAAGATGATCTCTCAAAAATATGGTCATTTATAACCACCAACAGCAATTTTAGATGGAAACGGAGGTTGTTTCAGTTTTTAAAGTCAAATTCATGATTCAGCATTCATAATCAGCACAGGACAGTGGAAAGATTAAGTCAGAAGACTGGGTATCATCCAAATATGCTCCTGAGAAGCTACACAACTTGAACAAGTTTTCTAAATTATAAAATAGAGTTAAAATAAATTACCATGTGTTAATCACAAGAACCTATAAGAAATAAATGGATAATACACATGTAAGTACTTTGTATACAGTATAACATTTTCCCTATTAGTATTTGAACAAGTTAACATTTTATTAACCTCTGCTTTAAATGGACATCACAAAATACAAAATGTATAAGAATAAATTTTTCACTTTTTTGCATTTTTTAAAATACATTTTCATTAAGAAATGTAAATGTTATAAAATTTATATGTTGATTTAGGTTCATCAAGTTGAAGAAGAAATGCGTGGACTTCTGGAAGAAACATGCAAGAACAAAAAAGCAATGGAAATAAAAATTAAGCAACTTGCTTTTGCTCTAAATCAAATTCAGCAAGAAATGTGATGGTTCTGAGAATGGATTGAATTGAAATGAACCAGCAGACCTATTGTAAAAATGATTAAATATTGTGATAGTAGTAACTGCTATGACTTTGAAATGTCTTTTTCTACACATTTCATTCTGATTATATTTTAAAAGACTTGATCAAGTATTTATTAATTGTATATGTAGGGTTTTTTATAATAAGTTGTTGACAATTATGTGTATTAGAAAAACCTACCAAAATAACTAAACTTAAAACACTTTTTCTTGTTTCTGTGCTGTACATTGTTTGCTAATTACACATTTGCCTATGAGGGAAAGTATTTTAATATTGTTGTTAACCTTACTGTGTTGATGAAGAACTAATTATATTTATTGGTTGTCCTTTAGTTGACATAGCGCCATTCTTTTGAAAGGCTCATAAATGTAGCTAAAAAATATTTTAAATCTGTATAAGGGATGTGGTATTTTTAAGAATGCATATGTAAGTATCTCCACATCACTCATAATGACCCCTTTTTATATAATGCATATGACTTTTTCATTAAAGATTACATTTAAGGTTTTATAAACATTGTCTCAAGAGGAACACTTCCACTGTCATTCTCTCATTTTTACTTTTTAGTTACTATTTATGAAGAGAATTCTTATTTTGTAACTGGAAACGGTTTTCTTCCATTTCATATCAGTTCACTTATTACTATTTCACTTTTGTCATCTCTTATGTTCCTCTGTATTCAGAACAAAGATGTAAATACTATTCTCCTTACTATTTCTGAAAGAATATAATACCTAATTCTTAACTAATAGCCAGTGAACTAAGTTTTGAAAATTAAATGGAATCAGAAAAAATGTAAAGAGAGGGCCCCATTTTGTTATAGGCAAGATTTATACTGAAATCCGTGGGACATCAAGCATGTCAATATATGTAATGGGAGTCTGTGGAGGAGGGGAGGACATAAGAAATATTGGGGAAAATAATAGCTGAAAACTTACTAAATTTGATGAAAAAGATTAACCTACAGATTCAAGAACTTCAGTAAAACCCAGGATAAGCACAAAGAGAACCACACCTAGACACTTAAGAGTCAAACTGTTGGGAAAATCTTGAAAGCAGTGAGAAAATATGATTTATTTCATATAAAGAAACAATATAACTAACAGTTGACTTCTCATCAGAAATAATGGAGACCAGAAGTCAGTGAAAGACATATTTTAGGTACAGGAAGAAAAGGAACAGTAAATCAAGAATTCTACATCCAGGGCTCCCCTGGTGGCGCAGTGGTTGAGAGTCCGCCTGCCGATGCAGGGGACACGGGTTCGTGCCCCGGTCCGGGAAGATCCCCCACGGAGCAGCTGGGCCCGTGAGCCATGGCCGCTGAGCCTGCGCGTCCGGAGCCTGTGCTCTGCAATGGGAGAGGCCACAACAGTGAGAGGCCCATGTACCGCAAAAAAAAACAAACAAACAAAAAAAAAGAATTCTACATCCAACAATATTATCCCTCAGAATAAATGCAAAACAAATGAGACTAGAAGCAGTGGGCTGACAGAGTACTCAAAAAAAATTAGCTAAGAATCTTATATCCCACAAAACTATCTTTTAAACATGAAACCAAAATAAAGTCATTCCCAGGTAACAGAAAATGTGTTCCTACCAGACCCACCTTACAACAAAGGCTGAAGGAAGTTCTTAAGGCTTCAGATCCTTTCAGAAGGTGACCCTAGAGAGTAATTTGAATACACATGAGAAGAAAAAAACACCAGTAAAGGTAATTATAAAAGAATATAAATACATATTTCTTTTCCTTTCATCCCTTAGCTGATTAAAAAAGCAAATATGTAAAACAATGTATAATTGTATTATTGGGAGTAAAACAAAATGTAATATTTCTCAATATCAGCACAAAGGTGGGTGAAAGCAAAGCTGTACGGAAGCAAGGAAGTAACAGGAGACAGTAACTTGAAATCACAGGAACAAGTGACACCAGTAATAAATATGAAAATGTAACTATATATATTTGCTCTTCTTAGACTTTAAGTTATATAAAACAACTATAAAAACAGTTGCAATTATAAAATTGATGTAACATGTATAACAGAAAGCACAAAAAGAGGAAGAGAATAGAGCTATATAGAAGATTCTATATTTCATTGAAACTGGGTTAGTATAAATCTGTTGTATATTCTGATAAGGTAGATATAAGCCCTTGTGAAGCCATTAAGGAAGTAACTCAAAATAAATAACTAAAAAATAGAATTAAAATGTTATACTAGAAAATATTTGTGTAATACAAAAGAAGCAGAAGTAGAGCAATAAAGTATAAAGCAATTATTAAATGCAATAAAAAAGACCAGATGTTTAGAAAACAAAAAATGGCAGAAATAAGTTCAACTCATGTATAATTCAACTACATCAATAATTATGTTGTGTGACTGGATTAAATAATCCAAAAGACAAAAATAGACAAGAAAACAAGATCCAGCTGTGTGTTGCCTACAAGACACTTTCAAATATGCAAATAGGTTGAAAGTAAAAGAACAGAAAAAGATATGTAAATAGCAACCATAAGAAAGATGGAGTGGCTATACTAATAGACAAAATAGACTTTGAAACAAAAATGTACTAGTAGGAAAGATGATAAAATGTCAATTTATCAGGAATGTATAATAATTATTAACATGGATGTACCTACTGGCATATTCCCAAAATTCATGAAGCAAAACTGACAGGCTTGAAGGGAAAAAAAGGTAATTCAACAGTAACAGAAAATTCAATACTTCACTTTCAATAATGGATAGAACAATGAGGCATGAGATCAACAAGAGAACAGAAGACTTCAACGACACGGTAAACCAACTAGGCCTAACAGACATCTGCAGGATGCTTTCAACAACAGCAGAATCTTTACATTCTTCTGAAGTGCACATGGAACGTTCTGCAGTATAGATTAGATGGAAGGTCAGAAAGCAAGCCTCAATGGATTTAGAAGTATTGAAATCACACAAAGTATGCTCTGTGACCACAGCAAACTGAAATTAGGAAGGAATAACAAATTTGGGGAATTTACAATTATGTGGAAATTAAACACACTCCTAAATAAGTACTGGATCAAAGAAGAAATCACAAGGGAAATTAGAAAAATTCTTTGAGGTGAATGGAAATGAAAAGAATAACAAAATTTATGAAATGTAACTAAAGTAGTTGTCAGAAGGAAATTTTTATCTGCAAGCAACTCCATTAAAAAAGAAGAAAAACCTGAAATTAATATCCTAACCTTCCACCTATAAATACTGGGAAAAGTGGAGCAAACTAAAGCCAAAGCAGACAGACTGAAGGAAATAAAAATTAGAGCAGAAATTAATGAAAATAGAAAAGCAACACAATCAGTGCACCTAAAATTTTGACTTTGAAAAATCTACAAAATAAACCTTGAGCTAAATTAATTCAGGATAAAAGGGCTCAAATTACTAAACTCAGGAATGAGCACAAGAAAATGATAATAATAATAAGGGTGGGAGGAAACTCTGGAAGTTGTTGAATATGTTTATGGCCTTAATGATGGTGATAGTTTCATGAGTTTATACTTACTCCCACTCATCAAATTGTACAGACTATGTACAGCTTTTGAATGTCAATCATACCTTAATACAGTGGTTTAAAATAAAAAGAAAGAACTCCATAGGCAATAGAATCAAAAAGAATAAAATTCTTAGGTATAAATTTAACAAAAGAAGTGCAAATCTCATACTCTGAAAACTACAAAACATGGTTGAAAGGAAACAAAGAAGACAATATTCATGGATTGGAAGATTTAAGGTGGTAATTCTCCCCAAATTCATCTACAGATTAAATGCAATCCCTACCAAAATCTCGGCTAGCTTATTTGCGTAAATTGACAACATGGTCTCTAAAATTCATACAGAAATTCAAGGGACCTAGACTATCAATCTTGAAAAAGTTGGAAAACTCACACTTCTTCATTTAAAATCTTACTAGAAAGGTACAGAGGGACAGCAGCCAAGATGGCAGAGTAAAAGGACCCTAAGCTCACCTCCTCTCAGGAGCACACAAAAATAACAAAAATCTGCAGAACAACCATCATTTAAAAAGACTGAAACCTACCAGAAAATATCATTTAAAAAGACTGAAACCTACCAGAACATATCCTCTATAGCTAAAGACATAAAGAAGGAACCACACTGAGACTGGCAGACTCATAATATAAAATCTCATCCCCCCTGCGTGGGTGATCCACAAACTGGAGAATAATTATATTACAGAGGTTCTCCCACAGGAATGAGAGTTCTGAGCCCCAGCCTGGGGTTCCAGCACTGTGAAGAGGAGTTCCCAGAGCATTCAGTTTTGAAGGCCAGCGGGGCTTAATTGCAGGAGCTCCACAGGATTGGGGGAAATAGAGACTTCACTCCTACAGGGCACACAAAATCTCATGCATACCAGGACCAAGGGCAAAAGCAGTAATTTGATAGGTGCCTGGGCCAGACCTACCTGCCGGTCTTGAAGCATCTCCTGGAGAGGTGGGGGGCAGCTCTTGCCCACCATGGGGACATAGGCACTGATGGCAGAGATATGGGGGAGCGTTCACAAAAAGACCACAAAACAAGTTCTATATGAACTCTCACTGGAGGGAGACATCTTGCTTGGGTCATTAGCACCAAGACCTGGCCCCACCCAACAACCTGTAGGCTCTAGTGCTGGAATGCCTCAGGCCAAACAAACTGAGTGGGGACACAGCCCCACCCATCAGCAGACAGGCTCCTAAGGACTTGCTGAGCCCACAGACACCTCTAGACACGCCCCTAGACATGGCCCTGCCCACCAGAGGACCAAGACCAACTCCAGCCCCTTGGGGGCAGGCACCAGCCCCTCCTGCTTAGAAGCCTGCACAAGTCTCTAGACCAGACCAGCTTCAACCACCAGGGGGCAGACACCAGAAGCAAGAAAACTAAAGTCCTACAGGCTGCAGACAGAGTCCACAAATGCAGGCCAGACACTATCCTGGGACCAGCTGGTCCCTAGCCATTGGGTGACAAGAGGGGAGTACACTGCTGGGATGCATAGGACATCTCCTACAGAGGGCCACTTCTCCAAGGTTGAGAAACATAAAAGGACTGCACTCTTAAAGGGCATGCACAAAATCTCACACACTCTGGGACCCAGTGCAAAAGCCGTGGTTTGAAAGGAGCCTGGGTGAGACCTAACCTACTTATGTTAGAGAGTTTACTAGAAAGGCAGAAGGCAACTGAGCTCACCCTAGAGACATAGACACTGGGGCAGCCATTTGAGGGAGCTCATTCTACCACATGGACACTGGTGCTGGCAAGCGCCAACTTGGAATCTTCCCTCTAGCTCATAAGCCTCAGGACCCAGCCCTGCCCCCATGCACCAGTCTATAGTCACCAACACTGGGACAACTCAGTAAGCAGGGACAAAGCCCCCTGCACACACACACCAGCATAGAAGCTGCCTTAAGACTCACTGAGCCCACAGCCTCCCCTGAACATGACCCTGCCACCAGAGGGCCAAGGAATTTGTCCCCACACACCAGTGTGCAGGCCTAGACCTGGGACCCCAGGGCCCTGCAACCAGAGACACTAGTATCCAGATCCACGTACCAGTGGGCAGGCACCAGCCCCAGAATCCCTGGCCTCACTTACCCATGAGCCTGCTCTAGCCTTGGGATCAGTCTCACAGACCAGAGGGCAGACACCAGCCCCAGGACAACTGCAGCCCCACAGCCTGTGGACCCAGCCCACCCACCAACAGCCCAGCCCCAGCCCTGGGACTGGCTGGGCCCTGGGCCTGCCCACCAGCAGGCCAACCCAAGCTTCAGAATACCCCAGACCCCACACCCAGGGGTGTCAGGAACCACTCCCATCCAATAACAGCTCTGGGACACCCTGGGCCCTGCAGGCAGAACTCAGGACATCGCTCTGCCTATGGGTAGGTCATCACTAGCTCCAGGACATGGCTTCACCCACCACTGGGCAGGAACCAACCCTGAGATCTCCTGGAAGCTGACAGCCCATCAGTGAGCGAGTACTAGCCGTCTGGGGTTCCACCACCAGCTACCTCATGACACAGCCTCAAAAACCAATGGTCAGCAGCCTCCAAACAAGGAGGGCCTGGCAACCAACTGGACCAGGGACCAGCCAGGCCTACCAGACTTCCCACAGTAGTCAGCCCACCACCACAGAAAGACCCAAGCAGCCCACATAGGGGGCACCCCTAGAGCATATAGCTCTTGTGACAAGAGTGGAGTGCACTGCTGGGATGCATAGCTACATCTCCTACAAAAGGCTACTGCTGCAAGCCTGGAAAATGTAACCAAACTACCAAATACAAGAAATAAAAACAGCAAGTTAGGCAAAATAAAGTGACAGAGGAACATGTTCCAAAAGAAGGAACAAGATAAAACCCCAGAAAAAGAAGTGAAATAGAGATAGGCAATCTACTTGGGAAAGAGTTCAGGGTAACAATTGTAAAGATGATCAAAGAACTCAGTAGAAGAGTGGATGCACAGATTGAGAAGTTAGAAGTATTTAACAACAAAGTGTTAGAAAATACAAATAACAACCAAACAAAGACCAAGACTACAATAACTGAAATAAAAAATACACTAGATGAAATCAACAGTAGACTAAATTATACAGAGGAAAGGATCAGCAAGCTGGAAGACAAGGTAATGGAAATCACTGACGCCAAACAAAAAAAAGAATGAGAAGAAATGAAGACAGTTTAAGAGACCTTTGGGACAACATCAAGTCTACTAACATTTGCATTATTGGGGTTCCAGAAGGAGAAGAGAGAGAGAAAGGGATTGAGAACATATTTGAAGACATAATAGCTAAAAAATGTCCTAACCTAGGAAAGGAAATAGACATCAAAGTCCAGGAAGCATGGAGAGTCCCAAACAATATTAACCCAAAGAGGAACAACACCAAGACACATTGTAATTAAAATGGAAAAATTAAAGATAAAGAGAGAATATTAAAAGCAACAAGGAAAACAAAAAATCTATAATAGATAACACACACACAAAAAGGAAAGAAATCCAGGTATAACACTCAAGATAGACACCAAATCACAAGAGAATAGAACAAAAGAAGACAAAAGGAACAACAACAAAAACCCCACAAAAATAATCCCACAACAATTCACAAAATGGCAATAAGAACATACATATCAATAATTACTTTAAAAGTAAATGGACTAAATGCTCCAATCAAAAGACATAGAGTGGTTGAATGAATACAAAATGAGACCCATATATATGTTGCTTACCAGAGACTCACTTCAGATCTAAAGACACACAGACTGAAAGTGAGGGCATGGAAGAAATTATTCCATGCAAATGGGAACCAAAAGAAAGCTGGAGTAGCAATACAAATATCAGAGAAAATGGACTTTAAAACAGACTGTTATAAGAAACAAAGAAGAACATTACTTAATGATGAAGGGATCAATCCAAGAAGATATGACAACTGTAAATACATATGCACCCAACACAGGAGAACCTAAATACATAAGGCAAACATTAACTAACATAAAGGGAGAAATTGACAGTAACACAATAATAGTAGGGGACTTAAAACTCTGCTTACATCAAGGGACAGATCACCCAGATAGAAAATCAATAAGGAAATACTGGCCTTAGAGGACACATTAGATCAGAAGAACTTAATAGATATACATGGAACATTCCACCTAAAAGCAGCAGAATACACATTCTTTTCAAAGGCACATAGAACATTCTCCAGGATGGACCACATGCTAGACCACAAAACAAGCCTTGGTAAATTTAAGAAAACTGAAACCATATCAAGCACATTTTCCAACCAAAATGCTATGAGACTAGGAATTAACTACAAGAAAAAAAAACCTGCAAAAAACACAAACATGTGGAGGCTAAATAATATGCTATCAAACAACCAATAGATCACTGAAGGCATCAAAGAGGAAATCAAAAAAATGTCTGAAAGATGAAAATGAAAACACAATGATCCAAAAGCTATGGGTTGCAGTAAGAGCAGATCTAAAAGACAAGTGTATAGTGATAAAAGCTTACCCAAGGAAACAAGAAAAATCTCAAATAAACAAACTAACCTTACACTTAAAGGATCTAGAAATAGAAGAACAAACAAAATCCAAAGTTAGTAGAAGGAAAGAATGCATAAAGATTAGAACAGAACTAAATGAAACAGAGACTAAAAAAATAGAGAAGATCAATGAAACTTAAAGCTGATTCTTTGAAAAGATAAACAAAATTGATAAACTTCTAGCCATCATGAAAAAAAGAGAGAGGGCCCAAATCAATAAAATCAGAAATGAAAAAGGAGAAGTTACAACCAACACCACAGAAATACAAAGGATCATAAGAGACTATTATTAACAACAATATGCCAACAAAATGGACAACTAGAGGAAATGGACAAATTCTTAGAAGTGTACAATCTCCCAAGACTGAACCAAGAAGAATTAGAAAATAGGAACAGACCAATTACCAGTAATGAAATTGAATCAGGAATTTTAAAACTCCCAACAAACAGAAGTCCAAGACCAGATGGCTTCACAGGTGACTTCTACCAAACATTTAGACAAGGGCTAACACCTATCCTTCTCAAACTATTCAAAAAAATTACAGAGAAACAAATGCTTCCAAACTCATTCTATGAGACCAGTGTCACACTGATACCAAAACCAGACAAAGATATCACAAAAAAGAAAATTACAGCCCAATATCCCTGATGAACATAGATGCAAAAATACTCAAGAAAATATTAGCAAAGTAAATCCAACAATATTTTGAAAGGATCATACACCATGATCAAGTGGGATTTTTCCCAGGGATGCAAAGATTATCAATATCCACAAATCAATCAATGGGACAAACCACAATAACAAACTGTAAGATAAAACCATATGATGATTTAAAAGATGTAGAAAAAGCTTTTGATAAAATTCAACATTTTTTATAACAAAAACTCTCCAGAAATTAGGCATAGAAGGAACATACCTCAGTATAATTAATAAAGGCTATATGTGATAAGCTCACAGCTAACATCATACTCAACAGTGAAAAACTGAAAGCATTTCCTCTAAGGTCAGGAACAAGACAAGGATGCCCACTTTCACCACTTTCACTTTTATTCAACATAGTATTGAAGTCCTAGCCATGGAAGTCAGACAAGAAAAAGAAATAAAGGGAATCCAAATTGGAAAGGAAGAAATAAAACTGTCACTTTGTGCAGACATTATGCTATAGAATTCCTTAAGATGCCTCCAGAAAACTACTAGAGCTCCACAATGAATTTGTTAAAGTTGCAGGACACAAAATTAATATACAGAAATTGGTTCCATTTCTATACACTAAGAGCAAGCAATCAGTAGGAGAAATTAAGGAAGCAATATTTACCATTGCTTCAAAAAGAATAAAATACCTACAAATAAACTTACCTAAAAAGGTAAAAAGAACTGTACTCAGAAAATTATAAGACACTAATGAAGGAAACTGAAAACAACAAAAACAGATGGAAAGATAAACCATGTTCATGGATTGGAAGAATTAATATTGTTAAAATGACCATACTGCCCAAGGCAATCTACGGATTCAATGCAACACCTATCAAAATACCAACAGCATTTTTCACAGAACTAGAACAAATAATCTAAAATTTTGTATGAAAACACAAAAGCCCCTGAATAGGCAAAACAATCTTAAGGAATAAGAACAGAGCTGGAGGAATCATGCTCCCGGACTTCAGACTATACTACAAAGCTACAATAATCAAAACAGTATGGTACTAGCCCAGAAAATAGACACATAGATCAATGGAACAGATTAGAGAACCCAGAAATAAACTCTCACACTTATGGTCAATTAATCTACAACAAAGGAGGCAAGAACATACAATGGTGAAAAGACAATCTCTTCAGTCAGTCGTGCTGGGAAAACTTGACAGCTACATGTAAAAGAATGAAATTAGAACATTTTCTCATACAAAAATGAACTCAAAATGGATTAAAGACGTAAATATCAGACCAGATACCATAAAACTCCTAGAGGAAAACATAGGCAGAACACTCTTTGACATATATCATAGCTACATGTAAAAGAATGAAATTAGAATATTTTCTCATACAAAACTGAACTCAAAATGGATTAAAGACCAAAATGTAAGACCAGATACCATAAAATTCCTAGAGGAAAACATAGGCAGAACACTCTTTGACATATATCATAGCAATATTTTTGTTTTGATCTGTTTCCTAAGGTAAAGTAAACAAAAGCAAAATTTAGCGAATAGAACCTAGCTAAATGTAAATGGTTTTGCACAGCAAAGGAAACCATCGACAAAATGAAAAGACAACCTACTGAATGGGAGAAAATATTTGTAAGTGATATGACCAATAAGGGGTTAATATCCAAAATATATAAACAGCTCATACAACTTGATATCAAACAAACAACCAGCCAAACCATTGATTAGAAAATGGGCAGAGGATTTGAATAGACATTTTTCCAAAGAAGACATACAGATGGCCAACAGGTACATGAAAAGATGTTCAACATCAATAATCATCAGAGAAATGCAAATCAAAACTACAATGAGATATCACCTCACACCTGCCAGAATAAACTATCATCAAAAAGATCACAAATAATAAATATTGGCAAGGATGTAGAGAAAAGGGAACCCATGTACACTGTTGATGGGACTGTAAATTGGTGTAGCCACTGTGGAAATCAGTTTGGAGGTTTCTCAAAAAACTAAAAATAGGGACTTCCCTGGTGGGCCAGTGGGTAATACTCTGCGCTCTCAATGCAGGGGTCCCTGGTTGGGGAACCATATCCCACATGCATCCTGCAACTAAGAGTCCACATGCTGCAACTAAGAAATCCACATGCCACAACTAAGAGCTCACATGCCACAACTAAGACCTAGCATGGCCAAAATAAATAAATAAAAAATAAATACATACTTTAAAAAAACTAAAAATAAAACTACCATATGATCCAGCAATTCCACTCCTGGGTATATATCCAAAGAAAATGAAAACACTAATTTAAAAGATACATACACTCCAATGTTGATAGCAGCATTATTTACAATAGCCAAAATAGGGGAGCAACTTAAGTGTCCATCACTAGATGAATGGATAAAGACAATATGGAATATATTTACTATGGAATACTACTCAGCCATAAAAAAGAATGAAATTTTGACATTTTTAATAACATGAATGGACCTGGTGCGTATTAGGCTTAGTGAAATGTTAGGCAGAGGAAGTCAAATATTGCTATGGTATCACATATATGGAATCTAAAAATAAAACAAACTTAGGGAATATAACATAATAGAAACAGACTCACAGTTATAGAAACAAACTAGTGGTAACCAGTGGGGAGAGGAAAGGGGGGTAGATAAGATAAGAGTAGATGATTAGAGATACAAACTACTATATATAAAATAAACTATAAGAATATATTATACAACATAGGGAATATAGCCAATATTTTATAATAACTATAAATGGAATATAATACCTTTTTAAAAATTAATTACTATGTTGTACACCTGAAACATATAATATTGTAAATCAAATATATCTCAATAAAAAAATCACAAAGTGTAGAAAATATTTTGAATTGGATGAAAATGAAAATAGAACATGGAAAACATTATGGGATGCAGCAAAACAATGTTTAGAGAGAAATTTATAGATTTAAATGCCTATGTTAGAAAGAAGGAAAGGTTTCAAATCAGTAATTTAAGTTTCCTTTTTAAGAAATCAGAAAGGGACTTCCCTGGTGGCACAGTGTTTAAGAATCCACCTGCCAATGCAGGGAACACGGGTTTGATCCCTGGTCCGGGAAGATTCCCACATGCTGCGGAGCAACTAAGCCCGTGTGCCACGAGTACTGAGCCCGCGCGCCACAGCTACTGAAGCCTGCATGCCCTAGAGCCCGCACACCACAACTACCGAAGCCCCTGTGCCTAGAGCATGTACTCTGCAACAAGCCGTCACAATGAGTAGCCCACACACTGCAACGAAGAGTAGTCCCTGCTCGCCACAGCTAGAGAAAGCCGGCATGCAGCAACGAAGACCCAATGCAGCCAAAAAAAAAAAAGAAAGAAAGAAAAGAAACCAGAAAAAGAAGATCCACTTAACCCCAAGGATAAAAATATTAAATCTCAGAGCAGAAATCAATCAAATAGAAAAGAAACAAAAAAAAGCAATAGAGAAACTAGCAATCAAACCAAAAGTTGGTTCTTTGAAAATATTTTCAAAAAATGATGCACTTTTAACAACTCTGGGCAATAAAGAAGAGAGAATAAAATTTTCTAAAATCAAGAATGAAGAAGGGTCAGCATTACAGACTCTAAAGATGCTAAAAAGGATTATAAGAAATATGATTAACAACTTTATGCTGACAAATTAGATGACTTAGTTGAACAAATTTTTGAAAAGATACAAATTACCAAAACTGACTCAAGAAAAAATAGAATATCTGAATAAACCTATAATAAGTAAACTGAATTCCTACAAAGAAAAGCTCAGGTTCAGACAACTTTGCCAGTGAATTCTGTAAAATATTTTAAAAATAAATAAAATCAGTCCATAGCCATACTCTTTCAGAAAAGAGAGAAGGAAAGAATAGTTCTCAACTCATTCAATATGGCGAGTAATAAGTTGATAATTTCTGGTGGCCATTAATTATAAATAATATTTATAAACTCACTTATAGTAAGTCTCTACTAATATGTACCCCCTATGATGTGTATGTCAATGTTAAAGAATGGCTTTGATGGCCACACCAGCCTGGATTTCTTCTCTGAACGATTAGATACTTGATATTTCACCTCTGACCGTACTGTTGGTGGTAGATGGCCATGTGCACTTCTTTCCTGTTAAAAGTCCCCTGTCCACAGTAGTCACTGTCAAGCTAATTATCAAGGAGACTTTTGTCTACTTCAACCTCCTGGAGGAAAGAGTAGTTCCTTAATATTGCGTGGATAGGTAAAAGTGAGGATACAAATCAACTGTGATCCATAGATATTGTTCAGCCAAATATCAGTCAGCCCCATTCATAAATCATCAAGTTTTTTGCCTGATGATGAGCTCAGCATGTGGTTGATCCCAATTTGTTAAAATAGATGATATAATATGAAGGGACACTTCAGGAAGATTTTGGAATCCTTAGTGTGCACTAAGGTAGCACATGCTCCATCAAGCTTGTCTAGTTATTACCATTTATCTAATCTTGATTATACCATTTCTACTAGCTGCTAGAGTACTAGGCTTACTTATCTGTGAGAAGGAAGAGCTAAGAGCCCTCAATTCATAACAGGCAGTTTAGGCCGTTGTGTGATACAGAAATGGGCTCTGTATTGACACATGCTGTGTGTGTGTGTGTGTGTGTGTGTGTGTGTGTGTGTGTGTGTGTGTGTGTGTGTGTGTGTGTGTGTGTGTGTGTGTGCCTTTTGTCTAAAGATGATTGAAAAGATGTTAGAGGTTTAAAAAATTATTTGACTTTCTGGGTCATGGGACCTGACCTAAGAAGGGTTGATTACAACTGAAGCTTATTCCTGAATCCAAAATCTTGATTTAAAAGTACCTCAGCTTGGGCTTCCCTGGTGGGGCAGTGGTTGAGAGTCCGCCTGCCGATGCAGGGGACATGGGTTCGTGCCCCGGTCTGGGAAGATCCCACATGCCGCGGAGCGGCTGGGCCCGTGAGCTATAGCCGCTGAGCCTGCGCGTCCGGAGCCTGCGCTCCACAATGGGAGAGGCCACAACAGTGAGAGGCCCACGTACTGCAAAAAAAAAAAAAAAAAAAAAAAGTACCTCAACTCAAATTTACTAGACTTCCAGCTTAACTAGTACATACAGCGCATCAAATTCCCAAGGCCAAGATATGCTGTCTCAAGGCTGCTGGCTCCGTCAAGGTTGGGATGTTAGGATAGAGGTTTCAGTTTAATATTCTGGAGTATAATTAGGAAAGATATTCTACCTTCTCTCATCCATTGGAATTCCAGTATGTTCACTTACATGGCAAGACCCTAAGTTTTTTGGAGGGATAACAATTTATCCCTTCTCCTTTTTGTTGAGATGTTAGTGAATAAGAAGTTGATATCTTGCTTCATTAAATCCTACTAACATTTAAATATCATCAATGCAGTTGATGATAGTAATGTCCTTAGGTTGATCTCATCATTGAAAGTCCCAGTAAATAAATCTGTGACAAATAGTAGGTGAATCCAGATTTTATAGGGGTGGGAGAGCAACATTGCCAAAGTTGTGATTGCTTAATTCAATTGGTAGACTTTTATCAAGAAATCTTGATATTCCATCTGATTTATGATTTATCAGCTGGCCATACTGGAGGATTGAAAGGAGATAGAGTGGAAATACCAAAGGTGGTCCTCAGTTATCTATTTTTTACTTCCTCTGGAGAGATGGTATTGCTGCTTACACCTAATGTACATGGCTTGAATCACAGTGATCAAAGGAGATATGACCAGCTAAACACATTTTATTAATATAATTGACTCAATTATGTTAAGTAAATGTAACCACTGCTTTTGTCCAAGTGTCTCCTCGGGAGTACATAAATTTAAGACAGCTGTTTTAGGGTGCCTAGATTCTGATTGAGTTCTTTCATTACAGCTCAGTCATGCTCTTATTCCCACCATCAGTGGCACAGCTTGGGTCTAAGTCAACAGTCTGACCCAACTGCTTCCCATCAGATAGCTCAAACCTTTTCCTTTCTAGAGCTCCCTACCAAATCTCTTACCCCATTATCACTCTTTGAGAGGTCTATTGAATCAGGCATACAGCCACCTACAAAGCAAAAGAAACAAACGTCTATTTATTAGAACTTATGAAACAAAAGCTAGAACCAATCCCCACCCTCAACCCTTACCTCAGGATCTAGCTGAGGATATGTTCAGGCTTTAAAGAAAGGGTAAGCATCCTTCCCACGTGGCCACTCTCTTTGGTTTGATATACATACTTAGAGGAAATTATATAGGGTGATCAGTCTGTGGGTCTTAACCTGAGTCTCACCAAATCAAAACACTCATTTCCAGGGGCTGCTGTACAGTTTTCCACCATGACTCCTACCAGGTTTTGGAAAGGAATTTAGAAGTATAGTTGTTACATCTGTAAGTAAACTGAATTTTTTCTTATACTTCCTTCAAGAAGTATATAAGCTGTAGTCTGCTTATATACACATGGATCTAAGTAAGAATGTGATTTATAATTGAGGTTGGATTTTTATTTTCCATTTTATCAAATTCTTGGAATACCTTTTACTTAAACCTAAGGAAATGGTTGTTCTTATAATCTTGAGAATTTGGAGTCTAGTTCAATATCATAAGAATTGTCAATATCTTTCTAGGATTTTGACTACTGTCTGGCAGTACTGCCCACAGTAGATAATTACTCTTGACTCACTTGATGGTTATATGCTTCCCAACCACCTCCCACCTTGCAGTAGGCTGTTCTCATAGCTGCCGCAACTTTCAATGGATTATCTTATTTTTGTTCCCCAGTTTTTCACTTCCATATACATACTGCTGTATTTGTTGGTAATGTACCTGTCTTGATTTTAGAGTCTGTTTTCTTAGGATGTGGTCCCCTGAGAGTAAGGGCACAGTGGGAGACTTTGAAGATTGGTCTATACCACTTCTTTCCATTATCCTTAAACCTTTGTGGGGAGGGGCTTCTTGACTGAAAGATATTTTCTTCTGGACAGTGGTGAAGAGAACACTAGTTTATACTTTCAAATCCTGGACTCTCCCTCCTACTCAGTGTTAACAATGCTGGCAGGTATCACCTACTATTTTGTAAACATTACTGATCTTATGAAATCTGTCTAGTTGCTCTCTTTACTGATAAAACCCACATAGCAATTCTGAACTTGGAGAGGAAATTCTTTGCGATGCATAATTGGCTAAAAACTAAAAGAGTAATTTAAGTTTTCTAAATTGTTTTCTTCCTGTCAGTTAAAAGATAAGTGTTTACCAAAGTTCAACTGATTATGATCATTGAATAAACTGACCATATAAAAATTGGCATAACATCGTTAATTTCACCTTCATGATTTTGGGGTTTCACACTACCCAAACTATTAGTTTCTTATCAGTTTTCCAAAAATGGACTTACTTTTAAAAATTAAATATCTCTTTTAGCCACAACTTAAATAACATAAATGAAATCACTAGTTTAATGTTTTGGTCATGTTTATTTTTAATTTTTGCCTAATCCACATTAAATTAATCATGAAAGTATTAAAATAACAAAAGATTTACCATGTATCAGCTACAGTCATTCTGTTAACACTAGTAATATGCATATCACACAATTACAAAAGACAGATAGATTGTTGGATGATCTACTGACTGAGGAAAGATACCAAAGGTAGTTTTTTTTTCCAGTTTACAAAACATTTTTTTTTCAGAGATTCTAAAAGCATGTATTATTTCATTTTGTAATGTGTATGGCTAACATGACTTAGTTGGGAGATATCCACTGAGAGTCTGAATTTAATTTTTGCTGAATAAATTCCTTAATTTTTATAAATGGCACACATATAATTAAATAAATAGGTATTTTTATAAATAAAATAGTCAATTACAGTAGAGCAAGATAGGATGGTACATTTATTAACATTAGATAATTCTAGGGTACCTATAATCATTATCTTGAGGGATTTATTTTAGAGTGCTTTATTTTTTCATTCTAGGGAATAGATGTGACACTACACAAGGAATTGAATGATGTGGGGACCATTCACTGGTGAGAAATTCTTTTGATAAAACCACTTTTGACTTAGAATTACTCTCTCGGTGATAAATTCAAAAATTGTCAACTCTAGGTTGACACAGGGTATTAGTTACCAAAGGGTTTGTATCAGAGCGTATGATTTTTAAGTTTGTGTCTTAATTAGGGCAATGTATTGTGAATAGGAGGTCTTTATGCTATGGCTTATTATTTGCACGGCAGTCATCTTGCTTTGGTAGTTTAGTGATAAACACTTTTACCTTACTGAAATTTCAAAAAAACAGTGTTATCAACAGTGTTTCCAGTGGGAGAGTTGCTGAGCAACTTGATTTTTCAGGAAGGTCTAAGTGACATACAGTTTCTGTAAATGTTTGACCATATTTACCTTCTATTTTTATACACAAGAGCAGTCAGAGGACTGTTCAGGTGTTAGTAAATAGAAGCTTCTAGTGTATATTAGTTGAGTTTATTTTTGTTACAACAAACTTGGATCTCTTGTTCTTACATTTGAATATGTGTGGTTGAAGTTCAAACCCCAACATCAAATCGTAAGTTTTAACTTAATGAAGATGAGAATTCGAATTTTCAGTCTGACTCTTCAAGAAGATTTAGAAGCAACTATTTGTTTCTTTTAATATCATGCCATATTTTTGAATGTAAGCTGCCTTCTGAATGTAAGCTTCCCTCTTTCGGTAAGCTGCCTTGATAGGGCAATAAGGTAGAGTATAAGTCACTAAATAAAATTTAAAATCTCTTTAATGTGTGTGAATTATATTTCTATAGGTGTTTGAATGTAATCTTCATTTCCCGTTTCTGCTTACAGGGTACACACTTCTGAAGTCAAGGTCTTTGGGTTATCTATCATATTATTACTATACCATGCAGGTTATAGGTAGGTAAAAAATAATGTTGTTTGTCATAATGTGACGATTAATAATCCTTGAAACATATGTGTTTACCTAATTTTTTTAATCTTGAAAATGCATAAGATAGATGTTTGTGTATTGTAAGATTTGGAAGGAAAAACAGAAAGCCAAATTTTATCTTCATTAACTTAGAACAGATTAAACAAGGGAGTAATAAAGCTGATGTAAGCAGCCTTTTGATGAAGTTTCTTAGCTCAAAGGAGACCTGAGAGTTGGAAGTTCCAACCTATCACTTCCAACTGATAGGCTCATGCATTTGAAAATCAGTACGCCACCATCAGTGAACAAAATAAAATTTGGTTGAATTTTCTTGAATAGTTAACTACTATATTATGACACAACTGCACATATATTAAACTGATCCTGGACTTCTATGAAAATAACATATGTGAAATTCCACAAATGTGACACTCAGTCCAGTGAACTATGGGCTAATAAGTCATTCCGTCGAATTCAAAACACTGAAGTTCTCCCTCCTACTCCTGAATTGGCTAAGCAGCTGCACTTCCAAAATGCATAAAAATAATGAAAATATAATCAGGAGCATATAAACAATATTATAATAGATCATAATATTTGCCCAGTTAATCCGGTGTAATTAGTCTGAATTTAACAAAGGATTACTGTCATGCATTTAGTACTACATAGGTCAATGCAATACGGTTTAGTTTAACTGGATTATTCTAGTGCACAAAAATCTTACCTACTTCTTGAGAATATGCTATGAGTCCTAACTTTTGATGGAAAGAATTATTAGGCTTTTGTCAGAATTGGTACAAAGAACTAGTGTAGCAATTGATAGCCATTTAGAGTTGTCTCCTTTATAGCCAAAAGGATACAGAAATCAAATTCAGAGTAATATACTTCAAACAGTGACCAATATCAGTTTCTTAAAGATTATTTATATTCTGATTTTTAAAAATCACATTTTAAAATAATTCATTAGCAGAAATTCCAAAAAGTTTCAAAATATTAAAAAGACTTTTGCATTATCAGGCTCTGATCTTTAGCAGTTTTAGGAAAAATGATATATTTTATTATTTTTCATTGTGTTATTCAGTGTTTCTCAAAGGGGTGACTGTGTGCATGAGAATTACCTGAAACTATCTGTGAAGAAATGCAGATTCCCAGGTCAAATTCTCATATCAAATGCTGATTTAATCTCTGAAATTTGGAAAAAAGAATCACATTTTTAACAAACACCATAGATGATTTTTCTCCTTAAAGTTCGGAAGCCACTGGTGTAAGTAATTTGTAGTTTCTCTGACAGACATAGGATTTTGAAGGCTAATTGAAATAGCTGCTAACTTGTGAATGTGCTTTAGTTGAATCCTACTGAGTTTAAACAAATGAAAAATTCATTGTGAAAAACACAAAAATATTGCAAAATAAATTTCAAATGACCTATTAGCATCATTAATAATAACTGCGTTGTAGAAAAACTTTAAAAACTGAAATTAAAAAGAACAATTAAAAAATTACCAAAATAGTTATTATGATTTAATACTACATGCTATGGAACAAATTGTGTCTCCCCCAAATTCATATGTTAAAGCCTTAACCACATTTGGAGAGAGAGCCTTCAAGAGGTATAGGTTTAGACGAGGTCACAGAGTGGGGCCCTCATGATGGGATTAGTACCCTTATAAGAAAAGACATCAGAGAACTTGTTTGCTCTCTCTCTCTCTGCTATGTGAGGACACAGAGAGAAGGTAGCTGTCTACAAGCCAGGAAGAGAGGCCTCACCAGAACCTGACCATGCTGGCATCCGAACTTCCAGACTCCAGAACTGTGAGAAAATAAATTTCTGTTGTTTAAGTCATCTTGTCTATGGTATTTTTGTTATGGCAGACCAAGCTAAGACACATATAAAAAAGTTTTTTAAAATAACAACTTTATTTTTATCAATTCCTGTCCCTGCATCTATAGCACAATGTTACCACTTCAAATTAAAACTAAAACCTCCTTAAGAAACACTATTGTATTTATTAATTCTATTAATTTATTAATAATAAATTAAAACTAATTTGCAAATTAATTTAATTTGTAAAATAATAATTTTGCTAATGGCAAATCACATAGCAGAACCCATTTTGAGATAACTTAAATTGAGTGGTTTTATTAATTGAATTTTTCATGTTTTACTAAAGATTTTTTTTTTTTTTTAGTTTGCGGTACGCGGGTCTCTCACTGTTGTGGCCTCTCCCGTTGCGGGGCACAGGCTCCGGACGCGCAGGCTCAGCGGCCATGGCTCACGGGCCCAGCCGCCCCGCGGCATGAGGGATTTTCCCGGACCGGGGCACCAACCCGTGTCCCCTGCATCGGCAGGCAGACTCTCAACCACTGCGCCACCAGGGAAGCCCTACTAAAGGTTTTTAATTTCAAGTTTTGCTTATAGAGTTCTTTGATTAAATAAAGGTTGTCTGGTTATTAATGAAGTTCTGTACCTATGAATTGGAAGCATAAATATTTTGTTATAAATGGTGTGTCCGGTTTTACTAGCTAATGCTGCTATTTCACTTCATTCCAGTGACCCTTTTTTGCTAGTTTATTGTTATTTTAAATTTAAAATATTTCTTGCATGAAACTTTCTTGATTAATTACCATCATATGGAATTTTCATTCACCTAATATTTATTGAGCATCTACTATATCCAAAGTGTTGTGTGTGACACCAACTCATTTAAAATTTAGTTCTGACTCTCGAGAGTTTGTAATCAAATGAGAAAAAACTTTTACCCAGATCTGTGTGTTATCCCATTTCCCATCAATAGTTTGGGGTATCACGAAACACAAGAACCTGCGGGTGCCTAATATTCTAAATAACACAATATAATTTGGTTTCAGTAAGGTATTACGAACACTGTTCTAAATGCAGGAGATCTGGAGTCCAGCGGCGAGTCTGAGCAATTCAGGACCTCTCCCTCCACACCCCAGTATCTCTACCTATGATTCCATGATTCTGTTTTTCCTGTATTTCAAATCTAAAAAGATAATCTATGGAATATAACCCTGCATTTGGTCCGAGTCACTGAAATATTTGCAAAGGATCCTAAAGCTCGAAAAGAGCAGACAGCAGAAACCGCCCAATCAAGGTAAGTGACCGAAGGCTAATCTCGTGTGGCTCCACGGACCCAGCGGCTCAGAAATTGATGGCCACACGGCAGGGTTTTTTCCTGCCCTGAAGCCCTTGTTTCCTCCCGGCGTTGCTGCGGGAGGTCGCCGCTCCCGGGGTCGGCTCGCCAACTGCAGGGAGGCAAGTGTGAAACCCAGTCACCGACGCTGCCCTCCTCTCCGCTCGCCCCTCCTTCCTACAGAAAAATGCGTTTCCAAGCAACGGCGGGCCGCGGCGTCACTTCCTGCCATTTAAACTCGGGTACCCACCCCTAGCCGCCCCTTCTTCTCGCTTCCACTCCCCCTCCCCTCGATCGTGGGCTTACTTCTCGCGTCCCCAGGCTCGGGGAGGGGGCGGAGGCCCGGCGCGCCGAGCGGCCCCCGGGCGGGTGGGCGCAGCGCACCTGTTGTTTGCAGGAGCCCGCGACCCTTCGTCCCGCCCTCGGCGGGCGGCGACGGCAGCGGCCGCCGCGGAGCCGACCCGGCAGGTGGCCGAGCGCGGGGGCCGCACCACCGCGGCGCGGGGACGCGATGGCGGCGGCCGAGCCCGCGGGCTCCGGGCAGCCGGCGCCGCAGGGCCAGGGGCAGGGCCAGCGGCCGCAGCCGCAGCAGTCCCAGGCGCAGCCCCCGCCGCCGCCGCCGCCGCCTCTCGGGGGCGGCGGGGGCGGCAGCAGCAGGCACGAGAAGAGCCTGGGACTGCTCACCACCAAGTTCGTGTCGCTGCTTCAGGAGGCCAAGGACGGCGTCCTGGATCTCAAAGCGGTGAGTGCGGGAGGCGGGGAGGGGGCGGACTTCCGAGCCCGCGGTCCTGGGAGAAGACCACCCCCTTGTCGCGTGGGTTGGGCGGCGCGGCGTGGACGCGCATCCCGGAGACCGGGAAACCCGCGAGCAGGGGCCACGTGGCCGGCGCCCAGGCCCTGGACGCCGGGATGGGGGAGGGACGCGGGACCAGGATGGCCCGGACCGACCGCGTTAACCAATGGGGCCCGGCGCTGCGCCGGGCTCTCGACAAAGAGCCCAGGAGCTCGGGCGCGCCCGCGTGGCTTCAGGCTCTGGGCGTAGGGACCCGAGGGCGACCGAGTGTCCTTGTTGCTTCGCGTCCACCTGTGGCAGAGCCTCAGGGGTTACCAGGGCGCTTTGCCCCGAGGCACCCTTGGGATTGATTTTGCTCTTGGGAATTGATGGTTTTAATAGGCGATTCTTGCTGAGACCGTGTTTCGGTTGTTTAAAACGAACAAGCAAACAAAATCCGATTTTGCCACCTCTTCTGGATGACACACACACAAAAAGGTGAACTCTTCAGCCCTCCCCGTTAAAACAATAATAGTAATTTAAAAAACCTCTTCCTTGTGCACTTCTTTTCATCATCCTGATGATTAAGAGGGATATTTGACTTGTGACTTAATTTGGTATCTGATATAAATTTCTAAAAGCGAGATTTGCCATCACACGAAAAGGGGGTGTTTTATAATTTTCACCCCAAAAGATGGAAGCGCTCAGTAAACTCCTATTTCACGAGACCGTGTGCTTCGTCTTTTACTACAGTTTGGAATTTTCAAACAGCAACATGCATCAAAAGCTGTTCCGTTAAACAAAATGACTTAACCGTTCAAGGCAGGACTTGGAAGGATTCCACAGCGCTGAGGAACAGCGCTGTGATCACACTTGAATTAAAATTCAGCCAGCACACGCAGTTTAAGTAAGAAGTAAAGCAATAAAAACAAAAATTACTAACGAGTCAGTAATCACTGCAGAGGATTGGTCCCAGCGCCTAGGGGAGGGTCAGGACCACCTTTCCTAGCTTGAGAGTGTGACTGCAGTCATCAAGGCTGTGCCTAAAGTAACAGAAGCAGCATCTGAGCAGGAGAGCATCTTCTAGTTCTCCCTGACCTGAACTCACAAAGGCCAACTTGATGGCCTCTGCTAGGGGCCCTCCTCTCAGTGTAGTGCAGGAGGTGAGGTATGTCACTGAATGCCGTCTCCTTTCCCTGGGTGTTCAGTATGTGATTGTTGAAATATCTGAATTGTTCTAGTTTATACAAATGAGGCACGATGCACATATTTTGCATTTCCGGAAGTAGTTTCTACTCTCTTCTTTTTGAAGTGTTACTCCTAGAATTTTCCCACACCCTTGGAAATTCTTGTTCTCGTTTTTTTTCCCCCACCCACCCTTTCCTCCATACCTCCCTCCCTGAAAGTGCTTTATGGCATATATAGTATTTAAATTGTTGTGAACTAAATTGGATTCTGTTTAAAGAATTTCACAGGAAGTCATGAGGTCATCAGTGAAAGCCAGGGATATTACAAAGCATAGCTTGCAAACTACTATTCAAAATCTAGAAGTTCAGTTGTAGCCTGTGACTTCAGTAAGGAATCAGGAAAGTTTGGGATTTTCCAGATGAAACTGAACTCTGAGGGCTGACTGTGAAGGCTTCTGCAACTTGCCTTGGAATGGTGGAACTTTGCCCTTGCTTTCCCCTAAGTTCTTTGGCTTCTTCCTGCTTCATCTGTGGCCACATTTTGCTGTCCAGAAGTCACAGAGGCAATGGGTGGGAAATGGAGTTTAATATATCATAACAACATTGTTTCATCCATCCTTTCTTAAAAGTTCAAAGGTTTCTGCAGTGACATTAGGTCTCATTATATTAATGACATTTTAGTTGTAGAGAACAGTTTGAGTATCATTCTTTTTCACATAAATATGGATAGATATCATTTATTTACATATGTTTACTTATATATATGTGTAAAATCTTATATTGTAAAAATCTTATATTGAAATCTTTGCAATGATGTTTCTTATTGTACACCATAGTAAAAGATCATAAAGACTTTCTCTGACATGTTGAAGATGGATTAACACTGACAATTATAAAGTTTCTCTAATTTGAAATTATAAAATCACATTTTTTCCTTATATTCTTACTTGGGGGTGGTGTATTTCAGCATAAGTTATTGGTACTTTTGCATTATACACTTGATATTTTTTAAGAAGCAATTAATGAAACATCATTTTTGTGAATATCATGAATATAAAAAATATCAGCCATCACATCCAAATATCTTAGATATCCATAATATATCCAAACCACTTAGATGCTATTTCTTTTCTAACTTGTGACATATACTACTGAAGAATAAGAACATAATGCTGTATCTTAGTGATACATTTCTTAGTAATTTAACTAATTGAGGACATAGCTTAACAAAACAAATTCTAATAATTTGTTACAATAGTGGGAGTGGGGTAGTTACTCTCTCTTTATTCTAGTGAGATGACAAGTTATGTCATGGTCCTTTCCAGTTATGTGGTTTGCCAATTTATGCTGTTAGTAGCTGACATTTATTGAGAGCTTAGTATGTGCCAGGCATTTAACATATATTAACTAATTTTATCATCCTAACAGTTGAAATTTGGACTTACCATCCCCATTTCACAGATGAGAAAATGATAGGTTAAGTAACTTGCCCAATGTCACACAGTAGAAAGTCACAGCTATGACTTGAAACTAGACCATATTTTCTTATTCTCTGTGCTATACTGACTCAGTATTCCTAAAAAAAAATAATTTCTTAAATTTTTCATCTGTGTAGGGCATGGAATCTTTCTTGTAAAGAAAAATGCATGATTATTTTTATACCTCTACTCATGATAGAAGAGAAGGTATTGAGCTTCTGCATTAAAATGAGGATATTGATGACAAATTCATATTACTTCACAAATTAAACTAGGGTTCTATTTTTATAGAACTAAAAATTTAAGTAAGTTAGGATAGTCATGACTATATGTGTTGTTTTGAAAATTCCTATTAATTTATAACTGAGTTTCTAGATTTGCCATTTTGATGCCACCTTCAAGTTTTTAAAGTATGCTCAAGATTCCTTATCTTGTTTATTATAATTGTTCAAGTTACCAATTGCCTGAACGATACCTGGATTAATATGATAAAATATTTATGGTGTTTCTTATCTCACAGGTCCCTGACTCATACCCATTTATGATTTGCTGATTAATACACACTGTGGAAGAAATAAATAATCTAAGGTCTTAGATTGTGATGTCACAGAATAAAGCAAGGATTATCCTACGGAGAGAGATATGAGTAGGAGAGCCAGAACTTCAGTGCATGCTTAAAAATTCTCAGGACAATTTCACTTCTGAGTATATACTCCAAAGAATTGAAAACAGGGTCTTGAACAGTTATTTGTATACCTATGTTCATAGCAGCATTATTCACAATAGCTAAAATGTGGACACAACCCAAGGGTCCATCAACAAATGAGTAGATAAGCAAAATGTGGTATATACATATAATGGAAGATTATGCAGCCTTAAAAAGGAAGGAATTTCTGATACATACATAGATGAACCTTGAATACATTAAGCTAGTCACAAAAAGACAAATGCTGTATGATTCCACTTTATGAAGTAACTGGAGCAGTCAAGTTCATAGAGACAGAAGGTAGAGGAGTGGTTGCTGGGGGAGGAGGGAATGGGAAGTTGTTGCTTCTTTGGCGTTTGGGGCTGAATTGTGTTCCCTCAAAATCCATATGTTGAAGTCTTAACCCCCAGTAGTCAGAGTGTGATTATATTTGGAGATAGAGCCTTCAAAGAGATGATTAAGTTAAAATGAGGCCACCAGGGTAAGCACTAAGCCAATCTGACTGGTGTCCTTGTAAGAAGAGGAAATTTGGACCCACAGACACTAGGGATGCCTGTGCACAGAGGGGAGCCCATGTGAGGACACAATGTGGGAGACCATCTGCAAGCCAAGGAGAGAGGCTTCAGAAGAAATCAAACTCGCCAACACCTTGATCTTAGACTTCAGGCTTCCAAAACTGTGAAAAATAAATTTATGTTGTTTGAACGACCCAGTCTGTGGTATTTTTATTATGCAGCCCTAGCAAACTAATGCTGTGTGTATAGAGTTTCAGTTTTGCAAGATTAGAAGAGTTCTGGAGATTGGTTGCACAACAACGTGAAGGTACTTAAAACTACTGAATTGTACACTTAAAAAATGGTTATGATGCCAATTTTATATTATGTGTATTTTACTGCAATTAAAAAAAAATAGATAAAACAATACTGCAGTACCACTACATACCTAATAGAATGGCACAATTCCAAAACACTAACAACACCAAATGTTGGCAAGAATGTGGAGCAACAGGAACTGTCTGTCGTTCACTATTGGTGGGAATGCAACATGTTGCAGAAGTTTCTTAAAAAACTGAACATACTTTTACTGTATGATCCAGCTGTCACACTACTTGGTATTTACCCAAAGGAGTTGAAAACTTATGTTCAGACAAAAATCTGCACATGGATATTTATAGCAGCTTGATTCATAATTGCCAAAACTTGGAAGCAACCAAGATGTCCCTCCGTAGGTGAATGAATGAATAAACTATGGTACATCCAGACAATGGAATAGTATTCAGTGCTGAAAAATATGAGTCATTACCATGAAAAGACAAGGAGGAACCTTAGATGCATATTACTAAGTGAGAGAAGCCAGTCTGAAAAGGCTACATCCTATATAACTCCTACTATATAACATTCTGGAAAACACAAAACAATGGAGACAGCAAAAGATCAGGGGTTAGGGGAGTAAGTTGAACAAGTGGAACACAGGATTTTTAGGGCAGTGAAACTACTCTGTACAATACTATAATGGTGGATACATGTCTATACATTTATTAAAACCCACAGAATGTACAACACGGACAGTGAACCCTAATGTAAGCTATGGACTTTGGGTGGTTATGATGTGTCAGTGTAGGTTCATCAGTTGTAATGAATGTATCACTCTGATGAGGGATGTTGATAGTGGGGGAGGCTGTGCATGTGTGGGGGCAGGAGATTTATGGAAAATCTCTATTTTTTACTCAGTTTTGCTGTGAACCTCAAGCTACTCTAAAAAATAAAATATATTAAAGATGCATATATAAAGCTTCTCTGGATACATCTATTCCAGGGTCTAATTATTAAACATCTGTTAAATACAAGATGCATGACCAAATGGGAAAAGAAAATTCTTAGGAGACTAAAGCTCTACAACACTAATAAAAATGATTACTAGTAGCTAATACTAAGTGACTGACACTATGCCAGATGCTTTACTTGTATTAGCGCATTTAATTCTTGTAACAAAACTCTAAGGGAGATATTACATCTCCATTTTGCTGATTAGGAAATTGAGGCTTAATGACGTTATCTGGTTACAGCCAATATCCACAGTAAAGGATATAAGAGCCCAGATAGTCTGATGTCAGAATTGATGCTATGCTATGCAAAGTGTACCTACCTCTGAAGTTTTGGTATAATGTGAAGAATAGCTTTTCTAGAGAACAAGAAAGTAAAAAAAAAAAAAAGCCAGCCATCGCGTTTTTCAGTTCTGGACAGGATAAATGGGCATATAGCTAAGACAGTACTAGTGAGTTCTTGGTCTTGATTCTGCCACCTATCAGCAGTGTGTCTTGGGCATGTTCCACATCCTTTATATCTTATCCTTAAAGTGGAAGGAAGAAGGGATGAACCACTGTAAGTGGTGGCAGTAGTTGTGAACCGAGAAGCCCCAGGCAGATTTTATTTTTGTGCTAAGCTGTACAGTCTCTCCACCCTCACACTTCAAGAAAGGGATTCCACCAGCTTTCTCAATGTGTAGACCAGTGGTCAAATATGTCAGCATCTTATGGATCTTTAAAAAAAAAAAAAAAAAGATTCTAATGTCAGACCTGGGAAATCAGGTTCTGTAGGGCCAGGGGATGAGCCTAGGAATCTGCATTTTAAATACATACCCCAGGTAGTTTTGATACCTACTGACATCTGAGAATCATGGAATGAGCTCTACTGCCTCTTCTTTTTCAATCATATTATTCACGCATCAAAAAGAACTGTTCTGGTAGTAGAAGGAATTAATGTCAAACAGAGTTGACCCTTTAGGAGTTCACTAAGATTGATGAGAGCTACTCTTGGGGAAATGTTGGAGGCTAGGGATGGAAGAAATTCCCCATTTAATTGCTCTGGAATAGTCTCTGCTCATGTCTGAATGGCAGCATATTACGGCATTCAAATCTTACATTACTAATTAAGGGACCTAATTTCTAGTGGAAATGAGTAAGCTTTGAGAGTCATTTCTATAATGGAATAAAGTAAAATCCACTTTTACAGTAAAATTCTGTTTTACTTACAGGGGAAGAGGAAAGTTATAAAGTTTTTAAATTTTGGATTTAATTTTTAAAAAGAGCAAGGTCAGGGCTTCCCTGGTGGCGCAGTGGTTGAGAGTCCTCCTGCCAATGCAGGGGACACGGGTTCGTGCCCCGGTCCGGGAAGATCCCACGTGCCGCGGAGCGGCTGGGCCCGTGAGCCATGGCCGCTGAGCCTGCGCGTCCGGAGCCTGTGCTCCGCAACGGGAGAGGCAACAACAGTGAGAGGCCCGCGTACCGCAAAAAAAAAAAAAAAAAAAAAAAGAGCAAGGTCAGTGCAGCTGTAGCTCATCTTCATCATCTGTGTTCCAGGGGACTGAGCAGTGAATGAGATGATGCGAGGGCCTCCATCACTGGGAAAGATTCTTTCCTTGAATGGAGAGTATGTGTAGGCAGGACTGTAGACATTTTAGGAAGATTCTCACAAGGATAAGAGTAAGGAGTGTCTAGTTGAGACCCTCAGGTAACTGAGAGATTTCATTAGCAGAGTGCCCAAGTATTTTAGTTGAGCTTTTGCTGATTTTATGCACCATTTTCTTTTTATAAATATGTTATTAAAATTTTAAAAGTAACTTAATAGACTAGAAATACACTTTGAATTGCTATCTTACAAAGGGAAAAAATAACACAGAAAGCGTAACAAATCCGTAAAAGATGAAAAGGTAAAAGCATTAAAGCATAATATACAGAAAACATCAAATGAGTGATAATTGAAACCTGCTAGTTTCTCCAGTATGTGAATGTATCCGATTCCTTTTTCTTTTTAAGAAAGTTGTTTAGATGAAAAAATTCAGGCATCCATTGTGTACAAGAAAAGCACCAAGAAAGAAAAGGACTCAAAAATTTTAAATTGAGGTATACCAGGCAAAGGGGAAGAGGAAGAAATCAGGAGTGAAAGTACTAATTTCCAGAGAATGTCTGCCTTAATATCAAGTGCACTTAATGGTATAAACTGATATTTTTAAGAATGAGATTAGAATCTAGGGATGAATCATAAAAGTCAGTGTTTAAATAGTGCCTCTCAGTGTGAATCACACGTCCATTTGTCTGGATGTATGTATTATGTTATGCCATTTCTTGAGTGTGGTAAGTATTGACATGCTAAATATTTCTTATAAATACATTTCTTTTAGATTTTGCCATTTAAGTCTAACTTTCCCCAATTATTAGTCCATGAGTCTCCCTTTATGTCTTAAACTTAATATGTTTGTACAAGGGAAGGTTTGGTTTTCTCATTTACCTTTTTAAACTTAAAATATATCTGTTGAAATAGCATACAAATAGTAGAAAACTTGGAAAAAATTAATATAGTCCAGAATAAAAATTACCCAGTATGCCACCACCCCAAGAGAGCCACTATTTTCAATTTTCAGTATTTTCCCAATTTGTTACACCTTTTCATAGCTGAGGTCAAACTTTTATTTTCCCAAATTATAAACATAAATTGTGAGGGCCTCAACTTAGATCTATCATATTATCCAGAATTCACCATTGTTTTAGATTGGTAATGTATTAGTTGTTTCTAGGTTTTGTTCTATCTCATTCAATAAATATAACTTAACCAATGTGTGCCCTAGCCCCTTCCTTTAGTAGCTTACAGCTTATGGTTGTGGGGAAAAGTGAGGGAAATGGGAGTTGGACACTTTCACACTGTAAGGGGGTATGGAAGCACCTGCTGAGCCCTGGTGACCGGTGATGTGGGAGCCATTGACGGCTCCAGGGAGCAGTGAGAGTGGAGCTGGGACTAAGGGACTCAAAAAGTCAGGTGACATTGATATATGTAAATTAAGAATTTAAGGTCGTGTTGCTCCTCTACTTAGAACAACATCCAGTGCCTACAGGACCCTGTCTCTTCTGCGAGTCCTTCCCTTCTTCTCGCACACTCGCCCCTTCCATGGCTCCAGTTCTTCTAATGCTTCACACACCCTCTGCTCTCCACCTTATGGCTGCTGCACAGGGCTTTCCTTCTGCCTGGAGCACATTTACACACACCCACACACACCCACACACACACACACACACACACACACACACAGAGACACTCTCTCCCTTACTTGACTGGCCATTTCTCTAAACCCTCTGGTCTCAGTTTAAATGTTTCCTTGTCTTAGAAGCTTGGTAGGTAGAATATGACTCCCGAAAGATACCCATGGCCTAATTCCTGGGACCTATGAATCTGTTCAGTTAAGGGGAATTAAGGTTAAAGTTGCTAATCAGCTGACGTTAAGATGGGGAGGTTTTTCTGAATTATGAATCTGAGCCCATTGGTAATTATAAGGGTCTTTAAAAGTGGAAGAGGGAAGCAGAAGAGAGAGGGCCAGAGAGATGGCAGTATGGAAGGACTTGGCCCGACCATTGCTGGAGGAAAGGAACCACTAGCCAAGGAATGCTGCAGACTCTAGAAGCTGGGGCATCCAGAAGGAACACAGCCTTACCTTGATCCAAACTCAGTGAGACTCGTTTTGGACTTCTGATTTACCAAACTATAAGATAATAAATTTGTGTTGTTTTAAGTCACTAAATTTGTGATAATTTTGACAGCAGCCATAGGAAACTGATGCAGATGCATCTCCTGACTCTTCCTCTTAATCTAAAGTGGCTGAAGTTGATTCCCGTTTATTCTGTTTCTCCGTTACCTGTTCTTTTCCTTAATACCCCTTATCACAAGATGGGATTGTTTCTTCATTTATTTATTTGCCTGTGTTCCCTTCTAGACCAAGTGCTCTGTGAGGCGAGGGACTGTGTCTTGTGTGTTACCAGTACTGATCCAGCCAGTCTGTTGTAAACTTTCAACAAATAGAATGGATGTGATCAGATTTGCATTAGGTGAAAAGGCATTCCCAGCAAGACAGCAAGTGCCAGAGCCATGAGGCCAGAGAAAGAAATGGTACATTTGCAAAGCTATAAATTAGATGACTGTTGAATTTAGAGAACAAGGTTGTAATTTAGGCAAGATTACAGGCTTGAACTAAGGTAGAGCAGTGGAAATATAAAGAAGTGGGGAGATAAGATGTTTCGTTGTAGAAGTGACAGAACTTGGTTGCTGAGTCTATAGGAAAAGGAATCAGGGATGACTGCCAGGTCATGGCGTGGTCAGCTGAGTGGATGGTGGTGGTTTTCACTTAGAAATTACGAAAAGAGGAAAGGAATTTGGAGGAAAGGGAAGTTCAATTCTGGGCATGCATGAGACGCCTATAGGCCATCCTTGAGTAGATATTTGGCAGCCTGTGGGAATTATGAATCTGGAGCCCAAGAAGAAGACCAGGGCTACCAGTTTGATCTGGAAATGGTTGGTTTATGAGGTATGTAAGGGAGAAGGTTTAGAGTGGAAAGAGGAGTAAGAATGGAAGTTGGGCCAACACTCAGTTCAGGAACAGCAGAGAAAAAGGAGACTTGAGAAGAAACAGCCCGAGACTGAGGAGGAAAAACCTATGGGTTGTGGTGACAGCAAGGTCAGGGAACAGTGCTTTAGGAAGGAGAGAACCAGAGTCAAGTGCTGCAGAGGATACAAGACTTTGTAGTGGCCACTGGATTTAGCAACAGAGGTCCAGGAAACATTTTTGGCATTTAGACATTTTAAAATTATTTCTGCTTCTGATAATCTATACTAAAGAATTACTAGATCAAAGAATCATAAAAATGTAAAACCTTTGATGAATGTTGCCAAATTGCTTTACAAAAAGATGGTACTTATACTCCACTAGCAGCATATAATCATGACCAGCTACCTCACCACATCAGAAATAGCATTTTGCAACGGCTAAAAGTATACACCCTGGGTTCACATCCTGATTTTACCATACCATTTCGGTGGCCTTGGACAAGTTACTGAGCTTCACTTTCCTCTTTTGCAAAAATGGTGACAATAATAGTATCTATCTCATGTGATTATCATTATAGGAATGGCTAAAGTGAGTTTTTACTTTTAAAACACTTAAACAGTACCCGGCACATAGTAAGTGCTGTTTCCAGGTGTTTGTTAGATAAGTGATGGATAGATAGAATGAATCAATATTGGGTATTCTGATGTTTTCATATTCTACAAATTTGAAAGATGATGAATAATAGTATCTCTGTTTTTTAAGTCAACTTTGTAAAGGTATAATTTCCACCCATTAAGTGCTCCCATTTTAACTGTACAGTTCGGTGAGTTTTGACAAATGCTTGTACCTGTAACCACCACCACAACCAGATGTGTAACATTTCCATCACCCAAAACAGCTCCCTTTTGCCTTCTCCCAGCCAAACTCCAGCCTCCCCACCCCGCCAAGCAAGCATTGCTCTGTTTTCTTTTCCATGGATTAAAACGACCTTTGCTAAAGTTTCATGGTAATGTACTCATACAGTATGTGCTCTGGGTTTAGCTTCTTTCACTCAGCATGATGTTTTGGAGATTCACGCCCATTGTTACCTGTACCAATAGTTCATTCCTTTCTGTCCCTGATTGGTATTTCGTTTTGTGGATATAGTACACTTTGCTTATCCATTCACCTGCTGCTCCCAATTTTGGGCCTTTATGAATATTCAGGTACAATTCTCTGTGTAGACGTATATTTCCATTGTTTCAATTTGCATTTCTTTTTTTTTTTTTTTGGTATGCGGGCCTCTCACTGTTGTGGCCTCACCCGTTGCAGAGCACAGGCTCCAGACTCGCAGGCTCAGCGGCCATGGCTCACGGGCCCAGCCGCTCTGCGGCATGTGGGATCTTCCCGGACCGGGACACGAACCCGTGTCCCCTGCATCGGCAGGCAGACTCTCAACCACTGCGCCACCAGGGAAGCCCTAAATTTGCATTTCTTTATTATTCTTTTGCTAACTCATTAAAAGTTTGAAAACTTTTTCAAGAATGTTAACAAATTTTTGGTGTGAAATTTATCTTTTGTCCATGTTTTAATTCGTGGTCTTCATACTTTCTTTTACTGAGTTTTAATTATTGAGATAGTCAAATCTTTATCTTTTCATTTTTATTTCTTCCATAGATTTGACATTTAGAAGTTCTTGGTGAAGGAAATTTTTGACATTTTGATGTATATACATATGCGTGTCTGTGTGTGTATGTGTGTTTGAGACAGAGATGCCCCAGTTATTTGGGGGGGTTTAATCAGTTTTCAGAATAGGCCGCTGGTCACAGTTGTGAAGGAAGTTGACCTGAAAATTGAGTTTAACTCAGTCATTGGTCACATTCAACTGTAATCCCTTTGAGATTTTTGGATTTATTTTAAAATCCACATCTGACTAGTACATTCTTCTTGATAATGACAAGTCCAGGTATTCTGAAACCGTTGTTTATCCTTTAGATAATGAGATTTTGTCCATAGCTGAGTTTTCTGATTACCTAAGGGTTTATGTCTATTAATAACATTATTTCTTATAAAAGAACATTTAACCATTTTGGTTTGAAAATTTTCCAAAATGCATTACACATGTCTTTGTGCTTGATTTTATTCTTTTGGTAACTTGGGGTAGTCATGATGAATATGATTTTTTGTATCCTTTGGAGGTGATAGCCTCAAAGCTTTTCTAAGTGTGTTGGATTACTGCCATGTCCAGTGCCCTCAGCTTTGTCTGCTTAGTGAGTTTTTTATCCTTTCTATAATTTCTGCCACATCCCTTGATTGCTGCCTAGGTACCTCGCCAGTGTCCCAGATGGTACTTCCAGTTTTCTCGTGGACGTTGAAATTAAATATCCCCACTGTTAGGAATCATAGAAGAGAAGGAGTAAATAGGATCCAAATGGCGTGAACTATTTGAGTAATAAAACATACCTTTTTATATCTATTTTTGCTTCTGCAGAAGCCCTTTTTCCTACTTCATTGTGCTTGACTGTGTTCTGAAATGTTACAGTTAGTGAGTTACACCAGATAAGTAAGTAAATGTGGTCTGTTACGTTCCATGATACACTTTTCAAAGAACAATGTTTTCTTACTATAGGTGAGAAATTGGATCTATAATAGTGATAATGGCTAACACGAATGTAATACTCGTGATGTACAAGGCACTCTCGTAAGTGTATCAAATATACTCATTTAATCTTCACAACAACAGTATCTTAACTGTTATCTTACAGGCTAGCCCGTGTTCCTAACTTCTGTGTCACTTCTTTGGTTCCTAACTTCTAACCATCAGGATGATAGAAAATGTGCAGATACAAATCCCAGTGGTAGAATAGCAGATGCATGCTTAATTTTGCTCCTGTTTTAGAAACTTAACACATATGAGAATTACAAAGCACGCATTTGGGGACCTAGGCAAGCAATCTCTAGAGCTGAGTTTCAGCAGGCTTTTCCTACTTAAATAGATATTTTATCAAGTGTCTTCTTTTTTCTTTTGAGAAATCTTGGGTGACTTGAGTAAGGCAGTACAAATGAAGTTTCTTTTCAAAAGCTTATGCAGAGTTTATTAAAAAAATTTAAGAATTAGAACAAATTTAAAGCTTATGCACTTAAAAATATCATATAGAGTAGTAGTTAGTTTGAGGTAGTGAAAGCACTGCAGATTTTTTAAGGAGAGATTTCTTCGGGGGAGATTTACTCATTAAAACACTTGTGTGCTTAGCGCTGCTTCTGGAGGAAGCCCTTTGTAGCCTTAAAGTAAGTTATTTATTTTTGGGGTATTTAATTTCCTTCCTGATGTAACATCCTCTACAGATGCATTGAAAGCACACAGCAGCCTCCTCCAGGAACTCTTTCCTGTTTTGCCCCCACCTCCAGTAATCTCTCTTTTTTCAGTCTCCTATAACACTTTGTCTCTACTTTACAGGACTGTTTCATTTTTTCATCCTCATTCTGCCAGGTGTTAGCCATGTCCCGAAGACTTAGATATGCTTACAGTTTTTTTGTTACTGGTTATTATTTTTGAATAACAAGTGGAAATGAAGATCTTTCTGCCTTTTCAGACCATTTTATACACTCTAGATGGAACCACCTGCAGACTAGTGGTACTCGAATTGCTACTCAGTGCATTTGTATAGCTTGGGAACTTATGACGGTCCACCAGTCTTTAAAAATAATAGAAGTCCATTTGAAAATGTTTTGCCACAAATTTATTTCATGAATATATAATTAATGCCAGATTCCACCTGATTATTCATTAGCCTTCTGAGTCTGTTTCCTATAAAACAGGGAGAATGATACCTACTTTACAAAGCAGTTGTGAGCATTAAGTTAGATAACATCTGTGAAAGATCCTATTACACAATTATCCAATTACTGGCTTATAAATGGTTCTTCTTAACTGTGGGTTGAAATCAAACATTCTACATCTCAATTATCTTTAACAGTGTTTGAAATTAGCTAGTAATCTTACCATGAGATAAAGCAACATACCATCGAGCACAGTTTTTTTTAAATTCTCATTAAAATATTTCATAGGCAATCTTGGTGTATTACCTGGGGTCCTTCCACCTTATATCCAGGATCCCATCACTTGGGCATGTCTGTATGCATGTGTATATAACTAACTGATGTTTTGTAGTGGTTTTTTTTTTTTTTTTTTTTTTTACCGTGCCGTGCAGCATGCGGGATCTTAGTTCCCCGACCAGGGATCAAACCTGTGCCCCCTGCAGTGGAAGCGCAGAGTGTTAACCACTGGGCCACCAGGAAAGTCCCTTGTAGTGTTTGTATTGCACAGTTTTGATTTTTGGATGTGGCCCTCCTCACTGTAACGTTAGTCTCTGTAGCACAGTAGCTAAGACATTGAGTGCACGTGTGTCAACAGTTGTTGTCCTGGAAGAGAGTAAAGTACCTGCTTTACAGATGGAGAACCTGAAAGACAGGATGTTTCCAGAGTCACTGTGTTTATATCAGCCCTTTTGAATGAAGCATCAGGCTGCACCGGAAGAACATCCTTGAGCAAATGAGCCGCAACTAATCCTAATCCAAATAAAGCTACCACATAATCTCTCTCCCTCCCAGAATTAACACTGGTCTTAGTGGACTCATTTGTTCAAGTGAAGGGGTGGGGCCAGAAAATTCTTAAAGCCCTTTTTAGCACTTATATGTGATCGCTCTCAGCTCTTAGGTTTTATTTGACTTGTCCACCTCTTAAAAGCATCACAAGTTTTAATTTTGTTCCACCTGTGGATATCAGTTTGTTCACCATTGGTGACATATTTTTAGAAAAGAGTTTAATATTTGGAGGGGAGATCTATGCCTTTCAGAGGGTTATGTTTGTTTTTCCTGAAAAAGTGAGCATCTAACGGATGCTTCCCTATGGCTATATAGGTCAGGTCCTAGAATGATAAATGTAAACTTTTAAAGTAAATTTGATGCATACTCATGTGCATTCAACAGCCACGGTGCCAGCATGGGATGAGGATGCACCCATTTTTTTCCCTGCCTGTCCCTTGACAACACCCCAGCCTTTCTGCAGGGCCGCAGGAAAATGCACAGTGATTCTGATGGCTCTCACTTTAAATTCAGGACCACTAACTTGAACAGGACCATAGTGAGGTCCAGCATTCCTTCTACATGACTTATTCTCTGGCTTTCCTAGATGAGGATTTCACACTTCTCCTCTCTCAACCACTAAACCCCTCTCCCCCTTCACTCCTCCACTCCCACCTCCACTGATGAGAAAAAAAAAGCAACCAGAAGGAAGTGTCTAACCTCTCCCCTTACCTTGTCTACTATCGTACCCACAGCTGCACTTGGGCACTCTGATGAGCTTCAGTTATTAATATGCCCTCTTATTATGTAAGGCTGATCCTCAGCTAGTCTGATTCACATCCCCCCTTGCCTACTTACTGCTGTTTCTTTATTGGTTGCCCCTTCTCTCTCCTGCATCATGAATTATCCCTCTTCCCCCTTTACTGGCTCATTCCTATCAGCATACTCGCATGTTGAAATTGCTCCACCTTTAAAAGAAAAGAGAAATGAAGGGGAAAAAAAAACTTCCTGGGGAAACCTCACAATTCCCTATATCTACTGCCCCATTTCTGTTCCTCTTTGCAGCAGAAATCTTCAGAAGAGCTGTCCACTCCAGCTTTCCTTCCACTGTGTCCTGGAATCTCTCCATGAAGGCTTTCTACTCCGCCACTCTGTCAAAACGGCGCCGACCAAGGTCACTCGGGATCTTTCCAAAGTCTAATCCATGGATCAGGTCTCAGTGAATCAGGTCTCCCTGCCAGCGATACTTAATATGGTCACTCTTTCTTACACTCTTCCCTTGGCTTCCAAGACCCCACTCTTCCTACTTCTCTTACTTCAGTGGCAGGTTGCCCCTCATTTCTCGGATCTTAAATACTGGCGAACCCCAGGGTTGGCCCTTAGACATCTTCTCCTTCTATGCTCACCTCCTAGGTGAATCCAGTAGGTTCCATCCAGTGTCCTAAAATGTCTTCTTTACTGATGGCTTCTGAATTTGTATCTCTAGCTTGGACTTCTCCCCTAACCCACACACTCCCAATGTCCAGTGGCCTTCTTGATTTCTCCCCCCTGGAAGTCAACATGTCCAAAGCCGTGTTTCTGATTTTCAGTGTCCCAAACCTATTCCTCCTGCAACCTTCCTCATCTCCAGTTGCTCATGTCAAAAACCAAAGAGTTACTCTTGATTCCTTTCTCAGGATCGCCTGCTTGCTGTACCTTCAAAATAGATCCTAAATACCATATATTAATGCATATATATGGAATCTAGAAAAATGGTACTGATGAACCTAGTGGCAGGGCAGGAATAGAGACACTGACGTAGAGAACCGACTTGTGGACGCAGTGGGGGAAGGGGAGGCTGGGACGAATTGAGAGAGTAGCATTGACATATGTACCCTATCATGTGTAAAACAGATAGCTAGTGGGAAGCTGCTGTATAGCACAGAGAGATTAGTTCGGTGCTTTGAGACGACCTAGAGGGGTGGGATGGGGAGGGTGGGAGAGAGGCTCAAGAGTGGGGGGATATGTGTATACATATAGCTGATTCACTTTGTTGTACAGCAGAAACAAACACAATGTTGTAAAGCAATTATAAATTATAATCCAATAAAGCTGTAAAAAAATTTTAAAAAGCTCTAAAAAATACAGATCCTGAATCTCACCACTTCTCACAATCTCCCCCTCCACCAAGCCATGGCCATCTCTTGAATGGATTATTGCCATTGCTTTCTCACTGGCTTCTTTTCTTTCACCCAGAGCAGCCCGAGAGAACCTTTGAAAATGTGGAGCCAAATCATTATGTTCCCAGAGCCTTCCAGTGACTTTCTGTTTTACTGGGGGTAAAAGCTGAAGTCTTTACAGTGGCCTGCAAGACCCCAGTGATCTGGCCCCTTGCTACCTCTTCCAGGTTATCATCTTTGTCTCCCTGTCTCTCTTCCCCTTCCCCTTTCTTCCTCCTCTTGTTACACACCCCCTTCCCATTCTCCCTCTCAATCACTATTCTGGCCACACTGGCCTGCCCGCCTTTTCTTGAAGGACCTAAGCATCTCCCACTTCAGAGCCTTTGCACTTACTGCCAGGTGTTCCCAGGGGTCACTTCATTCCATTCAAATGTCGCCTTATCAGGGAGCTCTTCTCTGAAAATCCTGTTAAATATAGCACCTTCCTACATGCATTCCTTCTAACATAATTCTTTGTACATTATTAACTCCCTGACCTCAAAAGAGGGAGTGCCGTGGGCTACTTCATTCTGTCACCACTGTATCCTTAAGACCCAGATGAGCCTGGCACCCCGTGGGTGCTGAATGAATGAATGAAGGTGGTGGTGATTCCTTGTATGATTTTATTAAGTACAAAGGTCTTGGACTACTTAATAAAACTTTAAGAATTCACACGCAACTTTTAAAAACACTACATAAAATATGATAGGTTCGTATACATGCAAACTCTAACTTACCCATGATCTCTTGTTTCAACCTGTATTTGATGATGAGGCAGTTACTTACCAATATTTAAATTATGCAGCAGACACTGTGCTAAGATTATCCAGTTTAATCCCCACAATTCAGCATGTGTTGTTATCCATTTTCTAAAAAGGAAGTGAGGTTTAATGAGTTTGAAGCCAACTGAAGACAGGAAGTGGCAGGGCTGGGGTTGGATCGTGGTGTGCCTGGCTCCAGAACCTGACTTCAGAAGGATGATGCAGCTGCTAAAATAAAAGCTTCCTGGAGATCCTTTTTAATGTTGATCATGTATATATATTTAAATAGAAAGATATTTAAGAAATAATGCTTAGATTTGGAAATCAAGTGTTTAATTTTATAATTGTTAAGCAGTAATAAATTATAAATGAGATACTTTTTTACAAATTTTGAGCTAAAAGTGAGATCTCATGGCTCTTTGCCCAGTGACCTAGAATAGCTATGTGATCTGGTTCATACAAACATATTTTAATACCCTACCTGGTGAGCTGTTGCTGTGGTTGTGACGGCTTTTGTGTGTTGAGTCTGTAGCTACGGATAACACAGAGCTGGCTTGGAGTGCTGTGGGCTACTTCTCAAGAGGGAAGTGAGACATTAATTCACAAGTTAAGATTTTACAGTTAGCTTTGCGGTAGATGATTGCTCTTCAGAAAGACAGCCTCACACTCAAGGACAGAAACTCTACGATGGTAGGACAGAGAAGAAATTGCTAAGTACAAGGAAGAGGATATCAATGAAACAATGCCTAGTCCTCTTTTTCATTTGCTCGTTTTCTAGAAGAGATGGAGCCAAACTCTAGTCAGAGTTGGGGGTTCAAACAGCCTCACGCTCTGGTTCTTCCTTCTCTCTGCCACTTCCTACTTACCCTCCTAGTCCACTGTTTGAGGCATGAATCCCCTTCCCGAAGACCTGTGTGATTGGACAACAGTAACCGGTATTTTTGGTAACACAACGACTAGATTGATAGAACCGACATTTCACTTACAGATTCCACATGCCTGTGAAGCAAGCAGTTGCTGTTGGTTGCACATGCCCCCTGTGGAAGGAAGCAAGCCCTGGGGTAGTTGGTAACTAACTATATGAAACGAAATCTTGTACATATGTACTGAATATTGTCAGTAAGGACATAAATGTGTTTTTTCATTACTACCATGAATCTTAAAATGTGACTCCACATTCAAGATAGTCTGTTGTCTAATCCACTCTGAAAAAAAGAGCTGTAAGGTAACCTCGTCTTAGAGGTTCTGTTTGTACTATTGGGGAACAAATGTCAGACATGTGAGTGAGAACTAGTTAGAAGAACTGTCCAGCATTCCTCAATTCATTCATGACATGATAGCGTTAATTATTTTCATTGGTCTTACCTAATGTGAGTGAAACTACCAAGCTTTTGTGTTTGCTAGTACCAAAACCTTGTGCTATAGATTTTGATTTCTTGTAGATTTTATGCTTTGTGTTGGGATGGCATGATCATTCCTCTCTTTTCACTGTGAGTTTAAAAAATGCAGATTGTGTATTTCAAGGTATTACAGTGTGTGTATAATTCAGAATTTCCCCCCAAGTATCTTGACTTCATTATTTAAAAGCTGCTGACATAATTTTTCAAAGTTTTAAAAAGTAATTAAGGCTGATTTTAGACAAGACTGTTTATGAACGGAGAAATAAGATAGGAAGTGACAATTAGCAGTGCCTTTTCAGGATTAGCCCATAAGGTGATATGAAGTATTCTTATTGTGTTCTTTAATTTTTGTGGGCTTTGTGTCACGACTTCTTCATTTTTTTTTCCATTCCAACATCTGCTGGCTTTTAAATGGAATAATTTCTTTGGTATTTTCAGTGTTTGAGGGTTGATTTGCACATACCCAAGCAGCTGACTGGGTCAGATTTAGGATTGGGCTCTCATGCTGTGACCTTAATAACCAAAGCCTTTTTGGCCTTAAAATACGAAATGTAATTTATTTCATTGTTCTTTCCTTTTTTTTTTTTTTAAACAGGCTGCAGATACTTTGGCAGTGAGGCAAAAGAGAAGAATTTATGATATCACCAATGTCTTGGAAGGAATTGACCTAATTGAAAAAAAGTCAAAAAATAGTATACAATGGAAGTAAGTTACAAACCAGTACTCTGTTCTAAAACCTTTCTTTTTCTTCTCAGTGCTCTGTAAGATCTGACCTTTCTACCATTTGCCTCTCCGAAGGCCTCTATTTCAGCCATCTACTCTAGTCACACCAGCCCCACCTGTGTCCCTGGACACACCTCTTTGGGCTTCTGTATGTGTCACTTCTATGTTGGGATGTCCCCTTGCTCACTCCACTGTTTAATTTACACTCTTAAAATTCAGATCTTACTTTCTCCCTCAAGCTACTCATTTGGTACACACTGCATACTGCTTTGTATTATTAATTCCTCTCTGCTTAAGTATTTATCTGCCCGCCTAATATAAACTCCTTGAAAACAGGAACTGTGTCTTATACACAGGATTATGTACTTTGTAAATAATGGTTAGTTGAAATGCATGTTGTCATTTGTTAACTGTTGTATGTTTGAGTGTGATAAACACTTTCTGTTCCACAAATTTGTCCCCTTTAGCCTTAATTTTTTGGTTTATCTTAGCCAAAAATCCCACCAAAATATATTAAAAGGTTATAATGTGTTTTACCAGTATCTCAGTCCATATAGTGAGACTTCCAGTGTGACAATTTGACTTTGACATCCTCTGGTGCCTCAGTCACCAGCCTGACCTTCTAGAAGACAAAAAGCACACTAGAACATGTTGAGAATTTGTGTACTTTGGTTGTTCTTGGCAATAAATTGTCTAAGCAAACATATTCAGAGGTATATCGTGCTTAAATTTTCTAAGGATTTTAATGCTTGATTTTTAGAAGAGTGTAAAGATTTTTGTCTTGAATATATTCAGTGAGTTTTACTACTACAAAAATTAAGTGATGTTTAACTGGGTCTGATACTGGGGATATTAATTCTCATATGTTTTTAAGAGGTGTAGGTGCTGGCTGTAATACTAAAGAAGTCATAGATAGATTAAGATATCTTAAAGCCGAAATTGAAGATCTAGAACTGAAGGAAAGAGAACTTGATCAGCAGAAGTTGTGGCTACAGCAAAGCATCAAAAATGTGATGGACGACTCCATTAATAATAGATATCCTTTTAAATACGCTATACATATACATAATATCTACATATTCTTTCAGTCTGAAGATCAGTTACTTTATTCTAGTGTTTTCAGAGTTCAGTTTTGCTAGTGAATATAACATTTTAATTTTATAATTCTGATTTATACTAATATTTTAAAATTTTTACCTTTTTAAGTTATACAGTGCATCAGTTAGCATCATTACTGTGTTGCATTGAGAAAAACAAATTCACCTACATTCAGTCTACCCATTGATAGGACGTAACATGCTAGCTAAAGTGTGCTTAGGGGGTCTATGAATTTGGAAGTCATTGTTAAGTGCATAGACATACTTAAATCATTGTTCTGTACTTAAATCATTCAGTGTTCTGAAGTAGTAAAAATTCAGCAGCTCTCAAAGTTTTAAAAAATTAATTTTGGTTTGAAAATGAAATATTACAGGCCTGCAATCAGTCCAGGATACATTCCGCCTAACATTAACCCTAAGACAGTATTTACTGGAGGGTGGGGTTCCAAGGCTGGAGTATCTATTGTACTGGGAGGAAACATCATTAGTGATATACTCCATGTGTTTCTTATAGTCATTGTGTTCTCTTAGATATCTGTGACTCTCTTGATTTGTGAACTTACCTGTAGTCATATGGAACATTTTAACTACATTTATCTGGTACCACCTCTTATGAACTTTTGACTAATGTATACAATTTATTTTTTGTGTTGTCTTGTCTTTGGTGAACAAGTCCATGATCTCATTTGTTATTTCCTTTCTATGATCAGAACTCCTTAACAGTTTGATAATAATGGGGGTCTTCAACTGTGCCTTGTGGAACCCCAAGATTCAAAAAGCATTGAACTAGTTGATCATGCACTTTGCTGCACTGCTTTCCAAGATTGTGGCCACTCCCAATTCCCCAAACCATGACCCAAGAAGATTCTCGATGCAGAGGCTTGTATAGTTGCTCTTCACTCCCACTGAGAGCATCCTTTTTCCCATCAATATCCTTCCCCCTGAAGCTCCTGTCTCCATGAGGAATGTGTTTTCCATCTCTCTCCCAAGAGTTCTCAATGACAGAGAAATCAAAAGTGGCTTCTTCTTAGAGCAAAGGATGGACACTTCTCTTATGGACCTTTATGTGATTGTCTTTGCCTTTTCAGACTGAAGACTTGTGTTGTTTTTCATCTGACCATATGTGACAGTCCCTTCATGCATTTGGTCATTTTATTTTGGCCTTCAGATTTATTATCTTAATTTAAATGTCTAGACCTTGATATAAATGTTGTTTCCTTAACTCTATGACAGTACATTTTCCTATGTAACTCATGAAGACATCTGTAATTGCTTTAATGGTAAGTACTGTTAGTAAATTTTTTCTTACATTCTTCCTGTAATCAACCTATTTAGTGTAACGTGATTCAAAATTCTCCATGCACTCACCCTAAGTCATTATTTTCAGGACTTGTGGACATTTTTGGGTTTCACTCTACAGTGCCATGTGTTGATAGGCTGCTTTCATTTCTGTTTCCATGACAATAACTGCTTTTCCCTGCTTTCACTTCATTGCCCACATCAGTAGGTATAAACTATGTGTGGGAGAGGCACCTAAGTCAGTGATTAAGCAACAGCCTCAAAGTCACAGAATCACAGAGTCAATGACTAAACTTGAACTAGAACATGGTTCTCATTGGCACTGTTTATGAAAATATATGTAGCAAGTGTGCTGGTCACAAATGGAACCCAAAGAAAGCATGAGGACAGAGTGAGGTTTATCCATTTTATTATCAGGAAAATTATTCCTCACCCTATTCCATCCCCAGCCTCCACGTTTTCCCCTTAAGATGACAATATATTAGTAACTAAAATGGGCGGTGGGGGCTGTATTTCCATAATATATATAATACAAGTAAAATGAAATTTTGCATACAGATTTATATTTAATTGTGCATGACCTATTAAAAGAGGACAGTCTTGTATCATGCACATACAAAAAAATAATCTGCTGAACACCTTGCCAAGTGGAATCTGACTTTCATCTAAGATTACGTTGGTAATATATGTGGGCTTATTGCTCTACTTTGCCATCATATTTCCCAAGTTTTCAAAGAAAGGGGGAAGTATTTTTAATCTTCAACTCAGCAGAGACTGCTGTAGAATTTGGCTTCAAAAGTAAGTTCACTTAAGCTTAAGATTTCACTGTATCATACCTAATCTTTAGTGTCTCCAGTCATTTAAGTAGTATAAATACTTCAACTAAACAGTGTTATTTAACTAAGGCTAAAAGGTTTCAAGAATCTCAGACTTGACATGAGATTGGGTGAAAGCAGTTTGTTTATGAGAATAGAGCTAACACATTTAACCTGTTCTAAGGTCTAACACATATATTGCCTCATTTAATCCTCAAAAAAAACCCTATGCAGTAAGTTATATTGCCTCCATTTTACAGAATTAAGAACCAAAGCCCAAGGTTACCTAGCTTGGGATTCAAATCCAAGCATTCTGACTCCACAGCCCACACTCTTGGCCAACCCACACTCTTGGCCACTGTATTACAGGATCAGTAGTATTTTCTAAAATGTAAAAATCTTTATTTCTTAATTTTTTTGACCAGGTGATACACTTTTGGCCATTCAAGCACCTTCTGGTACACAGCTGGAGGTACCTATTCCAGAAATGGTATGTATGTAGGATAACTTTTGTTAAAATGGATCTACTGTTCCAAGAGGGACAAATAATATTTTCTTTAGCTGAACATGAGCTAATTGCAAACACTTTCAAGTTACTGCTTTTAAGGTGTCTGTTTGAAAGTACTGATATCTGAATTTAGATGTCTTCAGTACTTTGGTAAAATTATGGAAGTGACTGAATGAATCATTTAACATTTAACTTTTCTTAAAATTTGATTTTATTTGAGCTAGAAGACATCAAGGAATGAGTAATGATATAGTCAATAATCTTAAAAGATCAGTTTGACTATATCTATAACCAATATAACAATCCTGAGGAAAAAGTTCACTTTAAATATCAACAATAATATATTGCTTTAAATTAGGTCTTTTAAAAAACATTTTCTGGCTTATTGAGTCAGAGATATTTATTGACTCTATGCTAATATAAATTTCATGATTTTAGTTTTCAGATTCAAATTTCCTGAAACAAACTGATTTGAAAACTATAACAATCAAAAAAGAGGTAGAAAAAATTACTGTTATCACCTCCCTCTCTTCTCCCAGCTATTCTAGAACTTTGTATTTAGGCATTTACATTACTGGTTTCTGAAGCCTCGGGATACAAATTACCTTTTTGAAATGGAGGGACTTTACATTTATATCTCTGTAGGAAAACTCAGTTGTCTTTGTGCTTTGCTGAATGAAAAAAAGTTTCGACCTGTGAAATAGCTGCCATTTAAGACCGCACATTCAGATGACCACATCCATGGCGGCCGATGCCAGGGGACGGGGTTCCATATATGTGGAGAATGCTTGGAGTGCTGCTGCACACTGACATGTATAATTACACACAAATAGATGGTTTCCAGAATTCTACAACTGGGAGTTGCCCAGTATTTAAGAAAAGCTTACTTTTAGGGGCAAGTGGTTTATAGCACTCAATATCCCATTCTAGGTCTCTATGTTTTGACTTAGCGGCTTAATTTTCTCGTAGTTAGTCCCTATAGCTTTGCCTGTCTTATTTTTAATGTTTCAGCTTACCTAGAAATGTTGGCCTTTATTCATTTGTTTGTGCCCACTAACTTCAAAGGGTCAGAATGGACAAAAGAAATACCAGATCAATCTAAAGAGTCATTCCGGACCTATCCACGTGCTGCTTATAAATAAAGAGTCCAGCTCCTCTAAGCCCGTGGTTTTTCCTGTTCCCCCACCTGATGACCTCACACAGCCTTCCTCTCAGCCCTCGACTCCAGTGCCTCCACAGAAATCCAACATGGCAACTCAGAACTTGCCTGAGCAACATGTCTCCGAAAGAAGCCAGAATCTTCAGCAGACTCCAGCCACAGACTTATCTTCAGGTGGGTTCAGAGCCTTTGTTTTAAAAAGTAGAGGGGAAAATATGAATGCTGTGTTGAACAAGTTGGAGAGCTTTTCTGAATTTCTCAATTGTGATGTTATTTTATTATCTAGTATAGGAGGCAAAATAGTAAACCTGATCAACAAGTATTAATTTTGTGTCTTCTGTGTGCCCAGCACTGGAATATGTATTATGAGGAAAATTTAAAAAACAGATCCTATCTTTAATTATACTACTACTAGTTGTTTCATAGACTGTGTAAATATATATATTTGCAGTTTTCCTTAGGATTCCATTTTTGGAATTAAACCAGATTTGTTCCCCCACCCCCCTTTTACTATTTACATGTCAGCTTTTTATCTGCGATTTACTTTGTAAGGTTCTTTTATCACTTAGTAACTCTAGTATATATAATTGAAATTTGTTCTATGTTTAATAAAAATCATACTAGGGACAACTATAGTGACTTATGTCTCCTGTTTCTCTGTATTCTCTATTGTTATACTTTTTATTTGGAAAGCTTAGTTTTATAGAGTTGATAAGTGGTCTCAACTCCAATTATTTAGGAAATCTTGCCTTCCTAAGTTGTTTGATCTGTGAAATGATAAATAGCTAAAAACTGGGCATCAGGAATAGGGGCCACATTTCTTAAATTTATAAAATTTCCTCAGCATCCAGTCCTTTCCCTTGGTTATTACATGGCTAGGTATTTACCAACTCCTTAGTGGTTGCAAATAAAGGACCCATGGTTGCTGAATGAATGATTGCCATGCAATCTAGACGTAGTATTGCAGATAATTTAAAATAACTATATTGTATATATTCCACTTTGTTTATTTTTACCTTTATCCTTTTGGGATGTGGTCTACTCTTTGAGTTCACAATAGGTAAGAGTGAGCCTAAAAAGATCTTACTGGACACAGAATATTTTTCAGCTTCTTGTTGCCCATGTCCTTCCCCTATAAGTATTTCCACACCATAGGCCACAGGGATGCACAACAGAAAGTGTCATCTTTCAAAAGCTTATAATCTAATTGGGAAGAATAAAGTAGGCAGGTTTATGGTTTAGCTCAGACACAATTAGTACATTGGCTTTCACAAAGCATTAAAGAAACTTTTGAGCATTTCATTTCCGTACATGATTTTGTATTTGGAAATAGTAAAGAAAACAATTTGGGGCCAGATTAGAGAGGGCCTTGAATATCAGACTGAGTTAGGACTTTGACCTATAAACCAATGAAGATTTGTGACCAGGGAAGTGGCACGTTTAGAACTGTATACTGGTGAACACAGAAGTAACGTCATTAGGAAAGAAGAGACTTCTGGCCCTGGGAAGAAGAGATTAGAGGCAATGAAGACAGAAGATAAGATGTTTGCAGTTATGCAACTGTGAGAGAACATTGAGGCTAAAGTGGGGTGATGACAATGGGACTGGAAAGAGAAATAAGGAAGATTTGAGAAATACTCTTTAGGCAAAATAAGTAACCTTTGATGTGTGAGATCTGAAGATAAAGTTAACAGGAGGACTGTAAAGTGATGTTGCACTTTTAAGGTTGAGTCATAGGGAGAATTATGGTAACACTGACTTTAAAAACTGAGGAGTCAGTTTTGGGAAAACAATGATGAGTTTTTGGGGCTACATCTTGAGTTCAGAAGTTTAAAAGTAATGCCAGGTACAGATTAGTTGTCATGAAAATTCTGTTTCCATGAAGTTCTAGTACTTTAATTTCGTACTTTTTTGTGTGTGTGTGGTACACGGGCCTCTCACTGTTGTGGCCTCTCCCGTTGCGGAGCACAGGCTCCGGACGTGCAGGCTCAGCGGCCATGGCTCACGGGCCCAGCCGCTCCACGGCATGTGGGATCTTCCCGGACCGGGGCACGAACCCGTGTCTCCTGCACCGGCAGGCGGACTCTCAACCACTGCGCCACCAGGGAAGCCCTAATTTCGTACTTTTAATCAAGATGCTGATGTTAAATATAACTGTGCTTAATATATACTGTGTTTAAATATATGCTGTTTAAATGTAACTGCCTTTTTGCTGTTAAAATATATAAAGAGAAGTGTAAAAAAAGCTTTATCACATTTCTTTTTCCAGCGGGATCTATTAGTGGAGATATCATTGATGAGTTAATGTCTTCTGATGGTAAGTAGTTAAAAATTTTAATAAATATAACCTTATACATCAATAATGCTTTTCTAGAATTTATGAGTGGCACATGATTTAAAAGAAATGAAGAACCTATATTTTTTAACTGCTTAATGTACTATGATGATTCATAGTAAGTTACAGGCATCCTTCAGATTTTTTTGCCTGCATTTTGAGGAAAAAGAATTCATAAGGGGATACTCATCACTTTTACTGAATAAAGTTCTAAATTGTTGGCATACTAGCCCTTTTTACACCTGAAGAATTTGGCCAAGAAGAGTAAAACAGTGTATCTGAGTCAACAGGAAATCTGAAAACAGTTTTGTAAATACTCCTACCATGGCCAACTTCAAGCTGCCAATGTGAAGTCAGTATTACTAAGATTAGCCACATCATCGTCTAATCTGAAGTAATTCTTAAAAATCAACTAGCTATAATATGGTAGTTACTTTAACAATTACTCTCTGGGCCTCACCTTTCTAAAAGTTCTTGGATTCAGAGTCCTGGTTCCTAACAAATATGTATAGCCGAGACCTAGGAAGTAGCAGCTGTTAAATTAGCCAATGGCACAGTAACCACTTAGACATTTATCAAACACTTCTGTAAAAGCAGAGAATTTCAGCATATTTATTAATTTATGTCTAGTTCCTTTCTCTGTTTTCGAAGTGGTAGCTTATTTAGCAGATCAGAGAAAATACTTGAGCAGTGTTTCTGAATCATAAATTTTAGTGACAAGTTCAACCAATAAAAACTAACTTGTTTCTCAAGCTAACACCTATAATCAATGCATAAAATGTCTTTAAAGAAGAATCTTTCAAAATATACACAAAATATAAGTCATTAATTTGATCATTACATTTCCTATTACATATTTTTAAAAAATTGCTATATAACAGGGGAAACATAATTTGGCTTGATGTTTTTGATAGTATTTTATGTTAGACATCATTACCTGTATGTAGAAACCATCTTTAACACTGAATTTATTTTTTGCTTGCAGTGTTTCCGCTTTTACGGCTTTCTCCGACCCCGGCAGATGACTACAACTTTAATTTAGATGATAATGAAGGAGTTTGTGATCTGTTTGATGTCCAGATACTAAATTATTAGATTCCATGGAAACCTGGGACTGTTATCTACCTCTAACTGTGTAACATTTTAGACGTCTTAACCTAAGTATTTAAAATAATGAATGTAACATCTTTTTAGTTCACTGATTCTGAAATGTTCTTCCCTAATACTTTCTTTTTTACTTCACAAAACTTCAACCATAAGAACAAAGGATTCTGATTGCTTCAGGGGAAAAAGTGATTTCATATCTACCAACTCCCTACCCTCAAGTAATTACATTCTGGAATTTCAACTTTTCCTCCCATTCTGAACCTTCTGTTTTTTTCCTTATATGAGAGGAAAGTTAAAGTAGACTTAAGGTCATCAAAAACAAAAAAGTTGGCCAAGGGCTCATCATTTGTTTGTCTTACATTTTTACTGCCACGAGACTGTCCGTATTTCTGTGTATCCTCTGATCCAGACATTCACTGCCACTTATAAAGTGAAGGGTGTAAACTAGGATATATTAACTGTTTCAGTGAACAGATTTTGTGAAGTGCCTTCTGTTTTAGCACTTTAAGTTTATCACATTTTGTTGACTTCTGACATTCCACTTTCCTAGGTTATAGGAAAGATCTGTTTATGTAGTTTGTTTTTAAAATGTGCCAATGCCTGTACATTAACAAGATTTTTAAAAATAAAATTGTATAAAACATTTAATTTATTGGTCTTTTTGGAGAATTTGATGCATCACCAGTGTATTACAACTGAGCCATTAATCTTGTAGCTTCATCAACATTAACTGGTTCGTTTTCATGACACTGCTGAGGAATCTGGAGAGAAAATTACATTTAAAAATTTAGATAACAATAGCAAACAAAAATGACATAATCTACTGACATATCTATTATTCAATATAATTTCTTCTAGTTGTACTTTTGGAAATAGAACAATAAATTCCCATATTTTAGACTCAATGTTTTAAAGTCTGAATAAGCTATACATACTACAGAGCCAAATACTAAAAATTACAATCAATACAGGCTTTGAAAATTTGTAGTTTATTAGCCAGAACAAAAGGAAGTGATTTCCACTCACCAGCTGTTTCTGCAGAGGTTCAAGGGAAAGGCCTTTTACGAACTGTACAAGTACCTTTTGCATATCTACAAAAGCTTTATTCACGCTGTTAACTTTTTCATCATTCATGATGTTTATCTTTTAAAAAAAGAAAAAGAGCATTAATCCATGATCTCACAACCATTAAGGATAATATAGGCAACCTTAATTTAATCTTGTTACCCCCCAAACCTATAAACTCTTATCAATCCTACCAATTTATGGAGACAATTTACACTAAAATTCTTAGTCTTATTGGGACATTTTAGACAAAAGGTTCTGTTTTTTAAAAAATAAGAATTATGTGAATATACCTCATACGTTGACTTTCCTGGAATAAGCAGGCCAAAATATGTGACCACTATCTTTCTAAGCTACGGTGCTATCGTCTCTCATCTGTAAAATGAGGAACCTGGATAGCATGCTTCCAGTGTCCTTCTAACAGTACGTCTCTGAATCCTTCCTTGATAGAAGTGCCTGGCAGTCTCCTGAGGACAGCGGCCCCTGTAGCCGTCCTCACTTGAATCTGAAAGGTGGGGGTGGTATTCTTGTTCTTCACAGCTGCTCCCCAACCATTTCTCCTTCAAAACTTTTGGCTTTTTTGCATCTTATGCATCAGGACATTCTGACACCCCTCTCCTCATTACTGTCACCTATCAACACCATGATTACTTGCTCCTTCGTGAAAGATCTCAAACCATGGCTCACTGACCCCTCTCACGCCTGGCGTCGCTTTTTAGTGGCTACAACAAAAACCTATCCTATGGCTTCTTAATCTCTTCAGGTCCTCATCTCCAGGGGTCTTTTCCACGACCTACCTTGCCATCACTCCCATGCATTACCTTAGGCTGCATCATTACCTGTTACTGCACCACCTCCTATCCTTCTATTCACTTATTTTATTAATAATTCTTAAATCTCACTGAAATCTTTTCCCACCAAGTTCACTATTGTTCACATTTTCATATCCCCACTTTTTCCTTTAGCCTGCACAGATTCCATGACCACTAATCAGTCACTCCTTCACACCCTAACTCTACTTCTCTTCTCTCCCTCAATCAGACTTGCCTGGCAACCTAGTTAAACTCAAGTATCAGCCTTTTGGAGCCCAAAACTGAAGCTCTAAAAAATCATAGCTGGCTGACTGGCTTCACTTTAAGTTCATGGCCACCAACTTCAATTTACCGCTTATATAGTACCTGGTGATTGTACGACCTCCCCCTAAGGCTGCTTTCTCAGAAAAGTGTTCGATACTTTCTCCAACCAGGCTGCCTACCCACAGATCTTTTCCATTAGCATCCATAAAGCTTCTAGGACTTCCTATCCAAACAAAATAATTTTCCTCAAATATACCAAGCCTTCACCCAGCTGGGGGTCTTTGCACTCACTATTCTTTCTGCCTAGAACATGCTGCTCCAACACTTCCCAGCAGTTTGCATCACTGGCTCCTATCAGGCAGGTCTTGGCTTCAATGTCAACCCTGAAGACAGTTCTATCTAAAACTCACCCCCAAACCCCAGTCATTATCACCCAGCTTTATTTCCTTTTTAGCATTTCCAAAGTCATGAAATTGCTCCACCAAAAATTTTAACTCAGCTAGTTCATGAAGACTGAAAGATAAAATGTTACATTTCTATGGACTATTATGATAATTACTAAGTCCTCTAGAGGTGACTCCACCTACTACTTAAGCTTGAAAACATTTTCTTGAATAATCTTCTTAAGGAGTCTACTTAATCTTGAAGAAATTTCCCATTCCCCAAATATTTTGAAATAAAGATAAAGTAACTCCTTTCTTTTCAAATTTTGTATTTTAAGAAACAAAATATTTTATCTTCTATTTTTAGGTTTTTATCTGAGTTCTAGATATCTTCAGAGATAAGAATTACTGAGGAGAAAAAGAATGGGTGTTGACTGACATTCCATGTCTTGACTCTGTTGAAAGCTTCTTGAAGAGATAACTTTTCCATACCATGTTTTTTTATGATTTCTATGCTCTGAGAAAACTATTAAAACTGTTACTTGGAGACTCATACATTTGCAGTTAAAATGCTTTCTTCTTTTTGCACATTTGAATTCAAGAAAGGGAGGTTATTTTTCTTCATCTTTTTTTCTTTTTTAAAACAAATGTTTAAAATCATCATGCTTTTGTAGGAAAGGCTAAGAATCTATTTTAAATATTAGCATTCAGTTTTTCAGTAGCTTTACAATTATGCTTTGCTTGTAAACAATAAAGTCAGAGTGCATAAGTGATACTAACCTTCTTCAGATTAGTGGTAACTGGTTTTGCTTTATTTTTAACCTTAAAGCCTTTTTGGCTGGCTATGTGGAATACATTCCTGGACTTCTGTCCTCTTAGTTTGTTCTTGGCCATTGTCTAGGAAAGAAAGAAAAGGAGCTCAATTAAGTTGCCCATGTTCATGAACTGTAAATCAATTTCAGTTTTTGGAAGTAAAGGTACCAATTAAATCTAAGAAGTTCCACCTTCCTCCTGATTATTTTTAAAATTGCTGCTTGTATAAAAATTATCTCCATGTCCTTTTGGTCCTACTAGATTTTTCTGTTTCAGTGCAGAGTGTGTAGCTAATTCTTTTCTGCATCTCCAGCACCTGACCCATAAGAGGCTCCACATTAGTTTCTGCCAGTTAGATTAATTAATATTCTCAACACAACAATTGTTTTTTTTTTTCAGCTCTCTGCAGCATCTGACAATTCTAACCATCACCATCCATCCTTCTGCTAGTTTACATACTGCTATTCCATTCCAGTTCCTTTCATACTCTAGGACTGACTCCCTTCTCCCTCCTTCTTTCATTCCTTTTTACTTGCCCCATTTTCACTCCTGTGTGCACCTCCACAAAACCAGTACTTAATCTTACACCTTCTAACCCCCACGTTAAATTACTTTCATGACTTCCACATCACCTCTATGTGAATGGCTCTTGCCTAAAAACTGTAGGTATTATCTTTGTTTTATAGCTAAACACACTAAGCCTATAAATTCTACTTGAGAAACATCTCTCAAACCTGTCTTTAACAATGCACATGAGGAACAATTTAAAAAATATTAATAGTTAAGATTTATTAAGCTTTTACTACATGTACAGCACTATGCTAACATTTTATGTATTTTAACTAATTTACTCCTTACAACAACACTTTGTAGGAGGTACTATTTTATCCTCATTTTACAGATTAAAAAAAAAAAATCTGATGCAAAGAGAAGCTAATCTGCCCATTGCTGCACTATTAGTAGTCAGAGAATGCCAAGATTCAAAGCCAAGCAGACTAGATCCTGAGCTCTCATTATGTGATGTGGTCTCTCAAATATAAATAAAAATGCAGTACAAAAGCATGATTTAGTACTGCCTAGTTCAGGACTGGGTTACTGCTTTAGTCCCTAGGACTATTTGGTTAGACTCTGGGTTGGGACAAACTATACCCATGGACCAAATCAGGTCAGGCACCTGTCTTTGTAAATGACGTTTTATTAGAACGCAGCTACGTCCATTCGATTATGTATGTTTTGTCTGTGGCTGCTTTCCTGCGACAACTGTGGCTCGCAAAGCCTAAAATATTTACTATTTGGCCCTTTACGGAAAGACTGTCAACCCCTGGCTTAAGCCACATGCATTCAAGTCTATCCTGCGTAGTGGTACGAAATGAACCGTCCCAATGTTAAAATCCTTCAGTGGCTCCTCCAACCCACAAGGAGCAATATTCTTTGTCCTGACATATCGCTGGAAACCTGACTCTAGCATAAATCTGTCAAAGGTATCTCCTGCTATTTCTCTATACCGACTCTAGTCTACTAATTACTCTCTGAAGACACCTTGCACATTCTTCCCTTCTTCCCTTTGCTCACATTGTATCTCTCCTCCTTCAATGTCTAGCCTCAGGAACAGAGACAGCAATGCTTCCGAACCCCAACAGAACTCCTTCTAAAAAAATAAATAAATAAACACAGTAGAAAATACATGATTATTATAGAAGCAGAAAATACACATAAACCACCCCCAAATTAAATAATCTAAAATCCTTCCAATAAGTAACCAAAATCCAACCATTCGTCTAGTATTCATTAATCAATTACTATGTACCGAGTGTGGTACAGAACCTATATACATACATATAAAACATATACAAACACAAGAAACATAAAGATAGGTGCTGTAACTGACAGCATACGAGTGGAGTCACAAAAGGAAAACATCCAATAGAGTTGGGGACTTGAGGAAGGTTCGTGGAGAAGGTGAGAGCCTAGCTGGGGGGGTAGTGGGATAGGGATTTTCTCTAACAACCACGTGGAAACTGGTGACAACAGAACAACCCAAAGCTGGTACCCTGCCGTGGGATGAAGGCCCAGCAGGCATGGGGGTTTCAGGCCTGAGCCAGCAGGCCTGCGGCCGAGTAGGGCTGCCTAAGGCAGCAAGCGACGACGGAACGGAGCCTCCAGACGGCAGCAGCCCGCGGACGGCCAATCCTGTCTCAACGCTCGGAAACTCCACGCCAGCGCGCCGGAAAATTTTTTAATTAATCTCTCACCAGTCCTCCGATACCCTCGTGCAGGGGTTTAAGCTCCAGGTAACGCCATCTGCACCCGCAGGATCCAGGAAGTTCCGGAATGAGGCAGCCAGTCAAGGGTCCTCTCTCAGGTCGTAGTTTCCGCCCACCGAGATAAGCTCCGCCCACAGGGCGGAGTCCTGCCCCGTGAGCTTGGTCTGCAGACGGAGATAAGCCCCGCCCATCGAGCGTCGTTCCGCCCAGCGAGCGTCCTTCCGCCCACCGAGCGTCGTTCCGCTCACGGGCTGATTTCCCACCCACCTAACATAGCCCTGCCCACAGAACCGTCTCAGCTGTGGAGCACCCTTCCTTAAACACAGGGTCCTCACTGTTAACATGCCTTGCCGTTCGCTAGGTTAAGAACCTCTACTCAGCTGAGGCGTCGAAGACGCGGCTAAGTCTGGAGTTCCTCGCAGGGGTATGTGTACAGAAACCACCCGAAGTGTCTGAGTCACCAGAGCCACACAGACCGTAACACAGGTGGTCGGCTCTCAGCCGCTTACTGCTGGCTGGCTCTGTCCGCGCTTCCAGGAGGTGGCGCTGCGCACTTCTGGGTGGTGTCCCGGGTTTGGTTGGAGCAACAAAGAACCTAATGTCTGGAACAGATCTAGAACTATAATCTCCCAAGGGAAAATTTGTAGTGAGCCAGAAGTTGAAATGCTTTTCTCATTGAAGTTTCCTTGCTTCAAAATGAGAATTTCTGACAGCACGGCAGAGGCACAAGAAAATATCAATAAGTTGTAAAACAAGAATCAGGGAACTTTAGAAAATCTTAGAAGAAACATTTTTGCCTTCCAGTTTTATGTCTGTGTGTGTATATTTCCCAGTTAAGGTGTTCTGGGTTGAGTTTTCTAGAAAATCGAATCACTTCTTCCAAGACGATCTTTCCACTGAGGTAACAGTTTTCACATGTTCTCTCCTTATTTTGTTACAGTCTTAGGGAAAGCCAGCTTTTAAACAAATGTAGAAGTACTGACATTTTTGTATCATTTTTGTAACGGTACATGAGTTCTGCTCTAAGTATCAAAATAAGGCCAAAGTACCATTCCCCTTTTGCAAGTGAGAATGCTGAGGCTCAGAGTCTAAGCCATTTTCGGTATCCACACAACTAGTAATTGACACAGCCAAACTAGAATCCACGAGGGCTGGCCGTCGGTCAGGTCCTCTTCCCGCCAAATCAGCCACTTGCCTGCTTATAGAAAGATGAACCACTTTTACAGTAAATCACTTTATTGTTTATGTCCATCACAAAAAATTAGAGAATACGTTAAGGAATGAGGAATAATTACTTGTCAATGTAATTTTATTAAAATTCTGTATTTTTTCTAAAGAGTGACTTTCAAAAACACCTTAAAATGCATTATAAAATGCCCATAATGTGTGGCAGCAAGACCAAAGTAACATCAAAGCGACAGAAAACCATTAGATTCTTTCACAAGGCCAGTTATCCAGGAATACTGAAGCTAAAAGGTGAATATAATTATGGTTCCTTGAATGTGAAGTTATTGATGTATATGCAGAAGACAAAGAAATAGATGCAATGGAATGACATTATAGTCTTTATGAAAACTTACGGGCCTAGCTTTCATTTGGAAATGGTGAGAGAGAGATACTTACACCATGGAAATAACATGGTTATACAGGCAAGGGCAGAGTCACTGTATGAGGTAGGAGTGAGAAGGCATGATTTCTGTTTACTTCTGTTACCTACCAACAGTGTGACTGTGGAAAAGTTACTTCATTTCTCTGTGCCTCCCTTTCCCATATGTAGATGGCCGCTCAGTAAATACCCACGTCAGAGAACATTCATTATCTGCTCAGCATTCCTCTCTGGGGAACCGCTCTTCTCCCATTAAGTGATCCTGGTTGAATGAATAATTACAGTCCTCGTCTAAAGATTTTCCAGCCAGAGCTAGTGGAGACACTTCTTGCTTTTAGTATCCTTGTGCTGGGATGATGTGAAATTGAGGCTGCTAGTTGCCGTCTCCTCCAGCAACTTGAGGGAAGCCTGACTGCAGTGGGGGAGAACAAGAGCAATGCAAAAGAACACAGAGCTGAACAACAGAACACAGGACCTTGGTGATATCATTGGAGTCCTTGGATTCAGCTATAGATGGAAGAAAGATCCATCCCTGTCTTCTCAGTTATCTGAATGAAAACATTGCTTTTTTTTTTTTATTGGGTTATTTACTTTTTTTGTATTTTGTTTTTTTTTTGGTGTGGACCATTTTTAAAGTCTTTATTGAATTTATTACAATATTGCTTCTGTTTTATGTTTTGGTTTTTTGGCTGCGAGGCCTGTAGGATCTTAATTCCCCAACCAGGGATCAAACCTACACCCCCTGCATTGGAAGGCGAAGTCCTAACCACTGGACTGCCAGGGAAGTCCCTGTTGGGTTATTTATTTATTTTGCGGTACACGGGCCTCTCACTGTTGTGGCCTCTCCCATTGCGGAGCACAGGCTCCGGACGTACAGGCTCAGCGGCCACGGCTCACGGGCCTAGCCACTCTGTGGCATGTGGGATCTTCCCGGACCGGGGCACGAACCCGCGTCCCCTGCATCAGCACGCGGACTCTCAACCACTGTGCCACCAGGGAAGCCCCCTGTTGGGTTATTTTTTTTAACCACTTGTACCTTGAAGAGTCTTAACTCTACTCCTGTTCAGCCTACTTCACAGGATTTTGTACAGAGTTAGTGAAATACAAAACATGAAAGCATAAGGTATTACTAAGACAAAAGAAGCACGTAATTTTCTAAAAGACGTTTTTCTAATTCTCTATGAACCAAATAGCTTCAAGATTTCTAATCTTTAAAAATTCATCCCAATCTCATACTTCCAGTTTTTCTAAAAACCTTAAAGATGAATAAAATCATAAATAAAGAAACATTTTTTTGGAACCCTTAGCTTTCCTGTTGAGACTCAGCAATGCGGAGTCCTTTATACAGCTTCAGTCCTCAAAGAACGGTCTTGGAAGCAATTCAACAAGTTAACAAATATAATTAGGGAGAAGAAAATGAGAGCCCACAAAAATAATTACAAATCATCTGCAACAAAACTCATAGCCCTCTCCCAGAACAAAGCCAGCATTGTGTAGATGATGCTCCATGATAGACTTGTTTCATTCATCAACCTTATTTGCCCCACTACTCAGTTTCATTCAACTGAAATAGTTTGAACACCTAGGCTCTGTGAGGCCTCAAAGGAAGTACTTTCTTGTAAAGAGGACAGTCATTTGAGATAGACGTATGCATATGAAATGATCATTTTTGACAGAAAGTGGTAAGGACTATGATAAATGCACAAAAATGAGCTATTTATGGAAGGAAATAATTCAGAATTCTGGAAACATTCATGTTAAAAGTTCTCATCTGATTGTCTTAGAGAAGAAATCGGCAAACTACAGCCTACAGGCCAGATTCAGCCCGCTGCTTATTTTTGTACAGCCCGTGAGCTACGAATGGTTTTACATTTTAAAATGGAGGAAAAACATCAAAATAGGGACAATATGTTACAACACATGAACATTTTATTAAATTCACATTTCAGTGTCAGTAAGCACAGTTTCATTGGAACACAGCCACACTCATTTACATACTATTTATGGCTGCTTTCACGCTACAACAGCAGAGTTGAGTAGTTGAGACAGAGACCACATAACCTACAAAACCTAAAATATTTACTACCTGGCCCTTTACCAACTTAATACTTTAAAAAACTTTACCAGCTCATCTTAGCAGATGAGCAGCATGGTGGTATAATTGGTCGAAGTATTCGTGTTTTATACTCAAAGCAATAGGAGGCTTAAAAGGATGAAACCACTTTTCCTCCCAGTATTCTAAGGTAGCTAAACCTTTACAAAATGAGTTTGAGTTTCCTTGCCTCTAATGGTTATCGATGAGTTTTATGTTTCTAGGCTGAAAATGGAAGTTTCCACGTATAAAGGCATTCCCACTTGAGTCTTCCTTAGGGAATGGAAAAAGGAAATAACCTAATGCTTGGGGAAAAGATGAGCTTCTGGAGACCGAGGAAATGGTTGGGGAGAAGGTGGTGAGGGTTTTTCTGCAAGTGATTGAGACTTAAGACCCTGTGGCACATGCCACCATGGCCTGGGGGGTAGTAGCATAAGATCCCTACACCAGCAAATGTCACAGAATGGATGGAGCTTTCCGCCTTCAAGTGAAATGTGGATTTTGATATTAAGCATTACAGCAGCCATTGTGATGAACTGAAAACTAGAGAAAGTTTTCTTTTCTGTGTGCAGGGTAAGCTACCCGCTTCCCATATACTTGAGACTGAGATGAAATTTTTATGCCAAATTAAAGAGTGAAAATTTGGAGCCAGATTTAATTTGATTTAAAACTTTAAGTTTTATGGTATTTCTGTTATGCATACATTCAAGAATGTGTGTTATGATATTTCTTACAGTCAAGAATTTTAACAGGCAAAAGTGGAGCTATAAAGCCTTATAGGAATAGAGCATGACACGAGCAAGCCAGAGACCCAGAAATGGACATGCTATGCTTGTAGGAGTGGGAGAGGTCCAATGTGGGTGGAGGAGTGGGGGTGTGGAGATGCTGTTGAAGATGAGGCTGGTAAGATGAGATAATGAAGGACCTTGACAACCAGGAAAGGTTTATTTTTTTTACTTTAGAAGAGTTTCAAACTTACAGAAAAATCACAAAAATAATACAAGTTGTTTTTTTCTGAACCATTTGAGAGTAAGTTACTGACAAGAGGTCCCTTTACCCCACATATGTTAGTGTGTATTTCCTACAAATAAGGATATTCTCCCACATAACAATACAGCCATCAAAAATCAGGACATGAACACTGATTCCTTCTACTTCACAGTCACCATTCAAACTGTCAATTATCCCTGTAATGTCTTTTATAGTAAAAGGATCCTATTCAGGATAAAGTGTTACATTTAGTTATCATACCTTTTTGTCTTCCAGTTTATCCAGATATATGACATTATAGTGCTGTATAAGTTTGAGGTACAGCAAAGTGATGTTACATACATTATGAAATGATACCACAATAAGTTTAATGAACATCCATCATCTCATGTATTCAATGTATACAAAATAAAAGAAAATGAAAAAGAAAGTTTTTTTCCGTGATGAGAACTCAGGTTTACTCCCTTAACAATGCTCATAGGGGCTTCCCTGGTGGCGCAGTGGTTGAGAGTCCACCTGCCGATGCAGGGGACACGAGTTCGTGCCCCGGTCCGGGAAGATCCCACATGCCGCGGAGCGGCTGGGCCTGTGAGCCATGGCCACTGAGCCTGCGCGTCCGGAGCCTGTGCTCTGCAACGGGAGAGGCCACAACAGTGAGAGGTACGCGTACCGCAAAAAAACAAAACAAAACAAAACATAAAACGAAAAAACAATGCTCATATATAATGTACAGCAGTGTTAATTATATTAATCGAGTTGTACATGACATCCCTAGTACTTGTTTATTTTATAACTGGAAGTGCGTACCTTTTCATCACATTCATACAATTCCCCCTTCCCCCACCTTACCTCTGGTAACCACACATCTGGTCTCTTTTTCTATAAGTTTGTTTACTGAAGTATAGTTGACCTACAACACTATTAATTCCTTGGTGCACAACTTAGTGATTTGATATTTCTATACATTACAGAAACGATCACCACAATAAGTCTTAATTACCATCTGTCACCATACAAATATACTACATTATTATTGACTATATTCTTCATGCTGTACATATCATGCTCATGGCTCATTTATTTGTATGTCTTAATTCTCCCTCACCTATTTTACTCATCCCCTCCCAGTCCCCTCTGGCAACCACTTGTTTTTTCTCTACAACTCTGTTTCTGTTTTGTTATGTTTGTTCATTTGTTTTATTTTTTACATTCTACAAATAAGTGAAATCATATGATGTCTGTCTTTCTCTGTCTGACTTATTACACGTACTATAATACCCTCTAGATCTGTCCATGTTGTCACAAATGGCAAAATTTCATTCTTTTTTTATGAAAAAATATGCGCCACATCTTCTTTATCCATTCATCTATTGATGGATACTTAGGTTACTTCTATATCTTGGCTATTGTAAATAGTGCTGCTATGAACATTGGGGTACATATATCTTTTTGAATTACTGTTTTTGTTTTCTTTGGAAAAATACCCAGAATTGCTATGTCTGGGTTATATGGTAGTTCTATTTTAAATTTTTTGAGGAAGCTCTGTATTGTTTTTTATTGTAGCTGTGCCAATTTACATACCCAGAAACCATGCAAAAAGTTTTCCCTTTCTCTACATTCTCTCCAAAAGGAAGAAACTAACAGTAACAAAATAGCAGTAGGGGATTTTAACACGCCACTTATATCAATAAGAAAATCAATAAGGGAACACTGACCCTAAATGATACATTAGACCAGATGGACTTAATAGACTATAGAATATTCCATCCCAAAGCAGCAGAATACACATTTTTTTTCAGGTGCACATGGAATATTCTCCAGGATAGACCACATGCTAGGCCACAAATAAATTTAAGAATATCAAGCATCTTTTCTGGCTACAACACTATGAGACTAGAAATCAACCACAAGAAAAAAAATACAAAAACCAAAAACACATGGAGGCTAAACAATATGCTACTAAACAACCAGTGGGTCACTGAAGCAATCAAGAGGAAATCAAAAAATACCTGGAGACAAATGAAAACAAAAACACATATGATCCAATATCTATGGGATGCAGCAAAAGCAGTTTTAAGAGGGAAGTGTATAGCAAAACAAGCCTACCTCAGGAAACAAACAAACAAAAAAACTCAAAGTTAGTAGAAGAAAACAATAAGAGTAAAAATAATGAAATAGAGACTGAAAAAACAACATAAAAATCCATAAAACTAAGAGTTTGTTCTTTAAAAAGGTAATCAGAATTGATAAACTAGCCTGATAAAGAAAAAAAGAGAGGTCCCAAATAAATCAAATCAGAAATGAAAAAGGAGAAGTTACAATCAACACCACAGAAATTAAAAGGATCATAAAGAATTACTATGAACGATTAAATGCCAATAAAATGAACAACCTAGAAGAAATAAATTCCTAGAAGAGTACAATATCCTAAGACTGAATCAGGAAGAAATAGAAATTATTAACAGATAAATTACCAATAATGAAATTGAATCAGTAATTTTAAAAAAAGAAACCTCCCATACAAACAAAAGTTCAGGAACAGATGGCTTCACAGGTGAATACTACCAAACATTTAAACAAGAGTTAATGCCTATCCTTAAACTATTTCCAAAAATTGCAGAGGAAAGAGTGTTTCTGAACTCATTCTATGAGGCCAGCATCACCCTGATACCAAAACCAGACAAAGACACTACAAAAAAAATTATAGGTCACTATCACTGATGAACAAAGATGCAAACGTCCTCAACAAAATATTAGCAAACTGAATTCAACAATATAATAAAAGGATCATATACCATGATCAAGTGAGACTTATCCCAAAGATGCAGGATGGGTCAATATTCACAAATCAATGTGATACACCACATTAACAAATTGAAAAATAGAGATATCATTTTAGTAGATAAAGAAAAAGCTTTTGACAAAATTCGACATCCATTTATGATAAAAACTCTCAACAAAGTGGGTATAGAGAGACCCTACCTCAACATAATAAAGGCCATATGTGACAAGCCTAAAGCTAACATCATACTCAATGGTGAAAAGCTGAAAGCATTTCCTCTGAGATCAGGAGAAAGACAAGGATGCCCACTCTCTCCACATTTATTCAACATAATATTGGAAGTCCTAGCCACAACAATCAGATAAGAAAAGGAAATAAAATGCATCCAGATTGGAAAAAAGAGGAAGTAAAACTGTCACTGTTCTCAGATGACATATTATATATAGAAAATCCTAAAAATGCCACTGCACTATTAGAACTCATCAATGAATTCAGTAAAGTTGCAGGATTCAAAATTAATATGCAGAAATCTATTGCATTTCTATACACTAACAATGAACTATAGGAATTCTTTTTGATACAATGGTACATGGATTTTTTTATTAATTTCTCTTTCCTATCGTTAGTTTTTCCCTTTATCTTTGTTGATATTTGCTTTATGTATTTAGGTGCTCCTATGTTGGGTGCTTATGTATTTACAATTGTTAAATCTTCTTGTTGGGATTGATCCCTTTATCATTATATGATGTCCTTCTTTGTCTCTTGCTGCAGTCTTTGTTTTAAGGTTTGTTTTATCTGTTACAAGTATTGCTACCCCAGCTTTCTTTTTGTTTCCATTTGCATGGAATATATTTTTTCTGTCTCCTCACTTCCAGTCTGTGTGTGTCTTTAGATCTGAAGTGAGTCTCTTGTAGACAGCGTATATATTGGTCTTACTTTTGTATCCATTCAGCCACTCTGTGTCCTTTGATTGGAGAATTTAGTCCATTTCCATTTATAGTAATTATTGTTAGGCATGTACTTGTTGCCATTTTGTTAATTGTTTACTGGTTGTTTTTATAGTTTTTTTTTGTTCCTTCTTTTATTTTCTCTTTCCTTGTGATTTGTTGACTGTCTTTAGTGTTGTTTGGGTTCCTTTCTCTTTTGTGTGTGTGTGTATCTATCATAGAGTTTTGGTTTCTGGTTATCATGAGGTTTATATGTGGCTATATATATAACATATTTATACATATGTATCATCATATGTATATACATGATTATTTTTAAGTTGATGATCTGTTAAGTTCCAACTCATTTTAACAACCCTGCATTTTTATTCCCGCCACCACCACATTTAACATTTTTGATATAATATTTTACATCTTTCGTTTTGTGTATCCCTTAAGTACTTATTGGGGATATTGTGTATCCCTTAAGTACTTAAGTACTACTATCTTTATAAGTGGTTGATCTACTACCTTTACTGTATATTTGCCTTTATCAATTAGATTTTTCCTCTCATAATTTTCATATTTCTAGTTGTGGCTTTTTCTTTTCTGCTCAGAGAAGTCCCTTTAACTTTTCTTGTAAAGCTATTTCAGTGGTGCTGAACTCTTTTAGCTTTTGCTTGTGAGTAAAACTCTTTCTCTCCCCATCAAATCTGAATGATAGCCTTGCCAGGTAGTTACCATGTTTCTTTAGTCAACTCTTATCTGGAACAGCACCTCAATCTTGCCTTGGTTCTCTTGGCTTGACACTTTTGACAATAATAGTCCAGTTATTAGACAGAATTTTTTTTATTTTCGCTGCACTGTGTGGCTCATGGGATCCCAGTTCCCCAACCAGGGATCAAAGCCAGGCCCTCTGCAGTGAGAGTGTGGAGTCCTAACCACTGGACTGCCAGAGAATTCCCCCAGGTAGAATGTTCTTAATCGGTTTTTTTTGTTGTTGTTTCTTTATCATAAAATTCAGAATGCATACTTTTTTTTTTGGTGGGGGAGAAATAGCACAGAAGTGATACTGTGATCTTCTCATTGCATCCTATAAGGTGGTACATGATTTTGACTTGTCCCATTATAGAGGATGTAACTTCTGATCACTTAAGATGATATCCACCAGCTTTCTTCACTATAAAGTTACTCTTTTCCTCATTTTAATCAATAAGTATTTTGTGAGGAGGTATTTGGAATTATGTAAGTATCCCATTCCCATTATGTAAGTATCCCTTTCCTTGAAGCCAAAATCAACATTTTATATGCTGGTTTTGGTACACATTGATGTTTCTTGGATGAATTAATTATTACTATGATGACTGTGAAATTATAATTTTTTTATTTCCATCATTCCTTCTACAGTCATCAGTTGACATTCCATTGTAAGTAAAAACTTTCTCCTTTATTTATTTAAGTATGGGCTCATGAGATGCTATTTTATTCAGTGGATATTATTCAATGGATATTATTTTCATAGTTTATTTTGATGTTCACATTGCCCCATATTTGACCAGTGAGTGCTCCTTCATGTATATCCTTTTTACTTCTCCCCACCATTCCTTGACTACCTCCATACTTTCTTGCACAACAAAGCATTCTAGGTTCATCTAGGACCTACACTTTTCTAGTCCTAGAATCAGTCAAATCTCCATGGAGCCCTGGTTCCTTTCAGAGGAGATTAATATTTGGAAACCAAAATCTTGGATGTTGATGCTTCCACGTCTTCTCAGTGGGCAGAGCTAGGCAATATATGCATGTATGTTTATACCATTTGTCTGTCTAGCTACCTACCTATATACATTCACACACCTCACCAACTGTATGTATTTCTGTATGTGCAAACCATGAGTTCATGCCAATATTTCCAATTCCAATTATTCCAGTTCCAGTTGAATACCATAGGATTTATTTTAGTTTTCTACCTTTCCATATTTGTAATTTCTTTCTCCATCAATGAGAAACCTGACTCCTGTTATTATAAATATATATACTCATTTGATTCATCTTCCTGCTTGTAACAAATCTTCCATCACTGTTGCCAATCCCCCCAACTCCACCCTATGCAGTTTCCCTCCTAACTCCTAATGGGATTGCAAAATTTGCTCTGGCTGCTGCCATCTGAAGATATGGCTTCCTCACCCTGCTCAGGCTGTGACCTTCCCTACCCTGCTGCCACCTTCCCTCCTTTATTAAGACCTAATGTCTTTTAAACTGAATTATGAAGGAAGGAAGAGAAAAAGGAAGACAAGCAAATAACAAAGTTTGGGATTTTATTCTATGGGGAATGAAGGAGTCCGTTTCCCTCTGTGTCACCCAACACACACACACACACACACACACACACACACACACACACGAGTTTTATGGCTTTGTGTATGGAACCAATTCAGTTGGCAGCATAAAAATAGTTTGGAAGAAAGGATGGTTTTAGGCAGGGAGGCAATGGTCCAGGAAATAAATGATGATGAGGGGTAATGAAGAGATAGAGAACCTGGGATGTTCGTGTCCCTGCTGTGTCTCCTTTGAGTATCCAGTTCGTGAAGAACAGTCAGTAAAAATGATATACATTCTGCCTTTCTGTTATGGTTTCTTTGTGGGCCAAATAAATAGTAAAGCTACCCTTCAGTGAAATCTGCATTTCTTGTGAGGAGCCAATTATTATGAAAATTTTCATGATTGATTATAGAAATGGAGATTCTTTTCTTCCTTTAACTCTTCAGTGACAGAAGCATTTATTTTCAGACTCATAATAAACATCTATAACATATTCTATATAATAAAGTAGAGAAGAGCAGAGCAGACAGGACCTTCAACCTTTCTGTCTAGGTCAAATTCCTGGAAATATCTGGAAAATAAGAACCAGTAAATGAAAAGAGATGATTAACTCTTTGCAGTGTAGGAAAAATGACTCACTTCCTCAGGTTATTATAAAACTGTAGGAGGTAGATCACAGGCTTTATATTTTTATTATTTATTTTCTATAATTTAAATTCAAATATCATATTACTAGTCTCTCAACTAGTCCATGCACTTTTCAGGGGCCAGGTCCATTACTTACCTTTGTAGTTCCATCCAGGATTCCATATTTCCAGTGCATGAAAGGTGTGGCATTAAACATTTGCTGAATGAAATAAAATTCCTTGAAGTATAAAAAGCAGGAAGAGGTTGTAGCCAATACACTAAAAATGACTTTAAAGCTCTATCATCTTTAGCATGACTAAAAAATACCTACAAGAACACTTCTTTTTATCTTCTTGTAGTACTGTTCCTTGGAAGTGATAGATGCTTGGCAAATATGTTTTTAATTTAATTAAGCAGATTTTATCCAGAGTAATCTCCTGGCCAAATGCCTAGAAATCCTGAACCTGAACTAATTACAGTCATAAAGGACAGCTTACACATGAAATATCTGAAGGTGAAGAAAGGTCAAATCCATATCACAACGGCAATAAAAATATTCAAAGAGTACATGAAGTCCTTTCACATTTTTTGTGATGCTAGGTTAAAATGCAAGTAGTGGTTAAAAATTATAGGAATTGGGAAATATTTAGCAGGTGCATGTTTAAGACTCAGAAAATTGGTAACTGCAAAGGAGGCAGTGAGCTATTAAATTACCATTTGACACTCCAAATTTCAGCAGTGTTTAAAGCAAAATGAAAGGCTGCTGTGCTTTGTAATTATCAATTTTAGCTGAGAATGTAAACACTCAAGTTGTCTAAAGCTCAAAAATGATTTTGAGTTGTTTTTCAGTTGATACTATGTTCAGAGTCTATACAGACTAAAGACAGTTTTTGACTCTTTTTTTGTGATGTTTTACAGCAACTCCGTTGTATTGAAATGCTACTAAGAATTACATGGGCATCTATATTATGATAAATGCAACAGAAAATACTGAGGACTGTAAGGTATTTCATGAACATTGTTTTCCTTTTGGATTAGAAAAGTCATGAAGAGTCATTGTAGAAATTTGAAAAATTCAGAAAAGTATAAAGAAGGATGTGAACAACCAGCAATTACTGCATTTTGATTTAACTCATCACAATCTTTCTTTCATTTGTATTTACTGTAATAGCTTCCTAACTTGTTCCCCTGCTTTAATCTCTACTCAACCCAGCAGCCGGAGGAATCCTGCTAAGATGTTAATCAGCTCATGTCATTCCTCAGCTCAAAACCTCCAGTGTTTCCCACATCACTCAGAATAAAGCCAAAGTACTTACAACGGCCTGCAAAGCCCTATTTGACAACCCTTGCCACCGCCTGCACTGCTTTCTTACTTTTCTGTAATCATGCCAGGCATGCTCTTGCTTCTCGACCCTTCTTCTGGAGCACTCTCCCCCTAAATAGCTGCAAAGCTCCTCCCTTACCTCTTTCAGGTCTTCTCTGAAATGCCATTTTTTTTTCCAGTGGGGGGCTTCCACGACTACCTCTGTAAAATTCCAAGTCCTCCTACATCCCTGCCCTCCTTCTCCGCTATCCCATTATCACCATATAGCATCCCATATATGTATTTACTTTGCTTATTATCTGTCTCCTCCTGCCAGAATGTAGGCTCCATAAAAGCAGAGCATTTTTATCTGGTTTTGTTTGCTGCTATATTGGTTCTCTAATGCATAACAAATCACCCCCAAATTTATTTGTTCCAAATAACACTCATCATTTATTTTCTCATGATTTCAGTGGGTATGGAATTTGTGAGTGGCTTGGCTTGATGGTTCTGGCTCAGGGTCTTTCATGAGATTCAGTTAAATGTTGACCGAGGCTGCAGTCATCTGAAGACTTGCCTGGGGCTGGAGCGTTTTCTTGCAAAGCAACTCACGTGGCTGCAGGTTGGTGCTGGCTATGGTCAGGATACCCCAAATCCTCTCCAGGAGAATCTCTTCACAGGGCTATTTGAGTATCCTCAGCTGTGGAAGCTGGCTACCCCTAGACTGAATGATCCAAGAAATCAAGGGAGAAACTGCAGTGTCTTTTATGCTCTAGACTCAGAAGTTACACAATATCGCCTCCACTGTATTTTTATTTTTTTATCTATTTTTCTAAAAATTTATTTATTTTTGGCTGCATTGGGTCTTTGTTGCTGTGCACAGGCTTTCTCTAGTTGTGGCGAGCAGGGGCTACTCTTCATTGTGTCTGGCACATAGAGGGAACCTGACAAATATTTTTGAACAATGAATAAATTCCAGCCACTTAGATTTTTTAAAATATATTTCTTGGCAACCTTTTTTTCTAAGCAAATATACTCTGTTGTTTATTAAATATTGGAATTTTTCTCTAGATAAAAGTGTATAATCTATAAATATAAACATATATACTAAGTATATTTAAAAATATGTTTAATATCTTCCTAAAGTTACATCTTTTTGATGTTCGATGTTATTTCAACTCTCTTCTTATCATTAGCATTTCTGTTGTTTCTTGATTTCTTCTGTTATAAATACACTGTGATGAACATCCCTCTACATAAACCTTTGAGCAATCTCCTAATATTTTCTTGGAAAGCATGACTAGGAATAAGATCTAAGATTACAAATACTTAAAATACTTGATTTAAGTTACCAACTTGCTTCCAGAAATATCATATATTTTACATTTCTACCAACAGAATATGAACATGCCTATTTCACTGCATCCTAATTAATATGGAATGTTGATACTTTTTAAGAAACTGAAATTTTGATTAGGAAGGAATGGCATAAGAACTTTTATAAAATTATACATCTTTCGGATTTGGATTTAATGCTTAAAGTATAGTTTTCTTTCTTTTCTGGTTTTGTCATATTAACTGATTGTTTAGGAGGTGAGGGGAGAAAGAGACAAGCAGGAAGTATGAGAATTAAGCTTCTGACTTGTGCAACCAAGTATGTGGTGGTGCCATTTAATGAGATAGGAAAATTTTTGAGAAGGAGATTGGGATGGAGAGAGGAATAAATAATTCCATTCTGGACACCTGAAGTTGCAGAAGTTGAATCAGTTCGTGAGATCTAGAACTGTGCTGCCCAGTGTAGTAGCCATTGACCACATACGGCCATCAGTCACTTGTAAGGGGCTGGCCAGAATTGAGATATTCTGTAACAGTAAAATACAAACCAGATTTAGAACACTTAGTAAGAAAAAAAGAACGTAAAAGATATATTGTGTCAGTTAAGGCCAACCAAGAGACAGAAATCACACAATAACTTGTACAAGAAAAGTTTACTGTAAGGAATTATCAACTCTAACAGGGAATAAGATGTAAAGGAGAATGCTAAGGAATACCCTTAGGCTAAGGGCGAGTTCTGAAGGAAGGACAAACTTGGTAGTTGGCCTCCTTTCCAAGGTTAGGATTCATATCTCTGGAGAAGTGTGGTTGCAGCCCACAAGGTGGCAGAGGAGTTTAAAGGGTGGCCCAGATAGGAGCTGGTCCAGGGTTGCCAGGCAAGCAGAAAACGCCCCTCTAGGGTACAGTGGGATAAGTCTGGCATGCAGATTGCAAAGGGACTCCGAGCACGGGGCACCAACTCTCTGGCGGGGTGATGCACAGCCTAGAATGCACAGGTCTGGATCAAGAGCACCATGGCAGACACTGTCACGGTGCAGGCTGCCTGAGGCTGGTGGGCTGGTGTGCACAGGGAGCTGAGGCATCTGCTTGCCAGCAGGGTGGCATGAGAGCTGGGGTATGTGGTGCCTGCTTCAGGAAGTGCAGTGAGACGGTCACTGGGCTGGGGCTGAGGCTGTGAGCTTGGCAAGGGACTGCACCCTCTGGGTGTGAGACTGGACCAGGGTGCCCCTGCAAGTCCACCCACATGTGTTCCTGCCAGCAGCCAAGAGGAGCAAGAAAAAAACAAAAAAGTAGCACGCCAGAACCAGGAAACCAGTCTCCCCTCCTGCAATGTCCCTCAACTGAAAAAAAATTAACATTGTGCTTGCTGCAAAGACATTCTTGAAGCTCCTTTATCACAGAGCAGTAATTAATGCTGAATTTCATAATGATATTTAATTCAATGTTAATTTAATTATAAATTGATAATTGGCACACTCATTCATTTTTTTCTATTAATTCATGTTGAAACAATATTTTGGATGTATCAGGTTAAATAAGAGACATCATTTAAACAAATTTCACTTTTCTTTTTACTTCTTAAAAAAAATTAATTAATTAAATTTTGGCCGCATTGGGTCTTCGTTCCTGCGCGTGGGCTTCTCATCGCGGTGGCTTCTCTTCTTTGCGGAGCATGGGCTCTAGGCATGCGGGCTTAAGTAGTTGTGTCTCCGGGGCTCTAGAGCACAGGCTCAGTAGTTGTGGCACATGGACTTAGTTGCTCTGCGGCATGTGGGATCTTCCCGAACCAGGGATCGAACCCATGTCCCCTGCATTGGCAGGCGGATTCTTAACCAGTGCGCCACCAGGGAATTCCTACTTTTTTTTTTTTTTTTGCGGTACGCAGGCCTCTCACCGTTGTGGCCTCTCCCGTTGCGGAGCACAGGCTCCGGACGTGCAGGCTCAGTGGCCATGGCTCATGGGCCCAGCCGCTCTGCGGCATATGGGATCTTCCTGGACCGGGGCACGAACCCATGTCCCCTGCGCGGACTCTCAACCACTGCGCCACCAGGGAAGCCCACTACTTGTTTTTTTTAATGTAAATAGTTGAATATGTAAAACTTGGATAATGCTGGAAGAGATAGCTGAACTATGTAGATTACATCCTAGAAAGTGATAGAAGTACCTAGGAAGAGCGTGTAGAGAGAGGAGAGATCCTAGTGGAAAGCCCCAACCCCCCCAAATTTAAAGGTTTGTGTGATGGTTAATTTCATGTCTCAACTCGACTGGGCCACAGGGTGCCAGGATATTTGGTCAAACATTATCCTGGGTGTTTCTGCAAGGGTGTTTTTGAATAAAATTGGCATTGAAATCAGTAGACTGAGTGAAGCAGATTGTCCTTCTTAATGTGTGTGGGTCTCATCTTTCAACTGAAGACCCGAATAAAACAAAAAGCCTGACGCTTTCCCAAGTAAGACAGAATTCCTCCTGCCTGACTTCCTATGAACTGTGACATTAGCTTTTTATGGCCCTCGGACTGGAACTGAAACACTGGCTCTTCCTGGGTCTCAAGCCTGTTGGCCTTCAGGCTGGATCTGCATCATTGACACTCCAGGGTCCCCAGCTTGCTGGCTCATCCTGCAGATTTTGGGACTTGTCAGCTTCCATAATTGTGTGAGCCAGTTCCTTATAATAAATATCTTTATAACACACACACACACACACACACACACACACACACAATTGCGTGCGCAGTGTGTGGTCCTGTGTCTCTGGAGAAACCTTACTAATATAGTTGAGTATAGGAGAGAAAAACTCAAGGAACACCAGAGAGGACAGGTGGGTAGCAAATGGGAGCTGTATGTATGTTCTGCGAGAAACTTTCTTCCTAAAGGGAGAAAATTCTAGAACACATTAGTATGCTGATGGCAGTGACAAAGAAGGAGTGGAGTTGGTAACGTAGGTTAATAAAGGATATAATGGTATGTGTTTGGTGGGAGTGGGAGGTTGTGCTAGGTGTCCAAGGCTAGTGCATCAAGTTTTCAGTGGCAGAATGGTGGGATCCAGGTAGGGAACTTACTGGAGTGAGGATGTATCAAGCCTTCCTTGGTGCTGAGATGGGGATATGGGAATCGTTCTTGATAGAATAGACTGTCCTTTCCTAGAGGACAGAAAAGGATAAATAAACTTTAGAAAAGCTGATGACAGAATGTCTGTCAGCACCCTAATTTCTCTCTGTCATTATATTTCAGAGAGTTGGCAGGAATAGAGTGACATTGACTTGTTCATTCCAAACCAAGGAACAATGCACTAAATTCTTTTAGTTAATTATTTTGAATTATTATTTTGGCATGAATTATCTGGACTTTTCAACACAACACTGTTCTGATGTTTATACAGCTTCATTTTCCTTTTTTTTTTTTTTTTTCCCAGTACGCAGCCCTCTCACTGTTGTGGCCTCTCCCCTTGCGGAGCACAGGCTCCGGACGCGCAGGCTCAGCGGCCATGGCTCACGGGCCCAGCTGCTCCGCGGCATGTGGGATCCCCCCCGGACCGGGGCACGAACCCGTGTCCCCTGCATCGGCAGGCGGACTCTCAACCACTGCGCCAGCAGGGAAGCCCTTCATTTTCTTTTAAGTAATCTTAGCTCTCTCCTTTTTCACACTTTATCTGCTCTTATAATATGTTCAAATAAGACACAAAGTACTATAAAATAGGGTGTGGATACATTTCTGTTACTGTAGAAAACAGTGTGAGATTAAACGAAAGAACAAAAATATAGCAGGCAGGGTTTTAGCAATGTGCTCTTGTCTGACAATATGGGACAAAATGTTTTGCTCTAGTTTCTGGAAGTTATAATCTGAGAAGTGACTTAAGAGGTGGTTCCTTGTAGTCACCTTTCCAATTCTGGTACAAGAATTCTCATCCTAGAGTGAAATCTCTGTCCCTTGAGCAAGACCTTTAGCCCCTTTGGGCCTCAGTGTAATCTGGAGAGCTTGCCTTGTGCATTTCTAACCCCAGCATAACCTTAGGAATGGGAAATTGAAGAAATTGAAACCACATATAGTATCAGCTCCATAAAATTAACACTCTCCACCAGACATCAAATGAATCAAATGACAAGTCTTGTGGTTAATCAGTCATAGCTGTGCAAATCACAGGACTTGATGAATGAAGGAAATGGGTACAAAGTGAGAGCACCTCGGACTTGGGACTCTGCAGACTGGGGCCATGTTCCTGACAGTGAGGCTTGCCTCTCTAGGTAACTGAGGAATGAGGAACCTTGCTCATGTCAGTTTCCTGCTGGGTAAAAGTCAGATGAACACAGCCACTTCAGTTCACATGTAGAATTTGTATAAAGAATCCCTGGGCGGGGTGGGGGGGGTGGGGAGGTGGAATTTGTATTTCTGAGGAAGAATCTGTGTATCTCCCCTAACAAAAGAATTTTAATTCATACCTTGATATTTCTTTAATATGCTACTACACTTAATTGAATATTTGTGTGGCTAGAGTTGTGATTTACAAGTGCCTCTCATACATACAGTATCTGATTCACTGAGGAGAGGTGACCTAAGCATGTTTTTCTGCGAAGGAAGCTTGTACTGGATCTAACTGGTTCAAGAGTAAAGTGGAGTTGATGACCATATCCTGGGTTCTCTGGCCAGTGTTAATCTCACTTTACTTGTTTACAGTTGATGGCTGTGATCCCAGAGTCAGAGGCTCCTTGTTAAGGAGAAAGTCCACACAAAGTTATAAAAGTTTACTTAGCAAGTTAATAGGTTCATTGATTTGAGGGTTCATTGATTTGACCCCCCAAATTCTTTTGAAAAAACTAAAACCCACAGAAAAATTCTAAGAATGGCATCATGAGCGCCCAAACATGCCTCAACTAGTGTCACCAGTTATTGACCGAGACATTTGAGAATCAGTTGCAGACATCAAGGTACTTCGGCCTTATAGCTTTAACATTCATCTCCTAAAGTATTCTCAGTACCATCATCGCACCTATGAAAATTAACATCATTTCAATAATACCACATGCTGTCCATGCTTATATTTCTCCAATTGTCCCCAAAGCATCTATTACAGCTTTTCCCCCAATCTAGAATCTAATTGAGGGTCACACATTATGTTTTGTTGTCATGTATCTTTTGTCTTTTAATCCTAGACTGTGTGAATATTTTATTCACCAATAACCAAACCTTTCACCCAGAAGTTTTAGCGCCCATTACTGATTCTTGCCTGAAATACTGGCCTTGCAAAGATGGTTGTTTAAAATTCTATCATTTCATCTGTATTCTCTCATAAAGAAGTTCACTCTCTCTCACTCTCTCTCTCATTCTGTACCACTATGGACTCATAGATATTTGAGGGAGAGGATTAATGTATTATCATCGTTATTCTTTCTGGTGGCCAAATTGTCCCAAATCTGGCAGTGGAACTTCCTGTAAGCTAGCTCCTGTGGGAGGTGTGTATGTGTATGTGTTTTACATGACCCCATTAGTTTTTTTATGGGTCTGTTTTTTTTTATAATTTATTTTTGGGTGACAGTTTTAGGTTCACAGCAAAATTGAGAGGAAGGTACAGAGAGTTTCCAAATACCCCCTACCAGCGCACATGCATAGCCTCAACCGTTATCAACATTCTCCCACCAGAGGGTACCTTTGCTACCAATGATGAACCTACATTGACCCATCATAATCACCCAACGTCCACAGTTTACATTAGGGTCCATTCTTGGTGTTTTACATTCGATGGATTTGAACAAATTTATAATAACATGTATTCATTATAATAGTATCATACAGAATAGTTTCACTGCCCTGAAAAATCCTCTGTGCTCTGCCTGTTCATCTCAGCACCCCTTCAGCAACCATTGATCTTTTTACTGTCTCCATAGTTTTGTCATTTTCAGAATGTCATATAGTTGGAATCATACAGTATGTAGCCATTTCAGATCGGCTTCTTTCACTTAGAAATATGCAGTTAAGTTACCTCCACGTCTTTTCATGATGATAGCTCATTTCTTTTTAATAATAATATTCTGTTGTCTGGATGTACCACAATTTAATTATCTATTCACCTACTGAAGGAGACATCTTGGTTGCTTCCAGGTTTTGGCAATTATAAATCAAGATGCAATAAACATCCATGTGAAGCTTCCCTGGTGGTGCAGTGGTTGAGAGTCTGCCTGCCGATGCAGGGGACGCGGGTTCGTGGCCCTGTCCGGGAAGATCCCACATGCCGCGGAGCGTCTGGGCCCGTGAGCCGTGGCCGCTGAGCCTGCGCGTCCGGAGCCTGTGCTCCGCAACGGGAAAGGCCAAAATGGTGAGAGGCCACAACGGTGAGGTGTGTTTTTGTGTACCGCAAAAAAAAAAAAAAAAAAAAAAAAAAAGAAAAAGAAAAGAAAATCCACGTGTAGGTTTTTGTGTGGACAAAGTTTTCCACTCATTTGGGTAAATCCCAAATAGTGTGATAGCTGGATTGTCCGGTAAGAGTATGCTTAGTTTTGTAAGAAATTGCCAAACTGTCTTCTTACCATTTTGCATCCCCACCACAGTAAATGAGAGTTCTTATTGCTCTAGATTGTTGCCAGCATTTGGCGGTGTCAGTGTTCTGGATTTTCACCAATTCTGAATAGGTGGTATCTCATTTTAATCTTCATTTCCCTGATGACATATGATGTGGAACATCTTTTGTATGCTTATTTGTATATCTGTATATCTTCTTTGGTGAGGTGCCTGTTAAGCTCTTTGGCACATTTAAAAAAATCAGGTTATTTTCTTATTGTTAAGGTTTAATAGTATTTTGTATATCTTGGATAACAGCCCTTTATTATATGTGTCTTTTGAAAGCGTTTTCTCCCATTCTGTGGCTTGTGTCTCATTCTCTTGACTCATTAGTTTTTGATCACTTTCTAGCTTTCTGGCATAAAAAATATGTTCTAGGCTCTCACCTTGATCTTTCCTTGTTCCATTTCTGAAACCAGCCACTTCTCCAAGGGGCTCGATTCCTTGTAAAGGGTAAAGGAGTTCAGAAATCAAATTCTGGGGGCCAGGTGTCCCATAGCAAGAGGTAGATGCAGATTTGTGGAGCCTGAAGCTAATATAATTTTGGAATTGTCTTTTTTTTTTTAAAGAAGAATACAAAATTACAAATATAAAATTAGGTATAGGGCCTTATAAGAAGTCCATAAGTGAGGAGCCATAAAGTTTGTTTTTTTGGTTCACTGGCATTGGGGTGTTACTGCTTTTAGCATCTTTCAGTGAACAGAATATTCAAATCTAGTACGACAATGTTCATTGTAGCTTTTGCCCTTTCATATTTGTATAAACCAGAGTGAAAATCATTGGTTCCAGCGGGTATCAATATATTTACTCATTGTTCTTTCTTAATACAAGAAGTATACACAAAAATGGTTTCACAATAACAACACTGATATTACTACCAAAATTAAATCTAGCAGTAAAGTTCAAGATTGTTTTGCAGTTCTTCTTAATATGTAATATACTTTATTAAGGATATATATAGCCAGAGTACTCTATTCAAAGCATATTTTTTTTTCTGTGTGGTTATATTATCACATTAATATACAGTTAAGTTCATTTGTTTCTGCCTAAATTAAATTTTAGTGTTTTTTAATCCTCTTTAATTTTTTTGAAAATATAAAACATTTATGATTAGAAAATTAAAAAGATAAACTGAGAAATCTCACTTTCATCCCTATAGACCCCATCCCCAACCATCCTCTATAAGGATCCATTTTTGTTAACTTGTGGTTTAAACTCCATAATTTTTTTGGAGAAAATCTGCAAATATGTATACAAATTCTTATTTCTCTTTTTTAAAATTATAAAAAATGTAGCACATTATATACACTCTTTTGCACCTTTGCTTTTTTTTTTCCTATTTTTTCCCACCAAATCTGTCCCAGAACTCATCCCATCTCTGTTCATGGAGATCTTCATTCTTTTCAAATCTTGATAGCAGCCCATTGTGTGGATGCGCTACAGATTATTTAACCAGTCTCTATAAATTGTTATTTGATTGTTTCTAATAGTTAGGTTGCTCTTTTGGAAAATTGGATAGACTACACAATACATTCAAACCAGAGGAAATTGTGTACCCAAGCAGTAAAAGTAACAATTTGGGAAGGATTTGAAGCCACTAATTGGAACTTCTTTAACAGTTTTGGTCCATTAATTCATGTATTCATTCATTCAAGAACTATTCTTGAGCATTAGGAACTGACATTTACTTAGAGCATTATTCACCCTGATGTGCTAATCATCTGAGTTACTGAAAGTGGGTATACTAAGCTCCTTACAGAGAGGTTCCTTGGGTTTATAAAATATGAAACTTAATCTGAGACAAGGGCACCATGGGAAAATGGCTCATGGAATTCTGAGCTTTCGCGATCTCTTTCACTGCATTCATACAGTGCATACATGTATCCCCAACTATATCTATAGACTTAGTGGAGAATAAGGGTGCTTAGCTAAGTAACCCAGACTTAACTTTTCAAGATAACATTCTTAAATAAATTTAAGATACTTATATATGTCTTATGTATCTTACATGTATTTATATAGTTTATATACACCCATATATATGTGTGTGTATATAAATATATATGCATATTGTCTTCTGTGGTGAAAATGAATATAGATCAGACATTACTCTTAAAAGTTTGGTTCCTATTATATTCTTGGCATAAATGAACCCAGTTGTGCCACAGAATGTGGAATGTGGAAGCCTAGGCCTTCTCCTAGGTGCAAGAGAAGCATAAAGTTTATTGTGTTTAATGCTATATGAAGTGCAGCATTTCTTCTGTTTCATTCTAACCTCAATAAGAGCTATATAAGCAGAAGGAGCTACAGGCTCACTGTGGGGTATTTAGGTCAGGTCTAAAGAAGAATAGTTCAAATTGATCCTTATTTAGTGGTCCCTGAACAATGCAGTGGTTACCCAAAGAGGGACTCCCTGGGACTTGCAATTGCCACATTATGCAGCTGCGATGTGGATGGCAAGAGAAAATGAAAGATATTTTAACAGCCACTCTTAAGTCTTTTATGGAAGGCTCATGCCAATTAAGAAGCTCTTTGCATTAGTTTGTCTCTAAGTAACACTGCACAATTCAATTTGAAAGTTCACATAGACCTAACTCAAACCCTTACACGGCTGGAACAGTAATTATAATCCTGGCAGGTCACACAGTTTATTTTTCATTGGGAGCCCAGAACACCCACACGAGGACAGAAATTCAAGGCTCTGCAGTCAGTTCCGTCGTCCGTCTAGGGCAGCAAGCCTACCAAGCATCCCTGCAGGGTCAAAAGGGCAACAGAATTTCAGGGCCGAGGATCAATAACCAGGCTTGGGTCCCTCACTCCCCAAGCCACAGGCCCGCAGAGGGTGAGCGTTAGGGGAAGGGGGCAGCAAGAATGGACGGGTGGGGATCGGCTCCTCTTTAAGAGGGACCTCTAGGCTCCAAGTAGCTGCGTTGATCTGGGGCCGGTTACTTAGTTTTTAAGCCTCATTCCCTTGTTTCCTAACTATTGGGAACTTATAGTGTCTTCCTCAAAAGACTGTTATGAGGATCTAAAGGGAAAATGCGGGTAAACGTCTTGGCTAAGACCCTGGCCTGTGGTAAGTCCTTAATAAATAGCAGCAGAATTCTTTTTGTGGCTCTTATCATTGTCATTATTGCGCTGTATTGTCTTTGCAGTCGCCGCCACCACGACCATCCCCGCCCTCCTCACTTCTCCAGCCGGTTCCTCACCTCCCAGCCGGGCGGCTCCCGGCCTGGGTGGCTCATTCATTCCCTGGAGGGCCCGCTGGGCAACACTTGCCTCTCTAGGATGACCGATTCTCAGAAGGCAGGAAAGCCCCTCTGGAAGCCCTTCTCTCTTTCTTTCCCTCCTCCCTCTCCATCTCCCCGCCTTCGTATCAAGCACTATGTCTTTCCCGAGTTCAGACAGTGAGAGGACTCGCACCACAGGACTCAGCCCCGCTCCGAGCGCCCACCCACTCGCAGCACCTTCGTCCTCCCTTCTCGGGCGCCTTCCCTGCCCGCCACTGCCCCCTGGCGGACGAGGCCGAGAGCGCCCTGGCCCCGGGATTCAAGGGCCCTCCCGGTCCTCCGCGGCCCCCGCCCTAAGCTGGGCCCCCGCCAGCCCCACGCAAGCTCGCTCGCCCGGCCCGCTCCCTCCTTCTGCTCGCTGCCCCGCCACTTCTTCTTCTGCCTGCCACCCCGAGGGACCATGGCGAGATTCAGCTGGGGATACGGCGAGCACAATGGTGAGCGCCTTCCGCGGATGGGAGGGGTGAGGGAGGGGGCTCTGCGCCGGGGACGGCCGAGGGGGACCGCCCGCTTCCCGGAGTCCGCCGACCGCACTCTGCCAATCCACACTTGGCGAGAAACTTTTCGGTTTGTCTTTTGAATGAGCAGCGCTCCCCGGAGCCACACGCAGGAAGCGGAGGGAAGGCATAGTCCTGCGTGGACAGGGAAAGCGTCTCGGAGGCTGTTGATAGTGGGGGTGAGTTGACGTGCGTTAGCCCTGTCACGATACCCCAGACCCCGAAATCTTCAGATATGTCCCCTCGCTTTCATTTGAAAAGCCGAAAACTTTCTCTAGTAGTAACTACTTATCAATCAAAGGCACCGAGTTTAGAAATCTGAGGACATATTTCAATGAATCGAGGACAAGTTTGCTTTCAGTCTTCTAAGCTCATTATCTCTACGGGGAAACAAATCATGGAAAATATTTGAAAATATACTTAAGAAATTTTAATGACTTGAATTGCAACATTGAAGATTTACGTTGCCTTCTTGTCAATCAATGTACCGCAACTTTCTTAATAGCTACCTGTTAGCTATAAAATATTTCCACAGCAACTTGCAGTTGGTTGACTGATACTGCTGGTTTTACCAAGATTTTAGGTTCTTTCTTAGAAATGAAGTTATATTTTAAGCTACGTCTGCAGTCTGCATGCTTTCTCCTTCCCCTTCTACACATCCTTTCAGAGACTGAGGAATTAACAAAGGATCATTGACATTGTAACACGTTGGTAAAAATGTGTTTATTGATGGAACCAACAGGAATAATAAGATGTATACTTTTCTTCTTGTATATCTTAAATTATCAAAAGTAAACCATTTTTCTTGTTTTTGTATTAAACTGAACTGATGATTTTCAAATAACCATTACTTGAAATGTTTGCAAAGTGACACCACGAAAGCCTTACAGTGAATCACTGTCAAAATTAGGTCTGAGAATAATGATAGTAATAATAATAATACTTTCTTGGATTAACATGCATATTATTCAGCAGTACTGTATAGTTAATTTTATAGAAAGCTTACTTTCACAAAGAAACAGAAAAGTTTCATTTCTAATTGTAGTCTTTTTGAGGCTATGACTAACTTGCCAGTTAAAAAATGGCAGCAGGTGAAAGTTAGAGTTTTAATAATGAAAGGTATAATTTAGGTGGATTTCTCTTTGAGACTGCAATTATAATCTTACATTTTGCTAATTTTCAATTTATGTTTGGGGAAAAAAACCTACAAAACAAATTTCTTTTAATTTCCCTCTCTGCTGGAATAATTTCTGTTATTGTTATTTAATAGTCACTGGGTGTTAACAGTGCCCTCACTATGATTAGGAAGGAGAAGCGTATTTTCAATCAATGAGTATTGATTACTCTTTAATATGTTTGAAAATATTGGCTCCAATGAAGTGCATCTGAAATTTTAAAAATCCATCTTAGAAATATGTGAAGGAGGTTAAGAGGTACAAACTTCCAATTACAAAATAAATGAATCACGAAGATGAAATGTACAGCGTGGGGAATAAAGTTATGTAAACTTTTTACCTAAAGTAAAAAGTTATGTAATGTCTTTGTATTGTGACAGATGGTAAGTAGACTTATCATGGTGATCATTTTGAATTGTATAAAAATATTGAATCACTGTGTTGTGCACTAGGTACTAACATAGGTAAATTATGCTTCAAAAACAAACAAACAAACCTAGAGAAGAAGAGATCAGGTTTATGATTACCAGAGTGGGTGGGAAGGGGGAATTGGATGAAAGTGGTCAAAAGGTACACACTTCCAGTTATAAAATAAATAAGTACTAGGGATTTAATGCACAACATGCTACATATAATAAACACGGCTGTATGTTATATATATAAGTTGTCAAGAGAGTAAATCCTAAGAGTTCTCATCACAGGGAAAAAATATTTTTTCTATTTCTTTGATTTTGTATCTATATGAGATGACTGATGTTAACTAAACTTATTGTGGTAATCATATCATGGGGTATGTAAGTCACATCATTATGCTGTACACCTGAAACTTACATAGTGCTGTATATCAATTATATCTCAATAAAATTGGAGAAAACCGAAGAAAAAAATGAAAATTTGAAAACATAAAAAAAAAATTCATCTTAGAAAAGCCATTAACAAGGAGTGATTTTGTATTTCGGCTAAGAATTGTAGGACCATTCCCTGCTTTTAGATTCAATAGCTTTCTGAGGACCACACCTTTAAGTAGATCAACTTTGGCAAAATCCTATTGGAAATGTGTTGTATCCTGACTGGGCAAGTTTTGTTGCTTGCCAGTTTAGACTGGCAAGAGCAGTGAATGAGCAGACAAAAGGAAACTTTAGCTGGGAATAGTAGCAGTGATAAAATGGAACATCAAGAAGTGAGGCATTGGAAGTGGTTACCTTCTCAAACAGCTTACAACTTCTTCCACAAACCTTTGACAGTTTTATTAGTTTAGTTTAGGAAATGTGACAATCACTGAAAACTACCTATCTCTATGGATATTCAGAAAGTTCCTGAATCAATGGAAGAACTTCTGTATATCTCTATAACTATGTTTAAATGGGTTTAACGTTGCACGTAAAAGGCAAGGGAAAGGAACCTACCATTATGGTTAATAGATAATATTGACTAACGCAAAGTGCTATTATTTTTATCTTATTTTGTCTTGCCTCTGCTTTTAAAAATAGTTCTGGTTATAAAGGACTGGAAATAGGAGCATAAAGGAATTAAGAGGAGAAAGATGCTCTTTCCTGATTGGAAAAAAGTTAATATGACATATGTGTTGCATACTTGAAATCTGATTCTCATTAGGTTAACTCATACTTGTGGGCAGTGAAATAGAACATTTTTTTCACATGAAAAAAGGACGAGATTGTATACAAAAAGAGTGTTAGAAAGGTAAATGAAAGTACTTAGTAAATAAGGAAATGCAATGCCTTTTCTGTAATAAGATGTAACGAAGGACTTTTGATGTTCAAGTTGCTTTCAAGTCCAAAGTGTATGATTCATAAGAGAACAATTTCTAAGTTATGTGTGTGGTTATGTGTTCATGCTATGACTTTTTTGTACCTGAAGCATATGTAAAGGAAAGAATTTATGCTTTCTCTTTTGCAAAGAAGAAGAGTAATAAGGAGCGTTAGATTTAGAGATTGAAGCTGTTGATAATTATGATATATTTGCATTTCTTGAAATTTCATTCTAAATCTTATCTTTAAAAAATATTTGTTGTTGTTAGTAACAAATGCTTAATTCATCGTCATGCTGTGTCATCTTAGTTAGTACTTCACTTTTAGAGAAAGCAAGTTAGTTGGTTAGTGGAGTAGGGCAAAGCTTAGTCAGCAGCCATGCTCTACAGACCTGGTGGAGGTGGTGTAAATTACAGGCAGAGTAGAGGAGGAAATAAGAACCTCTAACCTGTAAAGTCTGTAGACTGGCTTGGAGCTTACTTGAAGCTGCAATCTGGCTGTTGATTTTGAGAGGCAGAACTTGAATGAGTCTCCCAGAGAAGTGAGAGTATACAAGGGAATTGTCAGTTTATTGCTTCACCTCAATTTATCAAACATGTGTTCGATTTGGGAACTTGATGCGATTTTGACTTTGTGAATGAGGACCAGGATGCCAATTGTACCTTGTATTGGAATTCATGTAATATTGGCAAAACAACCCTGGAAGGACCTTCTGAAACACAGAAAGAGAGAAATAAATTGTTGCCTGACTCTACTGCAGAAAACCAACAATATTACATTTCCTGACATGGTGCAGTCATTTTATATGTGAAAAATTTACATATTTCCTTAGTTTGCCTGTTGCACATTCACAGGAAATTGAGCTGAGAACTGGGTGACATGTGAAGATACAGTGAGTGATAGAAGTGGGGAGAGCATTTTAAAGAACTACACCCTTTTTTGCTACACAGCTTTCTCAGCTCTGTTAGTTCTTTCAGCCCATAAACCTGACCTGTGGAGCTCTCACAGATCATTCTTGGAGCTGAGACTGAATCTCATTGTTTTCAATGATGAATTGTAGTGTTGCTTTTAGTTCAGTAGAAGGCATTTGTGAAGTACTTTTAACATGCTCTTTTGTCTACAAGGGTGAGTTTAATTCTGAAGATGAATTAAGGCAAACCAGGAAGTTTCCATACCTATAATAAAAGCAGTTGGTCTTGTAGAACAAAACAATTAGATGTTAAAGTGCTGAGGGTAAAGATCGTATTTTATTAATCTTTGTATTTTCTTCAATGTCAAGTACAGTGCATTGCACTCAACAAGTATTTGTTGAATGAAATAACTTATTCAGTCCTTTTCTTTTGGTCCTATATGTTAAAGGTCCTATTCATTGGAATGAATTTTTCCCTATTGCTGATGGAGATCAACAATCTCCAATTGAGATTAAAACCAAAGAAGTGAAATATGATTCTTCCCTCCGACCTCTTAGTATCAAGTACGACACAAGCTCAGCTAAAATCATCAGTAATAGTGGCCATTCCTTCAATGTTGACTTTGATGACACAGAGGACAAATCAGGTTGGCTTTTCTTTTTTTTCTTGGTTGGGGTGAGGAGCTTGGTTGATTGGATGGCACATTCTTATCTTTCATATTTGAACTACCTATGCACTGTGTGTCCCTTATTAGTACTTTGCTAGAACTTAGAGTAAAAGTTTTGTTTGATTAGTTCATGGAATAATGTCTTTCACACGGTGAATAAATAATAGACCAACCAAAAAAAAAAAACAACTAGTTTATTTGTTAATTTAAAAACTGACTGAAGTAGAAAAGAGCATTTCCTTTTAAAATGAACATTTAATCCTTATTCAAGTATACCTCCTGCCCAAAGAATAGATGATATCAAGTTTAAAAGTAAGATTAAAGAGAAGATCAGAGAGAATCATATTTTGGAACACTTTTTAAGGCTTCCGACAAATTATTTTTATCTTAAGTCTACTATTAGGATAATGCTGTATTTACTCTATTAATGAAAAATAAATTTTAAAAATCCTTAATTGGAAGAAAGTCTTCACTTATTCATTAAGCTCAGATTTAGTTTAGTAATAATATCTTGTGTTTATGTAGTGCTATATTGTTAGCAAAAATTATAAGCCCATTACATTTCTTCCTCATATTTGTTAAATTCATATATGTGATTTGCTTTCATCAGAGCAATTTAAAAGATGCATAAGGAAAGATGAACACATGGTACTTTTCAACTTTTGGGTGGGTGGAGAAGTAACCTCACTTTTTACATATATTAAATTGTCTTTCCTTCAGACCCTCAGTTTTATGAATCTGTATTAATAGATATGGTTGATGTGATAGTACATTATAAAAGTAGTCCGAAGTTTATAAGTACAAAGTTTATACCACCCATAATGGTAGTTTGATACTGTTTATGATCTCTCAAACAAAAAACTGAGGCTATCCTTTCCTACTTTTAGAATAAGAAATGATTAGATTGTACTTCATCTAAAACTTTCTCATAAAAAACCTTAGTCATAAAAAATTCTTACTTTAATTTGCTCAGTGATGATCCTGGTCTTCTCTCTCTCTCCCTCTCTTTCCCTCTCTCTTCCTCTCATTTTCCCTCTACTTTGGGTTAATCAGTGGAATTAGTTTGTCTGTGTTTCCAGATTTGACGCTGTGTCCGTGATGGGTAGTGTGTGCCCTCTCCCATAAGCAAAGGTCTCATTTCTATCTAGATCACAATGAAATTACCAGGGTTAATTGAAAATATCCATAAAGTACTTAGTATTCCTCTGAGACAGAAGCTACATATATATAGGTCATGAGTCTCATTCTTCTGTCTCAAGATAAATGAAGAGAATGTTTCATGGTAATTTGGGGGATTAAATTAATTAAAACATAGAAACCACCATGGCTAAAATAAATTGTTGCTGGTTTTTCTTCTTCTTTGGTACAAACTATAAAAAACACAAAGATACTTCTGTAACAAGCCATTTTAACTTGAGTAAAACAGTCTCCATTTTATAAAGAAGCCATTCTTACCAAGGTTAACTCTCAATCCCACCAGTCAAGAGACCACAGGTGTGAAACCTTCCTCATGGTCCTGGCAGGGCTTCTCTGGCTGGGCAGCTGCACAACCAGTGGTTAAGCTGTGGGGAGCCACTCCTCAAAATTTTAATAGTCCTTTAAAAAGCGACAGGTAGATGTGAAATTCACACAGGAAAAAATTCATTAGAGATAACTCTCCAATTGGCTGTAGCAGACAAGGGTGTTCTCCCCCTAGCTTCTGGTTTTTCGGAACACAGACAAGGTCCCCCCTCCCTAGGAATCACACCTGACTGGCCCCGTCACCCCTCCTGTGGCATCCCAGGCCTGTCCTCTTACAGAACTTCCCACATTGCATTGTGACTGCCAGTTGGTTCTTTCCACTCAGCTAAAGGCTCCCTGTGAGCAACAGCTGTGTCTTACTCATTTACCTAGCCTGGTGCCTGGCACACAGAGGGTACTCAATAAACGTATGTTTCAGTTAAAAGCATTTTTTTGGTATGATGTTTCTTGGAGGATATGGACAACACCATGGTATGGCATTAGGGTACAGAATGCATTAGTATATGTAGGTGAAGTCCCGATAGAATTACAAACCACCAGAAATCAATTAATATTTACCGTTTGACACCTAAATAGTTTGAACATTGGTGGATTATTCATAGTTTGAACATGTAATTTTTAAAGGCTGTGGTACTAATTTTTAAGTTTTAATAAATGAAATAGTTCCTGACATATAGTAAATACTCAATAACTACTAATAACTAGTAATAAAAATAATAATAAATAATAATGGTCTGTGTCCCTTCTGTGGATAAGATATGTTGTGCTGAAATTTTAAAAAGATGTCAAAAGGAAGGAAGATGCTTTCTTGCTAAGAAAGGCCTACTAAGAATGCTAGTAACTTGATGGATTCAGTGACTGTTCTTTAATTTTCATCTCTAAAAATTGTCAATTTCTCAGTTATAATCCTGTTATCTAGTTCTAGGTAACTGCCTGAAGTTAAACAAATGTACAAGATCTTAAATTATATATTAAAAAAGAAAAAAACAGAAAAAGATGGGGAGTAAGCATACCTTAGTTGTGTGATCCATGCCCCGCCCCGCCCTGAGCCAAGATATACAGGAAACTAAATTGGCAATCTGTGACAATGATGTATTATAAAACTTTATTATAATTATGTTTCCTTCTATAAGTTTCTTGAGGATAAGGATGGCCTTGCTCATTGTGTACTTAGTATTGAACACAGTTGCTGGCCCATTATAAGCTCTAAAGAATTGTTGAATGAATGAGTGATCAGAGAGTAACTTGGAGTGCACATGCTCAGAGCAAAGGAAGCCAGAAGCCAGACTAATGAAGACTGTCCTGGCTCTGAAAAGAATTCAAGCCCCAGTAGCTAGGACCATTCCTATCTTCATTCTCTCTCTCTCTCTCTCTCTCACTATAATCCTGGCAGATCTGTGCTCTTTGTTCTTTTCCTAGATTCCAAGCAAAATATAGATGTGCTGTTCATTTAGTTTTACTTCAGAGAACTCTTTACCATACAGTGATCAGTCCATGACTTTTATTAGATTCACAAGTCCTAAGGCTATGCGCTTTAGTGATGCTCAGGTCACTTCAGTAGCATCCTTACAAACTGAAGTTTGTGGGGGAGTGTTTCTACAGGTGAGGTCTCTTTCTTACTTTATGTTAGTAACATTTATTGATCCGGGAACTGTCCTAGGCATTGGGTATACAAGAGAATGAGATCAATTCTGCCTTAAAGGAGTGTGTATCCTAGTGAGATAGACAGTAAATGCATGAACAGACAAGTGTTTTGCTTTCTAAATGAATTTTTTTCTGATTTTGTTTTGCCAGCCTTGCTTATCATTTTAGGCAGCTAACTACAGTGTAGTTTCAGAAAGTGAGTAGAGTAAGCAAATTACTAACAATTAAAAAAAAAGTTAAGTTCAATAGAGTAATGCATATGTTCCTAGTTGGTCTTTGCAGCATATAGCAAATGACAGATATCCTTTTACTAAGTTATTAAAATTTTCTCAGACTTTAAAATTAACTCTGGTTTCTTGATCTCTGTAGATCTCTTATATGAAAGTTTTATTTGGAATAGACTTTTTTTAAAATCTTAATGGAGGGATACGTGAAGTATTTTATATATATATATATATATATATGCTAAGTGTGATTTTGGAGAAATAATTACTAGTTTTCAAACATAAGATGGAAACAATATATATTTATTCATCTAGGTTGGAAAGTAAGATGAAGAATTTGACTCTTTAAAACACTAAATCATCCTCATTAAAAAATAATTTTTGTCACCATTATTCATTTTATATCATAGTTTAGCTGTTTAGTTGTTTTATTATAGACCATCTCAACGTTGGCGATTCACCTTGGTATTTTGACTCATTTTTTCCCACTCTGTGTTTCTTTGGTAGAGCACTGCTCCAGGAGAATGGTCTTCATGGTTAGACATTTGATCATAGTCCCAGGTTGGATATTTTAGTTAAAACACTCCAAGTCCAGATATGTAAAGAGTAAGGCAATCTCTGTTGCTTAACTAAGCAGAGCTGTGCTAATCTGGCTTTAAACCCTGGATTCAGAGCAGGCTTTCCAGAGATCAACCAGTACTCTTGGATGTTTCCCTAATAATGTGTGTGTTTCTTGGTATCACTTTCTTTCTCCTGAGCCAGCTTGTTTGCATCTTCTCCCAAAGTCAATTCCACATTGATCACTCAAGCTCTCTAAGCTGCTTTTTATCTGTGAAGGAATGACTTCAAGGTTCAGCTCAGGTCTTATTACGCAATAGCGAGGGGAAAAGAGACCCTAGAGATGTTGATTTCTTTTTGTTTGGAATGCCACTGCATCCATGCTATATGGAGTCAGGGAAATGAGCCTTTTAAATTAATTTATCTGTGAATCATCTTTGAAACTGTTTGTTTAAATACAAATCAAATATTTTATTCATTCCTTCATCAAATATTTATTGTGCATCTCCTCTGTGATGGTTACTATGCTAGGTGATGGGATGGGTACAACAGAGACCCGAGCAGATGGTCTCTGCCCTCGTGAACATTGTTCCGTGGGAGAAGAAACAGTACAATTTTCTGTTTGTGACAGAGTGACAGAAGAGCAAGCCCTAGAGTCTGGTGTAAGTGGTTCTCCCTTCTCTTTTATTTTTCAGAGGGCTCTGAACATAGCTATCTTTATTTATTGTAAAGAAATCTGGATGCAAATGAATCTAAAGGAAGCCCCAACCATTCAACCTTACAAAAGATTTTATTATATACACTCCCATTTTTTTTTTCCTTAGGCAGTTTCAGGAATTGTAGAAGTTGAAGAACATCCAGTCCAATCTCTTAATTAAACAAACAATCACAAATATAGACAAGAAAGCTGAAGCCCATAGAGGCTTAAATGAGTTTTGAAAGGTGGCATAGTTTAGTAGCCAAGCTGGGACTATTCCCACATCTGCTGATTCCAACTACTATACCAACTCTTAATTACTGATGTTCAACTTCAGCCGAGTCAAACCAAGTAAGGGAGAAATGAATTCAGTTGTACTCGTCAATACAGATGGCAGTCTGGATCATTCTTTCTCCTACAGTATAGCTCAAAGAGGAGTGTGCCTTAGTCAAATGTATTATCTTGTCTTTTTTGTTGTTGTTGTTTGTAGAAAACTGCATGTGATACCTCTTAACATCTTTTGCTTCTTATATAAGGTGCATCATTCTTGACAAATTTTGAGATATATATATATATATCTTCTGAAGAGGAGGGTAATTTAAATCAAACTATTGTTTAAGGCTGCACCATACCAATCCATCACTTAATCCTGTTGGAATGTCAATGAGAGATTAGCAGTGCTTTTGATGTAATCAGCATGCGATGCTTCCACATCTTCACATATCCTTTAAAACATGCTCAATAAAGATTAATTGGGAGGAGACAGTTTAGGACTATGTTTTCTACTAAAAAGCTTTTCTGTGTACTTAATATATGATTCTATTCCCACGGTTTTAGAGATCATATGTGTTGAGGCAAAGTACTAAAATATACTCTGCCAAAGTGACAAAGATTTGATGGATTATTTTAAAAGTGTTAATTTTGTCCTGTATTTCATGTTTCCCCAAGAAGATAGAATTCAAGTATAAAAGACATGCTTACTTTGCCAGTTTTTGTAGTAATCATAACAGCAATAAAATAGTAATAATAGCTAACGTGTCCAGCATGCTGACTTTCTGCCAGGCAGTGATAAGTACTTTGTGTTCAATTTTTCTTCTGTTTTTACAACAGTATCAGGAGGAGGTAACATTACTCTCTGGAGGTTATAGACAGGAGAGCTGAGGTTTCAAAGTTAAAGGATTTGTGCAAGATGACACAGTTAGTAAATAAGGTGTGAGCCCCAGGACTCCTAACGCTGAAGCCTGTTCTCTGACCATATTGCTAGGCTGCTCTACCGTGTTCAAGATGGAGCTCTTAGCACATCACATTTTTATTTAGAGAGACTGACATTCTCCATTAAACAGAGCAATTCTTTACCTCTACAAACTCCCAGTTTCTGCTACTTTTAACCAGTGTGTCTGTTTTGATTTACAAGATATTCCATAAAAACCTGTATTGTGGACTCTTTAACCTTTTAAAATGTTTGTTTTTACTCCTCATATATTTAAAAGTTGTATTGCTGTCAGCCATCTGAATGACATTTATAAAAATTCCTTGAAGGACATGGAGATGTTGAGTGATCCAGGGAGATGCTGTGGGTTGTGACAGGATGTGTAATTTTTTTTTTCTTGCTGACAATTTAAAATGTATTGATGTTTAGTTCTGCGTGGGGGTCCTCTCACCGGAAGCTACAGGTTACGACAGTTTCACCTTCACTGGGGGTCCACCGATGATCACGGCTCTGAACACGTGGTGGACGGCGTGAGATATGCCGCAGAGGTGAGCCATCAGACTTGTATTCATCATTCAGAGTTTTTCTATGTGATGGGATTTTGGGGACACAGAAGACAACTCTCCTTATGCCAGATTAGGTATCTCAGTGGCTGAAATCACTCTATTCTGTCAGCATGAGAGTTTATCAACATGAGAGCCACACGTTTGGCCCTTCTGAGTCTTAGAGATTAAGGTTTTTGTGCCATTTTAGAAATGAATAAACTGGAGACTTAGAGAGACTATGTAACTTATCCAGCTAGAAGCAGTTGAGATGGCTTGAAACCCAGGTCTGTCCAATACCAATTACAAACTCTGTTGTATTTCCTGAAAAACCAGTGAGAAGGGAGAGAAAGAAACATTTGGTTTAGGCCCAACTGTGTACACATTTGGTCCAGACACAAATATATACTAAGATCACGTAAAGTCCATATAATAGAGTTAATAGTAAGTGGCCAAGTTCCTCGTAGGGAAAAAAAGTAAAGTCACAAACCCTCCTAAACTCTACATTACCTCTACAATCCCAGGTATTAAAATGGAGTCTCTGTTAATTATTCAGGTCGTTGGTAAAGCAGAATAGGATGAAGTGTTCATTGACTTGTTTTTTTTCCATTGGGGAGTGAACTTCTTTTCCTTATAATCATATTCATTAATAATATTCTACTTTTTCTAATCCTCTGGTTAAAGGACAAAGCATAATATACTTCAAGCTTTAAAACAGTTAAATATTGGGCTTCCCTGGCGCAGTGGTTGAGAGTCTGCCTGCCGATGCAAGGGATATGGTGTGGAGCGGCTGGGCCGTGAGCCATGGCCGCTGAGCCTGCGCGTCCGGAGCCTGTGCTCCGCAACGGGAGAGGCCACAACAGTGACAGGCCCGCGTACCGCCAAAAAAAAAAAAAACAAAACAAAAAAAACCAGTTAAATATTGCTAACACCCAGCTTTATCATGAGATGAAAGTGAATTATTGTGTGACTCAACCAAAGCTACTTATGTGAAAATATATAATGTGGCTTGTGAGTCGCCTAGGCAAGACAGAGCAAATGTTACCAGGCAAGTACAGTTTTTCTTCATTTTTCTTGTGATTACTGACCTGTGGAGTTGAGACACTCTTTTATAGCCCTGCTGTTCAGAGAGATTCAGCAAACAGACTTCTTTCCAGTTTTATTTTTCTGTTGACTTATACATCTGCTCTCTGAGACTATCAACCAAAACGTCCTTTTTGCCTACTAAAACACTTTTGCTTGAGGCCAAGTGCTTAGGGTATGGGACCTGCTCTTTCCTTGGGGTGGAGGAATAAAATCTATATCCAAAGTGGACAAAAGATGCCAAGAATGTACAAAGCAGAACTCCTGAATCTGTACAGTGTCTCAGTTTATATCACCTACTGAATAGTTTTCATGTTTGCTTTCTAAAGTTTCGTGTTCTAAATTTGACATGTTCTAACTTTCAAAAGCTTTGTGCAGATTAAGAGCTGGCTTTGGATCACTGAACTGTAATTTTCCTAAGCCGCTTAGGAAAATTGGTCACATTGCTTTATGTTTACACCTTCTAACTTCATAAACTTCAAAGTATACTCTCAGAGAGGTTGACTCTGAGTTGGCAAGTGGTTTCCTGGAAAGGGCCCTCATATATCCTGAAATCAGTCAGAGGCTCAGAGTCCTTACTTGCAGAGCAAGGGCCATCTTTGTAGGTTTTCCTTCTTGAAGAAGATGAAGCTTTGACTGGAATTTCACACTGTTCTTTAATGTATGTTTAAGGCTATTTATTTCATTTGTTCATGCATGCATGCATTCATTCATTCTTTTAAGAATTCATTGAGATCCTATCATGTCCCCCATCTTGGCCCAACTTACTCATGCTCATCCTGAAGGGAGTGCTGGGAAGGAGGAGGGATGGGTCAGGAAACACTTCCTCATGGAAAAGGCTTTACCCAAACCTGAAGCAGGAGCAGGAGTGAGCCAGGCAAAGGGGAGAGCGCCTGCATAGACTCATGTGTGAGTACTGGGGCTGGGGAAGAGTATAACATATTATCACATATTTGAAGAACAGAATGGCCAGTGTGATTAGAGCACGAAGTAAAAAGGGGAGAGTTGTCAGGGGTAAAGTTGGGAGGCTAGAGGCATCTCATCTTATTAAGGTAAGTCACGTGAGTATTGCGAACTTTATTCTTAGTGCAACAAGAAGCCACTTATTGGCTTTGAATCAGGAAGTGATCATATACATGTTTTAAAAATATCATTCAAACTATAGTTTGAGAATAAATTGGGTTGAAGCAGGAGTGGATAAAGGGAACCAGTCAGGAGGCTTTCGGGAATTTTCCAGGTAATAGGACATAGTGCAGCTGGAGGGCTGGCTGGCTGGAAGTGCCACTTCAGTGGGGTGATTGGTGATTACTTGGGGTTGAGGGTGAGGGAGGGAAGGAGTCAGTGTTTCTGGCTTGAGATAGGAATGTAACTGGAAGAAGAGGAAGTCTGGGTCAGACCTCAGGGTTGGTGGGTGTTCAAGGTCGACAATAAACAAATAAATAAATTGGATGTGGTAAGTTCTTTGATAGGAACAATACCACATGATCTGGTAGAGTAACTGGGTGCTTAAGAAAGGCCTCTTTGAGATGATCAGTGAATTGAGACTGAATGACCAGAAGAAGCCACTCTGAGGAAATCTAGGGAGATCTTTCTGGTAAGTGGGAAGAACAGGTCCAGGTGCTCTCAGGAAGAAATGAGGTTGGCATGTTCTAGAAGACAAAGACATTGGCTTCCAGGATTGGAGTTAATGAGAGAGGAGATATTATTAGCCATGTTCCAGAGAGGCCTGCAGGGGCCATACCAAGTTGGTATTTGGGGGGCTTGGTGAGCAGTTTGGAGTTTATCTTCATGTAGCAGGACAAAGACAATGGAGGGTTTCGAGCAGGGCAATGGCATGTTCTGCTTTATATTTTATAAAATATAGCTAGCTGCTCCGTGGCTAAGAGTTTGGGCAAACATTGAAGAAGCAGGGAGACAAACTAGAAGGCTATGAACGTGTTCACATGAGCGATGATGGTGATTTGTACTATGGGGTGGTGGAGATGAAGAGAGCTAGACGAATCCATATGTTTGGGGGGTAAAATCCATGGGATTTGCCAAGGAGAAGGATGTCAATATTGAAGGAAGGAAAAAGAGGAATCTAGAAACACTCTTAAGATTTTGGCTTGAGCAACCATGAGAATGGTTGTGCTATTTGCTGAGATGGGAAAGTCTAGGGAGGAGCAGGCTGCAGACAGGAATGAACTGTTTGGACATGTTAAGTTGGAGAGACAACTATAGATATTCTAGTCTCGTGTTCAAATAGGCTACTGGATACAAACCTGGAGTTTAAAGAAAAGGTCAGGGTGGGAGATGGAGGTATTTGGGAGTCATTTGCGTTGGGTTTCAGGTTCAAAAGGATCCCTTTGTGCTTGGCTATCATAAGTGATTCCTAGGGGTTGTTTAGTTTTTCCAGCTACTTTTGTACCTAACTTCAGGACTATCATCAAGTTGTGTCCTCTTAAAAAATAAAAATATGGGGCTTCCCTGGTGGCGCAGTGGTTGAGAGTCCGCCTGCCGATGCAGGGGACACGGTTCGTGTCCCGGTCCGGGAAGATCCTACATGCCGCGGAGCGGCTGGGCCCATGAGCCATGGCCGCTAAGCCTGCGCGTCCGGAGCCTGTGCTCCGCTACGTGAGAGGCCACAACAGTGAGAGGCCCGCGTACCACAAAAAGAAAACAAAACAAAAACAAACACAAAAAAACCCCACCCACATTTAAAGCTGTAACCTATAAAAATTTAATTTGGAGCCTAATCTAATGATTTGTGACATTACAGATATTAAAGTAATCTAAATCATGAAAGACTTTATCCCGAGAGTCACCTATCTACAAAAAAGTAGGCTAATAGTTCACTGCATATTTGGAACTTTATCTGATTACAATTTATGCCAAATACTTAATGAGTGTATTAAATATGTAGTTGATAGTAAAATTACAATTTCAACATTAATGAGCACATTATATGAAGCAATAGTATGCAATTTAAAAATATTAAAGTTGAAAAATACTATTATTTAGAAATTGCTTTCCAATAGGGAAGAATCTTATTTCCCTTTTGTTTTTTTTTTTTTTTTTTTTTTTTGCAGTACGCGGGCCTCTCACTGCCGTGGCCTCTCCCGTTGCGGAGCACGGGCTCCGGACCCGCAGGCTCAGTGGCCATGGCTCACGGGCCCAGCCGCTCCGCGGCATGTGGGATCTTCCCGGACCGGGGCACGAACCCGTGTCCCCTGCATCAGCAGGCGGACTCCCAACCACTGCGTCACCAGGGAAGCCCTTATTTCCATTTTTGCAGTGGCTACTATAACTTCTTGTCATTCAGTTCAAATCACTGTGGCTGTCACTGTTAGAAAATGTGAGTTTGTTGTTTGTTTGAGTTTTAGTTCAAATACAAATGCTAATAAAGCTGATATCAGTGGCTCTGAAGATACTGCTGCCAGTTAAGCAAAGTGTGTGGCAGAGAGAAGGACTTGTTTAAAAAAACAAAACATTTTTCTTGCTTTAGTCTCCTATAATATTTCAAACAATTGTTGTTTTTAACCAGTGGAAGGATATACAGATAGATTCATGTCTCTTTAGTTACACATTCATTTTCTAATCCGTTGGAGTTGTGAACATAAAGAGGGCATTTCACATCTTTCTATCTCTTTGGTGTCATCTCTTACAAAGTGAACTATGTTGGCAAGGAGCCACTTAAAACAACTTCAGCATATTTTCCTACCTCTCCCTTACAGTGGAACATCATCTGTCTCATGTGAGCCACATGAATTTTGTTTCGTCATCCAATGTTTTCAGGCTTTGTGCCTCTCCCAGCTATCTGACATCAACATAGACCATGGCACCAGAAGAATCTGCTTCTGTATTTTCCATCTAGATATGCCACAGTCTTCCTTGATTGTTTGTTAATGGTGCACTATTTTATAGTTTTATAGTTCCCAGTTTATGGTAACTCTTATTTATCTAGAAAGCCTCCCATATTAGTTGCCTGTGAGATGTGAAGTTATATTTAAAGGAAGGGGTAAAAGTATTCATTTGAATATACTACATTCTCTCTGTTACAGCCAGAAAGGTGATTTGTGCATGAAACCCTTCATAAATAAGTGTTTCCTCCCCGAGGTGCCAAAAGGACTCATTTGAAAGAGATCTTATCTGAAGTCCATCCTTCCTGGAGGATCCTTGGACAACATGGCTGAGTCATGATCTTGGCCAAGTCATTTGGGTGCCTGCATTGCCCTCTGGATTCTATCTCAGTTTGTCCTTCCCTTAACCAGGAATGAAGACCCTCTAAGAGTGGTCTTCTGCCTTACTGTCATTCTACAACCCTTCACGCTTGTTTGTGAGTCTGGAATACTGCATTGTTTACTATTGTAGGACATTTAGGACACCTTTGGAAGTTGTGAAGTGGGTGAAGCCTGTTTTCTAGAGTTCCAACTCCTTGTCCAACTCCAACTCCTTGTCTCTTCCTTCTTTCCCCCCGCCCCCATCAGTAGCACCAGTTGCCTCTCATTTTCTTCCTCAGATGCCTCTGTTTACAAGACCCTGAAGCCTCTTTTTCCCTCTTAAAACTTGCTCTCAACAGAGGATCTGAACATATTCTTAGAAGTTAGAAAATGTGTAAATACCGCTAAAAATAATTACCCCTAAGGAGAATTTGCATTTTCAAGCCATAAAGAGTCTTAAACTGCAGTGATGAACATCTGACTGGCAGTTTCAGGAACAACTGGCGCTGTTCTCAGCAGCAGGATTGTCCCCAAATACCTACTGTGTGGAGTTTGACTTCTCCACTTGCCTATGACCCTGCGCTCGTGCGTTGGACTCAGCCGCCAGCTGGGGTCTAATTGAAGGCTGCACAGTTGCAGTCCCATCTGTGGACATGGGGGAGCCCTGAGTCACTTGGGAGCAATTGTTGGAGATTGTTAGGGCTAGAGAGGCTTGACAGGATGCTCCAGAGCCTTCTAGTGATGTGGACTTCAGCACAGTACACCACAGACCAAAGTGACATGGTCCTTCACCTGTGTACTTTAGTTTTTAGACAAAAGTAAAGAGGAGGATTCTGGACATTATACATATAAGTGCACAACACCAGAAGATCTATATAAATGTTTTATTTGTATTTATGTTTTTAAGGGTGTTTAAAAAAAAACATTTGAATTATGTTGCGTTCCTCCCTTTCAGCTCCACGTTGTTCACTGGAATTCAGACAAATACCCCAGCTTTGTTGAGGCAGCTCATGAGCCAGATGGACTAGCTGTCTTGGGCGTATTTTTACAGGTGAGAATCACTAATTTCATTTTGAATGACTAGTCAGCCATGTTGGATAAAGAGTTTCAATCATGGGGTAGACGGTCTACCATTTTTTAATAGTAAACTAGTTCTAGGTTTAATGTTTTCCCTTTGAAGTGAATTTTAACGTTTTGTATATTATTTTATGGTTCATCTAAGGGCCCAGAACTACCCTAGGAACATTGTCTTATGAAACGTCTCATTGTCCATTGATCATTTTTTTGTGAATAGCAAACGCAGATGCAGCAACAATAGTAGCAGAAGTAACAACTGAGATCTTGAGAAGAAAATCTTTATAATAGGCTCTTCCTGACTGCTCAATATTTGGAGATACAGGATAGGGTAAAATTCAAGTTCCTCATTCTTTTTTTTTTTTTGGCGGTACGAAGGCCTCTCACTGTTGTGGCCTCTCCCGTTGCGGAGCACAGGCTCCGGATGCACAGGCTCAGCGGCCATGGCTCACGGGCCCAGCCGCTCCGTGGCATGTGGGATCTTCCCGGACTGGGGCACGAACCTGTGTCCCCTGCATCGGCAGGCAGACTCTCAACCACTGCACCACCAGGGAAGCCCAAGTTCCTGATTCTTGAAGCACTAGTTTGACCACAATAGTATTTTGTCCCAAACACACTGACCATTTTAAAAGATTCTGTTGTAGTTTCCTTTGTGTGATATCCACAGGAGGTATCACTGTCATAATACATGTGGGTGGGCTGTGCTGCTCAACTCCCACTGCGACCACATTCCTTAGGGTGTGCACTTTTGATATGCCCCTGACTCTGCGTGATGTTGATGTTGTAAATCGTTGCACTGGGACAGGGGGAAGCATGGGGCAGAGCAGAGACTGGCATGCATAGCAGCAGCTCCTTTTTTCGGTCCTCAAGTCTGGTGGTGGCCGTGAGATCCAAGTGGGGCAAGGCATTATACTTGAATCCCAAGGACTTAAAACCTTCAGAGAGATTCAGGACACCCCAAATAAATGAAAAGAAGTATATATATTTTTCTGAAGGATTCTCCTCATGATGATACATTCCGTTGATTCAGGACCTCAAGTCGTTTTAAGCTGAAAGTGGGAGATGTTTTCCTCTAATGTTTTGATTGTCACCCATAGTTGGTTTGGATCTAGGGTCTGAAAGTCACATCTGGTTTAATAGTGCAGGTGTTATGTAAGAGTTTCCTAAGCAAAGTTTCTCTCGAGAGAATCTGTACCCTGAACATTCATAAAGCTGACAAATAAGAAGCTGTTACTGCTAGTTTTGGAATCGAAGTTATAGTTCAGCCAAGGAGCCCTGTAATATTATCTTGTTGTTTCGATTTTTCTGGCGTGATAAGGCTGGCAGGTGAAAGAGAGCCTCACTATAGAACAATCACTGTTTGTTTGTTCTGGGCTGGCTTAGGTTTTTTTTTTTTTTAAAAAAAAAGAATTTAAAAATAGTGACTGAAATGGAGTGATGCAGACCTGATGTGCTACAGTAACCATTTCTTCTGAAATGTTGTGTTTTCAGATTGGTGAGCATAATCCCCAACTTCAAAAGATTACCGATATTTTGGATTCCATTAAAGAAAAGGTAAAATTAATTTCTATTTACTAGTGACTAATATATTCCTTGGTTTCTCCTGAATTCTCTTATCTTCTTTTAAAAATTTAGACTTTGACATAGCATATGCTGCTGGCTTGGAAGCAGGTTTGGAACATACTTGACCAATAGAACAGAAGTAGTTTATTACCACTTATCTCTTGAAAATTATGAAGGGGTCTTAAGTTATCTAAAACAATCACTAATGCATCTATTTTTGCATAATTAGTTTCTTTTGTTGGAGTTTTGCAGCGTAAGCCTTTAGTGGCAACACATTTTAAAGACCACTTACATTAAAAAGTAAATCTTGAGCTTCTTAAATAAATCTAGGTGATGCGCTACTTCATCTTAAATTTTTAGATTAAGGCAGATTCTTTTTTTTTAAGATATGAAAAGCAGATACTAAATAATTCCATGAATTACAGAATTCCAGTGAAATAATATTTCAATGGATGTATGTTTTTTTGAGGTCTGTGTAAAGCTTTCCCATTGTAATTTGTGGGAATTCTCTTTTCTTCCTCAGGGTAAACAAACTCGATTCACAAATTTTGACCCATTATCTCTGCTTCCTCCACGCTGGGATTATTGGACATATCCTGGTTCCCTTACAGTCCCACCTCTTCTAGAGAGCGTCACATGGATCGTTTTAAAACAACCTATAAACATCAGCTCTCAACAGGTATATCGCTTTTTCCACATTGATCCTGATTCACTAGAGGAAACTGGGCTTAATCTTGTGTGTGTGTGTTTTCAAACCCTGCCCTCATTTCTGCTGTTGTGAAGCCTGAAATTAAGGCTTTACCTTTCTCTTCATTAGTCAGATGGGTGGTTGGACCAGATGAGATTTATGTCCCTTTCTTATTTGACCTTCTATGATTAGATGATTTCTTTCCCATTTCCTAGAAATGCAATGTGCAAACAGGCACGGGTGGAAGTGAAGTGCCACTTTAAGGGCTATACTTGTTTGTTTTTATTTTCTTTTGTGTGGTCTGAGATATTAACAGTCTGGGATACAAATGGGAAAATCAGGAGAGAAGCTTATCTCAAAAGGTGATAGTCTCCTTTTTGACCTCAGTCCCTGGACCTGCCTCCCCTACAGATCTCACATTTAGAAAGGGAACGGTGAGAACAGCCTTGGGCATAGCACCCTAAGAAATGTGTGTACTTGTTAAATTTAAGAAGTCCATCTGATCTTTTGGCTTTTATCTGACAAAACTGTTGTGAAGCTGCCTGAGGGGCTTTAAGCATTTGCTAAGAGGCTGTGGGTGGCTGCCTGTACTCTTCTTGTGAGGACATTTCCTCACTGGTTCTTCTGATAAATGCTTATAGAGCCCCCATAGTCAGTCGGTCAGTCAGTCTTGGAATGTCTTTGATGACTCTGGCCAGAGCTGTGAACCCACCCTGTGACTGACGAATCTGCCAGGTGGATGCTCTGTGCTCTGGGATGCTGTACCTAACGGGTTTTGTTTTGTTTTCTGTTTCAAATTATATGCTGCGAAATCTTAGTAAGAACACAACCTAGTAATTTTTGCATCTAATAAAGTACTCCTGTCCTGGGCTGGCCCGCCTGCCTAGTGGTTTATATCTTTCGTCCAATCAAAGACTAGAGCTGTTTCACCTTTACGAAGGTCATATCAGGTAACTTTTCCCCTTGGGGTGTTGAACACATCCAACTTCTGTCGACCTTGTCTTTAGAATGAAAGCCAAATAATAATCTGGGGCATACGTATTAAAACACTTTATAAAAGTCTGGGTAGAAATCCAGAGCTTGACTGACACGGAAATTCCTGTGAATTTTTTCCATCATAAATAAGGTGAGTTGCATCATGAGAAAAATGACCTGTCACAGATTCAGTGGCTTTATTAATGGGGTTCATTTTCCTCCCCTTCACGTGCTAAACTGTTTACTTTTACATTCTTTTATTAAATTTGAATAGGTTAATAGTGAGAGTTAATACATTATAACATCAAGTTAGTAATATTAAGGGAATCATGTTTTCCCTTATATTTCAAGAATTTCTTTATTCCTTAAAGCTGGTTGGAAAATAAGTTTTTTCAATCCACCTGTGATTTGGAAAACAATATATATCAAAATATATATTTAGTTACTTAAAATACATAAAGTTAACCGAATCAAAAATAACCCCCTGCAAGTTTAGGAATGACTGACTGCCTAGCTGTGAATTCACTACTGTATCTTATTTGAAGCTCAATTCATTAATGTTAATTATTAATGTGGTTTTTATGCAGTTAGAGTTTATAAAATAATAGCTGTATTTTAGAGCTTTAGTGTGAGTGGTAATTCACTTTGAGGCATTCACTTAAATCTACTGTAGCAGGAACACTTTCAGACATTTTATTTTTAACCAGATTGAAATGATTATCTGAGTAATAATCCCAATTATTATGATGATTATAATATCTTAATAATCCAAATTATCATGATGATTATAATATCGTAATAATCCAAATTATTATGGTGATTTTAAGATTTAAAGAATGAAGCAAAAGATATTTTAAGAGTCAAATCCCATTTGAACCATGAGAAGAACATCAGAAAATGCCCAGTTGAGAGACATTCTCAATATACCTGATCAGTAGTCCTCAAAACTGTCAAGGTCATCAAAAACAAGGTAAGTCTGAGAAATTGTCATAATCACGAAATGCTCAAGGAGACAAGACAACTAAATATGATGCCATTTCCTGATAGGATCCTGGAACAGAAAAAGATGTTAGGTAAAAACAAAGGAAATCTGAATAAAAGATGGACTTCAGTTAATGATAACATATTAATATTGGTTCACGACTTGTGAAAAATGTACCATACTAATGCAAGATGTTAATAATGGGAAACTTTTGTGTGCGTCCTTAAAAGTAAATGAAAAAAAAAAAAAGGGGAAACTGAGTGTGGGGTATCCGAGAACTAATTATTCTATTTTTGCAAGAATTCTGTAAATTCAAAACTGTTCTAAAATAGAAAGCATATTTTAAAAATCCAAAGCATGAAAGGGTTGATAAGATTATTTAGTTGCTTAACTCTTTTATATAAAGTAAAATGAAAATGTCTTTTGTGTATACCATTGATTTAAGGATTACTTTTCAAAAGATAATTTTTAATCTCAATTTTAGCAGCTCTTTATTTTAGAAACCACTGGAAAATAGTATTTTTTATTTATTTTTCAATTCCACCGTATAATGTCATTATCTGTGAAGATTAAATCCTCTTTTTAGTAAGTTGGTGCCAATTTTTTTCTAGGTTTTTTTCCTGCTGCTATTTCTTGCCAAGTCATTGTTTGACCTAAAGGGCAAATCAGATGGTTTTCGTTTTCTTTTTCTTGATCCAAGTCCATTTTTCTCCCCAAAGAAAAAGAGTCATTTACGGGAATGCTTGATTTAACGGCCAGGCCAGTAAACAGATACACTGTTTTTTGCTACTTCTGATAACAGATCTGTCATTCTTTGGAAGGCTGACTTCTCTTGCCAAGTCTCTTTGGTTTATGCCAGATTATCTATAGTGGCTTACTGACCTGCTGAAATTTGATGTGCAGAATACTTGGCTTTAATTCTGTACTCCTTTTTAAAGAAATTTTTTTTCTTTTTTTGTTTATTATGATATTTGCATACAATAAAATTCATGAATTTTAGTGTGCAGCTGATGATTTTGGTTATTGTAACAACCACTACAATCAAGACATAGAGTGGATCCCTTGGCTGAAAAAGTTTCCTTGTGCCCCTCTGCACTCCATCTTCTTCCTTGTCCATGGCCCCAGGCAACCACTGAGATGTTGTCACTAGAATGTTATTTTAAAATTTTATTTAAATGGAATCATATAGTACATAAACACTCCTGCTCCTCCTTCAGGTTTGGAGTTAAAGGCCTTTTCCAAGAGGGAGCATTCAAAACAATGACAGAGTATTTTCTCTCAGTCTGTGGTTTGCCTCTCATTTTTTTTCACTATATCTTTTTTTTTTTCTTTTTTTTTCGCGGTACGCGGGCCTCTCACTGTTGTGGCCTCTCCTGTTGCGGAGCACAGGCTCCGGACGCGCAGGCTCAGCAGCCATGGCTCACGGGCCCAGCCGCTCCGTGGCATGTGGGGTCTTCCCAGACGGGGGCACGAAGCCGTGTCCCCCGCATTGGCAGGCAGACTCTCAACCACTGTGCCACCAGGGAAGCCCTTCACTATATCTTTTGAAGAGCAAAAGTTAAAAAGTTCTTAATCTAGATGAAGGTCATTTTATCAATTTATCTTTTATCGTTTGTGCTTTTGGTTTCCTGATAAGAAATCTTTGCCTAACTGTATACCACAAAATACTTTTTCCTACTTTAAGTAATAGTTTTAGCTTTTACATTTAAGTGTTCTATTATTTATGAGTTAATTTTTATGTGTGTTGTGTCCCATTTTCTTTCCTTCCGATATTCTTTTTTTTTACTTGAAGTACAGTTGACTTACAATATTATATCAGTTTCAGGTATACAACATAGTGATTTATTATTTTTATTGATTATACTCTACATAAAGTTATCACAGAATATTGGCTATATTCCTCTGTGCTGTACATTACATCCTTATAACTTCTTTATTTTATACCTGGTAGTCTGTACCTCCCTATATTGCCCTTCCCCAAGCCGTCTCCCTTCCGGTAACCACTATTTTGTTCTCTTATCTTGAGTCTGTTTCTGTTTTGTTATATTTGTTCATTTGTTTTATTTTGTAGATTATACACATAAGTGAAAACATATGGTATTTGTCTTTCTCTGACTTATTTTACTAAGCTAATACCCTCCAGGTCTATTCATGTTGTTGCAAATGGCAAAATTTCATTCTTTTTTTCTGGCCAAGTAATATTCCATCTCACACACACACACACACACACACACACACACACACACCCCACCCCACATCTTTTTTATCCATTCATCTGTTGATGACACTTAGGTTGCTTTCATATATGATATTCTAATTATGCAAACATTTGACCTTTTAATAACATCTAACAGGTTCCTTCCAAGGTTCTATTAGTTTGAAATCTTTTAAAATATCTCTGTTCTTCACTGTGGATAATTTCTATTGATCTATATTCAAGTTCATTTGCTCTTTCTCTGTCATGTCAGTTTGTTAATTTTATCCAGTGAATTTTTGTTTTAGAAATTATATTTTTTAGATCTAAAATTTATACTTGATTCTTTTTTATTATTTCTATTTCTCTGCTGAGACTTCCCATTACTCTGTTGAAATTTCTCACGCACTAAAAAGTATGCTGTTTAACTTCATATAACCCACAGGTAGTTGAAGTAGCCACTTTAGAATCCTTGTAATTTCCAAATTTGGGTAATCTTGAGTCTCACTTTGTTGATTTTTCTTTATTTAAGAATGTATTCCATTTTCTTGAGTCTTTGTATATTGAGTAATTTTCTATTGCATTCTAGATGTTACGAACATTAAATTGTGGAGATTCTGGATCTGTTATTTTTCTCTGATGAGTACTGTTTCCTTTGTGTTGGCAGGTAATTTTCTTGGCTGGGCTTGAGTTGCAGATTTTCCTTCTTGCGCAGTAGCTTCAGTCTCAGTACATGTGTAGTTCTTGGGTATGAGTTTGGGGATCCTCTCTGTTGCTCTTTCCTTGCAAGACAGGTATGCCCCATAGCAGCTCTATGCACCTTGCAGACTCCACCCTGTCCAAGTGAAAAACTGGAGAGACAGGAACTCACTTGAGGGCTCCCATATCTCCAAGTGAGCATGAAGTCCCCATCTATATCCCTCTACTTCTGTTCACTCTTTAGTACCTGCAGCTAGTTGTTTTTTTGTATTGTGTCTGGGTTTCACAATTGTCTTTTTCTACAGGAAGGTTGTCTGCAGAGTCTTAGTCCAGTATATCTGGAATCGAAACTCTAATGTCCTTTTTTAATAGTAAAATTTTTTATTTTGTAATTAATGATAATTAACAATCTAGGAAAATTTCCCTAACTTCTGCATCTTCAGACTATGTGTGAATTGAGGAAAGAATTCATTCACTTGAATATTAATTTTGACTTACTATATAAAACTATCTAATTATCTTTGAAATTAAAGTTTTAAATTTTAGAAGACAGTATAAGGTCAATTCTAGAATTGTTTAATAATTGCCAATTTTTGCAAGGCATGATGCAAGAGGTATAAACAAGTGTTAAAAAGGCCCTTGTCCTCCCGTAGTTTATAATCTAACAGAGGGGATAAAATAAATGCATAAAAAACTGTAACACAGTGGCTTTGCTTGGTACTGTAAGAGAATATAAGGTGTAAGGCAATTTCAGAAGGGGAGAGACTAGTTTTCAGTGGAGAAATCAGGAAGAGACTTCATGAAAGAGCTTACATTTGGGTTGCTTCAAAAAGTGGGGACAGGTTGGGAGTATAAAGGAAAGGGGTATTTCAAGAAAGAATAGCATAAATAAAGGCAAAAAAGAGAAGTGCAAAAAATATGTGGGCAACTTTGTACCTGTGGTTGTCAAAATTGAGAGTATGCAAGAATCACCTGATGAATCTTACCAAAATGTGGAGCCTTGTTAGAAACTCTGATTCAGAAGTCTGAGAGGGGGGGCGGTCCAGGAATCTCAAGTTTTAAGAATCATCTCAAAATCTTTTCATTCAGATGCTCTTGGACACCCCTTCACAAAAGTGACCTAGAGTGGGACTTGTGTGTGGAATAATAGAAAATAATCTAGAAGGATTAGTTGGAATTGGGTGGTCAAGAGGCTTGGAAGCCGTGCTAACAATTTTGTTTTGGAGCCTTAATAGGGTTTGAAATGTTATATATTTTAGAGAAATATTTTGAAATGTTTACACCTGAAATGATATGGTATTTGGAATGTGCTTCAAAATAATACAGTTTGGGCAGGATTCGCAGATGGAGAGAGAGAATGGGTGAGAGTGTGGATGAAACAGAATTGGCCACGTGTTGATGACTGTTGAAGCTGGGTGATGGTTTATTATGTTACTCTATCTACCCTTCTGTATATCTGCCAGTTTCCATAATAAGAAACAAATAAGAAGAGATTAGGGGAAAATGGAAAAAAAAAAAAAAAGAAAGAAAAACACTTACAGATACAGTGTAGTGCTGTGGTTAGTGCATGGCTTATTTGCCAGATGACTTATTTATTGAAATTTCCTAACTCTCCCTCGAGTTCCTCATGTTTAAAATGGGTATAATGGTATATTATAGATAGGTTTGTTTGGAGGATTAAATGTGGTATGTAATATAAAACACTTAGCATAGTACGTGGCCCACCATGTTCTATAAGAGAGAGCTTATTTTTATTGTTAGTCAACTTCGGCAGGCAGTGGAGAGCTAGTAAAGACATTTGAGCACTAGAGTGACTAATCAAAGCTGTTTACAAAACATTAGAAAAGGGTATTTCTGCTTACTGGGGTCACTACAGAAGAAATTTAAACTTTCAGTAGTAGAGCCAAAGAAAACAGCAAAACAGCCTTCACCTTGAGCTGGGGAGATTCTTGCCAGGAGCTGTTTAGATACTGAGTCAGCCTTAGTGACAGAGGGACAGATTTTCTGCCTAAAGGAAGCCAGAGGCCTGGTGAGGGTATGACACTGATAGGAGCCAATCTAAGCAGAGCCTAGCAGATCAGGGTCTACCTAGCTGGGCTAAGGGACCAGGAGGACGATCCAGCACCAGAAAGGGAAGGGGTTTGATGAGACATCAGGACAGGTTCAGAGACTCTTACCAAAATGAGCAGGCTGGTCAGAGAAAGATCTAGAGTAAGTTCTAGTTCTAGATGGATGAGGCTAAGGTGTTGCAGAGGTAGGGAGCCATGATCAATTTGCAGAGGAGTCAAAGGGGGATAGGGGGATAAATAAAGCCAAGATCTTCAGAGGAATAGGCAGTTTCCCTGGGAGACTAGTTGTGTTCAGTGAGGCTGGCAAATCAGTGCACTGATTCAGGGCTTGGGATTCCAGCACAGTCACCTGGAGTGGCCACTCCAGATAGACCTGGATCATCATGATCTGCAGAAGGCTGGACATCTTCTCTGTGGCTGTGGAGATTAGATTTCATTAGCCTCTGTTACTTGACTTTACCAGAGAATTATATATGTCCCATCTGGCTTTAGCCATAATGATCTGGTATAATGAAACATGAGTAATAGCAAGTTGTAAATATTTGTCTTATTCTTCTCATATCTATACTCTTTGAAAAGACACCTCAAAATATGACTTGTGGAAATACACAGCTGCTTGTATATGATACCTGAACATATCTCCATAGAGTGCGGTTATAAACTATTGCCTATTTATTATGAAGGACCTGCATCACCTCTGTCTCCCATCCTGGCTAGTACTGTTAAGAGAAATATTTTAGGCTTCAGGTAAATGATGATGATGGAAACCTAATATATATGTCCTAGTCTGAATTTCCTTGACTCTTTGATTAGGTGACTAATGAAACTTAGAGAATGAAGGCTCTCATTCTCAACAATTTAATACTTTGTACTCACTCAAAACAGCAAAACAGACACCAAAAACTTACTTGTGTGGCAATATGTTTTTAGTGAACGTTTTTGAGACAGTAAAATTATTCAGGTAATTTACCCAGTCTTCACTTTACTACTATAGACCTGTGCTTAGTCTTAAAACGTAATATTAAATCACAAAGGAATTGCTAAATAATTTATAAAACAAGCTTATAATAGAAAACTTTTCAGCAATTAAAAATAGTGACATAGATATATCTATTGACGTGTGAAGGATATATATTAAGTGATAAAATAAGGTTTCAAAAGAGTAAGTATAGTTGAGCTTATTTTGCAATAAAACGTGTCAAGCGTGTGTACTGGTGCATGTGCATATAGTGCTTGTACATAAGGAAACATCTAGAAGGATATACTCCATAATGTTAACAGTGGTTATATTTTGTGATGTGATTTCTCGTAATTTCTGTTTTCTTCTTGACACTTTGTGTACTATATGAAGTTTGTAAGATAATTAAGCATTGTGTGTGTGTGTGTGTGTGTGTGTGTGAGATAAGAAAAAGTAAGCCCTTGTGTTGAGAAATATGCCTATATCGCTTAAATTGTATTGAAATATTATAAGTGGTTGAAGACTCCTAGTCTTTTCCCAGAGTTAGTTGCTGACAAGGCACACATATGGTGAGAGAAAAATCACTGTTTAAGGAAAACAGTGCATAAAAGATGAAAATTCTGTAGGATGAGTACCACATGGTTCCCTTGAAAATTTGGGCCATGTTATATTGGAGTGCTCGTGAGTATTCAGTGTAATTCCAAGAGCTGGATGACACCTATTGAGGTAATCTAATCCAATGCTTCACTTTATAGATGAGGAAACTAGAGACAATAAATGATTTTCCCAAGGTCACACAGCTCACTAGTGGCAGAACCAGGACTGGGACCCAGCTTGGAAAACCCTTTCCACTGTCCCATTATGCCTTTGCATTCTCTGATTTCTAGATATGTACTCTTTAAACCACATTCTAAATGTTGTTTCCTCTTATTACTTTGATCTTCAAATGAAGAAAGCTTATATACTTAATTTTTGAACCCATAGGTATTTGTATTGTGATAAGAATCTAGCAGAAGGGTTTCTTTATGATGTTTGTATGACCCATAACTTAGAAAATTTTCATTGAAGTACATTTAGTTCCCAGTAGAAGAAAGCTTATAAGTTTCTTAACTTTCTGTGCAGGGCAATTCATTAACATTGGCGTGACTTTCTATGCTAAAACTAATTCTTCTCTTTTTTTCGACAGCTGGCCACATTCCGCACCCTCTTGTGTACAGGGGAGGGCAAAGCAGCAGCTTTTTTGTTGAGCAATCACCGTCCACCACAGCCTCTGAAGGGCCGAAAAGTGAGAGCCTCTTTCCATTAAAAGTTGTCACCAACAGACCACCCCAAATGTGTCTGTGGAGAGAAAACAAAACAAAACAAAGCAAACACAAAAACCCCTACTAACAGTTCTTTCCTAGAATTCTAATTTATGGGGTGCCATTTTGCTGTCAGTTTCAGCACAAAGAAAATCAGATCTTTTTAATCAAACTAACTTAAGTCATCTGTCTCAGATTTGCAGTTTATAAGCAGTATATACTTGGGTATATAAGCAGTAAACACTGGTGTGTTTTAAAACACACGGAATACATCTACATCAACCTGCGTGACAACGTGGCAGGCGTTGCAAACCTCAGAACGTATTAAAAATCTTCCCTTGCCATAAAGACAGATCAGTCACATCTCTCAGTGATGTTTGGTGAAAAACTTAAATGCATTCCCAGAATGATAGGATTGTGGTACCTTTTCCTAAACAAGGGATTCCGCTTAATATCTTGTTATCATTCCAATTCATAAACGTAGACACTATTTCCTTTTAAAGTGAATTTTCATTTGGATCGTGTTGCTGCTTCTCACTGCAGGATACCTCTAATAAAATGAACAAGAGGAGAGTTATCAGGGTGGGGGTGGGATATAGTGAATTAAAGCATCTATTCCACAGCTCAAAAAGAGTCAATACAATTTTGGTGAGGAATTCTCCAGGATATAAATGGCTTTTTAAACTTTAATGACTTATGCCATACATCTCATTCACTTGGTGATATTAATGATAAACTGGCTAATAATTGATCAGACAAATTGGTTGTCAATTTATAGCATTAGCATGGTTTGAAACAGATTACAAGGTACCAGTGCAGGCAGAGCTGCCCATGGGCATGAGGCACAGATTGGCTAATTTTGTCCTGTGTTTTGGCAACAGAGCAGGGAGCAGTCCTGTGAAGGTCATTGTTTTGTCAATTGATGGGGAAACATTACTTGAGTTTCATAGATATAATCAGTCACAAACCCTTCAACCCATTTCCATGGCAACACCCCTCTCCCCTTATACACATGTCCCTCCATCTCTTAATTTTGTAAGTTGGCTCTTGATATTCACTTTAACCTATTATCTCTTGTATATTTTTGTTTGATTTTGGTGAAGGAGGATGGGAGAGGTCCTTCTGCTCTTTCTGGTACAAATACAGTGACACTAAGCATTAACTTAATAATCACGTTTAAGACTTGAACACGTGCTACACTTCTGTCATCTTCTGGGAAAAGTTTAACTGAGTTTCCTTAATTTTGATGATTTATTAAGACACCTCTCTTCCCCTGAATGTAGATTTTAATAATTGGAAGTATTCTGTGATAGTCTTCTTCTTTTTTTTTTTTTTTTGACTGCACCACATGGCTTGTGCGATCTTAGTTCCCCGACTAGGGATCGAACCCAGCCCATAGCAGTGAAAGCACCGAGTCCGAACCACTGGACCACCATGGAATTCCCTGTGATAGTTCTTGATAGGATCACCGATTATCAGTAAATTGTATAATAATGATAGATATGATTGCATTAAGATGAGTTCCTGAAGATGAAAGCTCCTTTGTTTTTTGTTTCCCCTTCACAGTATCTAGCTTGAGGCCTTGCAGGAGATTGACAAGTAGCAAATATTTAATTAATTGAATATTTAAAAAACTTTATTTTGTATCTTTGGTAATTATCTTGCTGCTTGCAATCAAATGCACTATAAGTTCATGTAACAAGTAAAGTGCAAGTTATCCCTTGAAAATTGTTTTTTCTTAAAGGAATACTTGTTAAATCTACCTGTGTAACCAGAAGTTCTCACTGGTTTTAAAAATACCAGTGTTGAATGAATTTCTTTAGTTTGGAAAGACATGTTGTGAAGTATCCTAGTCAGAGAAAGAAGTCTGTTTTCTCAGAGAAAGTAAATAGCATGTAGGATGGGGATTCTAATTACTGTGTATGAGCATTACCACTTCATAATTTAAGCTTTCTGCTACAGTATTCCATCAGTTCTATGCTACAAATTGGACTTTAGTAGACTAAAAACATCTACACAGCACTGATTTCCTTGAAGATTATCTGATAATTTATCTCTTAGAGGCAAAAAGTTCTAAGTGTTATCTAAAGTCTAAGTTGTTATCTTTTGAAAAGATTAAAGAGTTGTAAATACCAGCATGGATAATCTTGTTTCCCACCTGTATTGGATTTATATTTGTTAAGCATTTTGTATTTTGACTTAAATTGGATTCAACCACAATAAATATTACAAGACAAACTTTGAACTTGTATATGCAAGATACAGAATGAGATTACATTTTTACACTTTTTATTTAGAAAACAATTTCAAACTCACAGAGAAATTGCAAACACAATTTTTTCCGCTGAATTATTTGAGAGTAAGTTGCCAACCTGTTAATGCATCATCCCACAAACTTCAGTGTATATTTTCACAAGTTAGGACATTATCCTACAGAGCCATAGTACAGCTAAAACAACCATGAGGTTAACCTTGCTTTATTTTCACTGACTATGCCATTCGAGGGTAACTCGTTCACTTAGCTGTGTTTCCTTTGGTCAGGCACTGGTCCTCAGTCTTTCTTTGCTGTTTATGATTTTGACACTTTTGAAGATGATAGGCTAGTTATTTTACAGAATGCCCCTCAATTTGGGTTTGTTCGAGATTTCCTTGTGATTAGATCCAGATTTTGCATTGTTGTCAGGAAGATCACAAAAGCAATGCTGGGTCCTATCAGGCAAATTGATTTGTCCTCTAATGGAGTATATTCACTTCAGCACTTGATTAAGATGGTGTCTGCTAGGCTTCTCCACTGCAAAGTTACTCTTTTTTTCCTTTGTAATTAACAAGTATTTGTGAGGGGATGTGCTTTGAGACTATGTAAATATCCTGTTTCTGATTAAACCTCCAATTTATTCATGTTTCCACTATGGATTTAAGGGATCCCTGTTTTATTCAGTGGGCTGTAAGACTGTTATCACTATTACCATCTATTCTCACATGCATATTTTTCTTAATTGGCCAGGAGGAGCATCTCCAAGCTGGCTTCTGTGCCCTTTTGACACTTTGTCCCCATGTTCTTATTTCTGACAGCAGTGTGATGTTCCTGGCTCAGCTCATTCTGCACCTTCCCCTGCCCTGGAATCTAACATTTCTCCAAGGAGCCCTGGTTTCTTTTAGTGGAAAATAGTATTGAAAAAACTAACATCTGGGTGCTAGATGGGTGCATGGCTATTGGAGCACTGCTACTCCTAGATCCTCTCAGTGAACAGAGGTCAGGAATGCACACACAAACACACACGCACAATGTGTACTCACATGTACAACATCTATATTTCTGCATCTATATTTTTAAAAATCACAATTTCACACTCATATCTCTAATTTCTTTTTTCTAACATCTTTATTGGGGTATAATTGCTTTACAATGGTGTGTTAGTTTCTGCTCTACAACAAAGTGAATCAGTTATACATATACACACGTTCCCATATGTCCTCCCTCTTGCATCTCCCTCCCTCCCACCCTCCCTATCCCACCCCTCCAGGCCGTCACAAAGCACCGAGGCAATATCCCTGTGCCATGTGGCTGCTTCCCACTAGCTATCTACCTTACTACGTTTGTTAATGTGTATATGTCCATGACTCCCTCTCGCCCTGTCACATATCTCTAATTTCAATCCAATACTACAGGGTTCATTCTAGTTCTCCATTTCCATATTTCTAATCCCCTTCTCCAACAGTGAGAAACCTGGCTCTCATTATCCTCAATACATTTACTTCTTTGGCCACTTCTTCTGTGTGTAACCAGTATCCCATCACCACTTCCGACCTCTCACCCCCACAGGCATGGATGCCCTTTTCTCTCAGCTTGGATTGTGATGTCCTGCACTGGGCTGCCTTGTCCCCTGAGAGGAGGTGGGGCAAGGAGGGGAAAGCGAAAAGCAAGGTTACATTTTGAAATACTCACTGGACTGTTCACAGGGAGGTTCCTTATTTCTAACACAAGGTTATTGAAAATGTGGCTTTGCCTATACACATTTTATCATAGGTGGCAGTGAAATGCAATATTTTGTAAAAGGTTTTTAATACCTCTGAGTGGAGCTGCAGAAAATGTAGACCAAGGAATAGTGGTCTCATTTCAGAGGCTAGAAAGCCATCCAGGCACTTGGATAAGTATCACAAGTTGTTCTTATTTTAGATTTACTGAAGAAGATTAAATCCCTTATGTTGAGGTTTTTAATACCCACTGAAATGTAAACTCCCCTCAGAGGATAATTTTTACACTTTAGTATAACTGATTTTTACATGACAGGTTTTGGTGGGAATAAAGACTGACAACGGAATGTCAACATGATATAAAAGAGTCAGTGGTCTGAGTGTTGGGATAACCGAGATGAACTTGAGCTACTTCACAATTTTGCTTACGTGCCTCATTCTTACCTGCACCCTTACACTTTGCACCATGATTGATGTATAACGAATACTCATTGTCGGTAAAAGGAATGCATTCTTTATTGAAGTAATTGGAGATTTCTCTGATGTGGCTAGGAACTCACCTCTACCTTCCTAGAGAGGAATTATAACAAGCAGAGTTCCCCCCAACTCCTGTCATGGGCTGAGAGGAGTCTTCTTGCCCGACCTGTCCTTGCTTAACCACTCCCACCTCCATAGGTCACCCGGTGGAAGAAAGTGGGTACATTAAAGTTTCTTGTTTCAAATGAGTGTGTTTTCATTACAAGTGCCTTTGGGTAGAAAGAGGGCCAGTTTGTCTTAGCTGTTTTCATGGAGTGAGAGTTGCAGAAACTCTGGGTTTGTGACTCAATGAGATCAGTTGAATCATAAGTCAACCCCAAGTTCCTTATGGAAGGTATGACCTAGAAAAAAGGACTTGTGTGTTAACAGGGACTTCTGAGAATAACTGTCCTTGTGGAGGTAATTCTTGATCTGCTATCGGCTTATACTGGAGGGTGTGGGAGGGCCCCATACACAAACACATAACTCAGTGGTGCTGGCATTTAAAAAACATGACAGTATCAGTCAGGTTCCATCAGGAAAACAGAACCACCCAGTATTTCAAACAGAGGGTATTAAATGTTTGGAATTGATTATACAAGTAATGGAAGATGTTGAAAAACCAAAGTGGACAGGTAACCAAGAGATTAGCAAGAGCAGGAAGCTTTCAGTTTCCTCAGGAGGAGGAAATGTTCCTGGAGCCCAGGAGCCATGGCCATCAAGCTGAAAGCTGAAGTTTAAACTAATGTCCTGACTAGGAGGATCTGGTTATTTTTTGGAGAGACACAGCCACTACCTGAGTCCTTGCTTGAAGTAGAGAGAGGAGGAGAAATATTGTGGCTTCTCCCTTTATTCCATCCTCTAAACTCCTACTGATACTCACTGGTAGAACCTACCCAGAAGTCAGATAGCATGGAACCATGAAAGGTCATCCTCCTGTTATACAGAGCAGACCAGTGGAAAGGTCCGGGAACAGATCTGAGAAAAAATGGGCTTAAAACCATCCAAGGCACCAACATCTGGGAACCTCTATTATGCAGGTCAAGCAAGTGACTATGATGCCAGGCTGGAATTCTCCAGAGATGAAAGACCATTTCCAAACTTTTCTCCTACTACGGAAATTTAATTTGATCACAAGTTTTCAGGCATCTTCTATGTGGTAAATGTCGTGCTAAGTACTAGAGATATAAAGATGATTAAGATATGATTCCTTCTCTTAAACAGCTCAAAATCTAAGACAACTATAAAAACGAATTGCATCATACAAAATGTTAAGTATTTTAATTTTAGGTATCTGTAGAGTGCTAAGGGAAAATGGAGAAGATGGAGCAATTAATTCTGGAGAAATTAACAAAGACATAAAGATTTGCAAGTGTGGTATATTTGGAAATTGGGCTCTCTAGTTTTCTATGTAGTTTTGTACCTGGTGCTTGGGTAGGGAGATGTGTCAGTGAGGACTCCTTTGAGCGCAATGGAAACTTCAATACAAAATGGCTAAAGCAAATAATGGAATTTATTAATTCACATAATTGAAAGGTCCAGGGGTACAGCTTGCTTTCATCATGCTGAAACCAGGGATTAAGATCAGGCCTCGATCTCCTTTCCTTTTGGACACGTCCGCCTCTGTGGGTGCCATCAATAGTCAGACTCGCCTTTCATATTGGAAGGAAGGAAGGCTCCACCTATATACTTAAACATCTCCTGCAAGCCACACCAGTGACAAAAGGAGAGCTTCTTTCTCCAAAGACTTAAAATTTTTTCTATCTACTTTGTATTCTCATTTGCCCACATTGAGTCACATGCCCATCCTTAATCAAGTCATCTTGGCCAGTGTATTTCTATCTGGCTCGGGAAAGCATGTGGAGTTAGCCCTTTCCCAAATTGTACAGACTAAGAGTGTTCATGTTTGTGTGTGTGTGTGTGTATGTGTGTGTGTGTATGTTTGCATTGGGGGTGGGTGACTGCAGTAAAGGAAAACTGGGGTTAGTACCTGAAGAATGGAAAAAAGATTATGGGTGGCAAAAACAAAAGATTGTCTACTCTGAAATAAAAGAGTGGCTGAAGTAGGGCCTGAAAAGAATAAAACTCAAGAGATAGTTCAGTTTTTCTAGGAAATAACCATCATCCATCTAAAGAGAATCAAGTACCTCAAGTCAAATGCAAGGTCAGCATTTCAAGAAGGGCACAAGATTTAAAAGTTTTCTACTAATGCTTTGATGAAGCGATAAATTGATACTTTCCTACAGTGATGAGGAAGCACAGGGATTGTCAGAGTCAGGTACCCAACCTGGAATTGGGGAACCTGGCATTTTCAGCGGGACAGAACTACTTGCTGACCCAATCAGTGGGTCTTCCATGTAGGGTTCACGTGCACACACTGGATTCTGACCACTGTGGTCTGTCTCCTGCTGGGCTCTCCCAGGTTCCAAGGAGGCAGAGATGTCTTTGTTAGAACTTGTCCTCACCTCTTTTAGCCTCCTTTGAACTTGTCTAGCAACCAGTGTGGATTGATCATGCCTATTGTTCACAATGCCTTGTCTTTACAGGCGGCTCAAGAAGCTTTGGTTGAAAGAATTAATGAGTGAGCACAAGAATCAATAAGAAGTGCTCTGATTTTGTGTAAAATCAGCACATCTTGAAATCTATTCTTTCTCAATAAAATAACAACTGCCCATAAGTTATTGACCTAAAAATCCAAGCAACTTGTTACCTAAGGAAATGTTAGTGTATCAGTTGTGAAACTAATCCAAGATAAATGGGAGGGGGTATAGGTTGCACTGTTGTGTTGTAACTAAATGGGAACACCCTCTCCCCAAGATCACCTCCAGACAAGTATCGCCCTTCTTGTAAAAGCCAAGGTCCTCATATCTCTCCTCTTAAAACCTTCTACTGCCATCATCTGGACAATCAGGGAATTTTCTTCCACAGCCCATGCCAGAGACCAGTGGTTCTCAAAGTCTGGCCAGAAGACCCCTGAGGGTCCTGAGACACTTTCAAAGGGTCAGTGAAGTCAAAACTATTTTCTAATAGTCCCAGGATGCTATTTGCCTTTTTCACTATTGGACATTTGGAATGCTGGTGCAAAAGCGATGATGTTTAAAATTGTTGGTTTCTTAGCATCAGGGCTGTGACTGTAAATGGTATTTGTAGTCATTTTTTCTTCATCACCATGAAATCATAGTTTAAAAAGCCATTTTCTCTTAAAAATGTCCATGTCCTTAAGTAAAAATGATTAGTTGTGTTCATATTATTAAAAATTAGTTTGAGATTAATTATTAATCTCAACTCCTGAGGACATATTCTTTTTTTATGGCCTTTTTAAAAATTAATCAATTTTTATTGGAATATAGTTGCTTTACAATGTTGTCTTAGTTTCCACTGCACAACAAAGTGAATCAGCTATATGTATACATATATCACCTCTTTTTTTGATTTCCTTCCCATTTAGGTCACCACAGAGCACCGTTTATAGTTCCATGAGCTATATAGTAGGTTCTCATTTGTTATCTATTTTATACATAGTATCAATAGTGTATATATGTTAATCCCAATCTCCCAATTCATCCCACCCTCCCCCTTTCCCCTCTTGGTGTCAATACGTTTGTTCTCTACATCTGTGTCTCTATTTCTGCATTGCAAATAAGATCATCTATACAATTTTTCTAGATTCCACATATATGAGTTAATATACGATATTTGTTTTTCTCTTTCTGACTTACTTCACTCTGTATGAGGGTCTCTATGTCCATCCACGTCTCTACAAATGACCCAATTTCATTCCTTTTTATGGCTGAGTAATATTCCATTGTGTGCGTGTGTATGTGTGTGTGTGTGTGTGTGTGCGCGCGTGCATATATATATATATATATATATATATACACACACCACATCTTCTTTATCCATTCTTCTGTTGATGGACATTTAGGTTGCTTCCATGTCCTGGCTGTTGTAAATTGTGCTGCAATGAACATTGGGATGCATGTGCCTTTTTGAATGGTAGAAAATATTTGCAAATGAAGCAACTGACGAAGGATTAATCTCCAAAATATACAAACAGCTCATGCAGCTCAATATCAGAAAAAGCAAATAAACCAATCAAAAAATGGGTGAAAGATCTAAATAGACATTTCTCCAAAGAAGACATACAGATGGTCAAAAAGCACATGAAAAGATGCTCAACATCACAATTCTTAGAGAAATGCAAATCAAAACTACAATGAGGTATCACCTCACACCCGTCAGAATGGCCATCATTAAAAAATCTACAAACAATAAATGCTGGAGACGGTGTGGAGAAAAGGGAACATTCTTGCCCTGTTTGTGGGAATGTAAATTGATACAGCCACTATGGAGATTACTTAAAAAACTAAAACTAGAACTACCAGAGGGAGACCTTCAAGATGGTAGAAGAGTAAGACATGGAGATCACCTTCCTCCCCACAAATACATCAGAAATACATCTACATGTGGAACAACTCCTAAAGAACACCTACTGAATGCTGGCAGAAGACCTCAGACTTCCAAAAAGGAAAGAAACTCCCCATGTACCTGGGTAGAGCAAAAGAATAAAAGAAAAAAACAGAGACAAAAAGAATAGGGACAGGACCTGCATCACTGGGAGGGAGTTGTGAATGAGGAAAATCTTCCACATATGAGGAAGCTCCTTCACTGGTGGAGATGCGGGTGGCAGGGGGGAAGCTTCAGAGCCATGGAGGAGAGCGCAGCAACAAGGGTGCAGTGGGCCAAGTGGAGAGATTCCCATACAGAGGATCGGTGCTGACAAGAACTAACCAGCCCAAGAGGCTTGTCTGCTCACCTGCCGGCCGGGAGGGTTGGGGACTGGGACCTGAGGCTCCAGCTTCTTCAGAGTTCAGACCCCAGGGAGAGGACGGGGGTTGGCTGTGTGAACACAGCCTGAAGGGGGCTAGTGCGCCACAGCTAGCTGGGAGGGAGTCCAGGAAAAGGTCTGGACCTGCCTAAGAGGCAAGAGACCATTGTTTCGGGGTGTGCCAGGAGAGGGGATTCAGAGCACCACCTAAGTGAGCTCCAGAGATAGGCGCAAGCCACGGCTATCAGTGCAGACACCAGAGACAGGCATGAAACGCTAAGGCTGCTGCTGCAGCCACCAAGAAGCCTGTGTGCAAGCCCAGGTCACTATCCACATCTCCCCTCCCGGGGGCCTGTGCAGTCCGCCACTGCCAGGGTCCCATGATCCATGGACAACTTCCCCAGGAGAACACACGGCACGCCTCAGGCTGTTGCAAAGTCATGCTGGCCTCTGACGCTGCAGGCTCGCCCCACATCCGTACTACCCCCGCCCCCGCCCCAGCCTGAGTGAGCCAGAGCTCCCTAATCAGCTGCTACTTTAACCCTGTCCTTTCTGGGCGGGGAACAAATGCCCTCAGGTGACCTACACGCAGAGGCGGGGCCAAATCAAAAGCTGAACCCCAGGAGCTGTGTGAACAAAGAAGAGAAAGGGAAATCTTTCCCAGCAGCCTCAGGAGCAGTGGATTAAATCTCCACAATCAACTTGATGAACCCTGTGTCTGTGGAATACCTGAATAGACAAAGAATCATCCAAAATTGAGGTGGTGGATTTTGGGAGCAAAGATATGGATATTTTCTTCCCTTTTCTCTTTTTGTGAGTGTGTATATGTATGTTTCTTTGTGTGATTTTGTCTGCATAGCTGTGCTTTTACCATTTGTCCTAGGGTTCTGGCTGTCCGTTTTGTTTTGTTTGTTTTATTTTTAGTATTGTTTTTACCGCTTGTGATAACATTGGTGGATTTGTTTTTTGGTTTGGTTGCTCTCTTCTTTCTTTTTTTCTGTTTTTTATTACTTTAAAATTTTTTTAATAATTATTTTTTATTATACTAACTTTATTTTATTTATTTATTTATTTATTTTTCTCCCTTTTCTTCTGTGCCATATGGCTGACAGGGTCTTGGTGCTCTGGCCAGGTGTCAGGCCAGTGTCTATGAAGTGGTAGAGCAAATTTCAGGACATTGGTACACCAGAGACCTCCTGGTTCATTGTAATATCAAATGGCAAAAGCTCTCCCAGAGATCTCCATCTCAGCGCTTAAACCCAGCTCCACTCAACAACCAGCAAGCTACGGTGCTGGACACGTTATGCCAAATAACTAGCAAGAAAGGAGCACAACACCACTCATTAGCAGAGAGCTGCCTAAGATAATAATAAGGTCACAGACACCCCAAAACACACCACCAGATATGGTCCTGCCCACCAGAAAGACAAGATCCAGGCTCAACCACCAGAATACAGGAACCAGTACCCTCCACCAGGAAACCTACACAACCCACTGAACCAACCATAGCCACTGGGCACAGACACCAAAAACAACAGGAACTACGAACCTGCAGCCTGTGAAAAGGAGACCCCAAGCACAGTAAGTTAATCAAAATGACAAGACAGAGAAACACACAGCAGATGAAGGAGCAAGGTAAAAACCCACCAGACCAAACAAATTAATAGGAAATAGGCAGTCTACATGAAAAAGAATTCAGAGTAATGATAGTAAAGATGATCCAAAACCTTGAAAATAGAATGAGAAAATACAAGAAACGTTTAACAAGGACCTAGAAGAACTAAAGAGCAAAAAAAAAAAAAAAAAAAAAAAAGAGCAAAAAAAAAAAAAAAATGATGAACAACACAATAAATGAAATTAAAAATTCTCTAGAAGGAATCAATATCAGAATAACTGAGGTAGAACAATGGATAAGTGACCTGGAAGATAAAATACTGCAAATAACTACGAAAAAAGAATGAAAAGAATTGAGGACCGTGTCAGAGACCTCTGGGACAACATTAAATGCACCAACATTCAAATTATAGAGGTCTCAGAAGAAGAAGAGAAAAAGAAAGGCAATGAGAAAATATTTGAAGAGATTATAGTTGAAAACTCCCATAATGTGGGAAAGGAAATAGTTAATCATGCCCAAGAAGCACAGAGAGTCCCATATAGGATAAATCCAAGAAGAAACACGCCAAGACACATATTAATCAAACTATCAAAAATTAAACACAAAGAAAATATATTAAAAGCAGCAAGGGAAAAACAACAAATAACATACAAGGGAATCCCCATAAGGTTAACAGCTGAACTTTAGGCAGAAACTCTGCAAGCCAGAAGGGAGTGGCAGGACACATTTAAAGTGATGAAAGGGAAAAACCTACAACAAAGATTACTCTACCCAGCAAGGATCTCATTCAGATTCGAAGGAGAAATTAAAACCTTTACAGACAAGGAAAAGCTAAGAGAATTCAGCACCACAAAACCAACTTTACAACAAATGCTAAAGGAAATTCTCTAGGCAGGAAACACAAGACAAGGAAAAGAACTACAATAACAAACCGAAAACAATTAAGAAAATGGTAATAGGAACATACATATCGATAATTACCTTAAATGTAAGTGGATTAAATGCTCCAACCAAAAGACATAGACTGGCTGAGTGGATGCCAAAACAAGACCCATATATAGGCTGTCTACAAGAGACCCACTTCAGACCTAGGGACACATACAGACCGAAAGTGAGGGGATGGAAAAAAGATATCCCATGTAAATGGAAATCAAAAGAAAGCTGGAGTAGCAATTCTCATATCAGAAAAAATAAACTTTAAAATAAAGACTATTATAAGAGGCAAAGAAGGACACTACATAATGATCAAGGGATCATCCAAAAAGAAGATATAACAATTGTAAATATTTATGTTCCCAACAGAGGAGCCCCTCAATACATAAGGCAAATGCTAAAAGCCATAAAAGGGGAAATCGATAGTAACACAATCATAGTAGGGGACTTTACCACAACACTTTCACCAATGGACAGATCATCCAAAATGAATATAAATAAGGAAACACAAGCTTTAAATGACACATTAAACAAGCTGGACTTAATTGATATTTATAGGACATTACATCCAAAAATAACAGAATATGTTTTCTTCTCAAGTGCTCATGGAACATTCTCCAGGATAGATCATATCTTGGGTCAAAAATCAAGCCTTGGTAAATTTAAAAAAATTGAAATAATATAAAGTTTCTTTTCCAACCACAATGCTATGAGACTAGATATTAACTACAGGAAAAAATCTGTAAAAAATACAAATACATGGAGGCTAAACAATACACTACTTAATAACCAAGAGATCACTGAAGAAATTAAAGAGGAAATTTAAAAATGCCTAGAAACAAATGACAATGAAAACATGATGTTCCAAAAGCTATGAGATGCAGCAAAAACAGTTCTAAGAGGGAAGTTTATAGCAATACAATCCTACCTTAAGAAACAAGAAACATCTCAAATAAACAACCGAACTTTACACCTAAAGCAATTAGAGAAAGAAGAACAAAAGAACCCCAAAGTTAGCAGAAGGAAAGAAATCATAAGGATAAGAACAGAAATAAATGAAAAAGAAATGAAGGAAACAATAGCAAAGATCAATAAAACTAAAAGTTGGTTCTTTGAGAAGATAAACAAAATTGATAAACCATTAGCCAGACTCATCAAGAAAAGAAAGGGAGAAGACTCAAATCAACAAAATTAGAAGTGAAAAAGGAGAAGTAACAACTGACACTGCAGAAATACAAGGGATCATGAGAGATTACTACAAGCAACTATATGCCATTAAAATGGACAACCTGGAAGAAATGGACAAATTCTTAGAAAAGCACAACCTACCGAGACTGAACCAGGAAGAAATAGAAAATATAAACAGACCAATCACAAGCACTGAAACTGAGACTGTGATTAAAAATCTTCCAACAAATGAGAGCCCCAGACCAGATGGCTTCACAGGCAATTTCTATCAAACATTTAGAGAAGAGCTAACACCTATCCTTCTCAAACTCTTCAAAAACATAGCAGAGGGAGGAACACTTCCAAACTCATTCTACGAGACCACCATCACCCTGATAACAAAACCAGACAAAGATGTCACAAAGAAAGAAAACTACAGACCATTATCACTGATGAACATAGATGCAAAAATCCTCAACAAAATACTAACAAATTGAAACCAACAGCACATTAAAAGGATCATACACCATGATCAAGTGGGGTTTATCCCAGGAATGCAAGGATTCTTCAATATATGCAAATCAATCAATGTTATACACCATATTAACAAATTGAAGGAGAAAAACCATACGATCATCTCAATAGATGCAGAAAAAGCTTTCAACAAAATACAACACCCATTTATGATAAAAACCCTCCAGAAAGCAAGCATAGAGGGAACTTACCTCAACATAATAAAGGCCATATATGACATACCCACAGCCAACATCATTCTCAATGGTGAAAAACTAAAACAATTTCCACTAAGATCAGGAACAAGACAAGGTTGCCCACTCTCACCACTAATATTCAACATAGTTTGGGAAGTTTTAACCACAGCAATCAGAGAAGAAAAAGAAATAAAAAGAATCCATATTGGAAAAGAAGAAGTAAAGCTGTCACTGTTTGCAGATGACATGATACTGTACATAGAGAATCCTAAAGATGCTACCAGAAAACTATTAGAGCTAATCCATGATTTTGGTAAAGTTGCAGAATACAAAATTAATGCACAGAAATCCCTTGCATCCCTATACACTAATGATGAAAAATTTGAAAGAGAAGTTAAGGAAATACTCCCATTTACCATTGCGACAAAAAGAATAAAATACCTAGGAATAAACCTACCTAAGGTGACAAAAGATCTGATGCAGAAAAATATGACAATGATGAAAGAAATTAAAGATGATACAAACAGATGGAGACATATAACATGTTCTTGGATTGGAAGAATGAACATTGTGAAAATGACTATACTACCCTGAACTATCTACAGATTCAATGCAATCCCTATCAAACTACCACTGGCATTTTTCACAGAAGTAGAACAAAGAATTTCACAATTTGCATGGAAACACAAAAGACCCCGAATAGCCAAAACAATCTTGAGAAAGAAAAACGGAGCTGGAGGAATCAGGCTCCCTGACTTCAAACTATACTACAAAGCTACAGTAATCAAGACAGTATGGTACTGGCACAAAAACAGAAATATAGATCAATGGAACAGGATAGAAAGCCCAGATATAAACCCACGCACATATGGTCACCTAATTTTTGATAAAGGAGGCAAGAATATACAATGGAGAAAATCAGCTTCTTCAATAAGTGGTGCTGGGAAAACTGGACACCTATATGTAAAAGAATGAAATTAGAACACTCTCGAACACCATACACAAAATAAACTCAAAATGGATTAAAGACCTAAATGTAAGGCCAGACACTATCAAACTCTTAGAGGAAAACATAGGCAGAACACTCTATGACATAAATCACAGCAAGATCCTTTGTGCCCCACCTCCTAGAGAAATGGAAATAAAAAAAAAACCAAATGGGACCTTATCAAACTTAAAAGGTTTTGCACAGAAAAGGAAACCATAAACAAGACGAAAAGACAACCCTCAGAATGGGAGAAAATATTTGCAAATGAAGCAGGTGACAAAGGATTAATCTCCAAAATTTGCAAGCAGCTCATGCAGCTCAATAACAAAAAAACAAGCAATGCAATCCAAACATGAGCAGAAGACCTAAATAGACATTTATCCAAAGAAGATATACAGATTGCCAAAAAACACATGAAAGAATGCTCAACATCACTAATCATTAGAGAAATGCAAATCAAAAGTACAATGAGATATCACCTCACACCAGTCGGAATGACCATCATCAAAAAATCTACAAACAATAAATGCTGGAGAGGGTGTGGAGAAGAGGGAACCCTCTTGCATTGTTGGTAGGAATGTACATTGATACAGCCACTAAGGAGAACAGTATGGAGGTTCCTTAAAAAACTAAAAATAGGGGCTTCCCTGGTGGTGCAGTGGTTGAGAGTCCACCTGCCGATGCAGGGGACACGGGTTCGTGCCCAGGTCCGGGAAGATCCCACATGCCGCGGAGCGGCTGGGCCCATGAGCCATGACCGCTGAGCCTGTGCATCCGGAGCCTGTGCTCTGCAACAGGACAGGCCACAACAGTGAGAGGCCCGCGTACCGCAAAGAAAAAAAAACCAAAAAACAAAACAAGCAAACAAACAAAAAACTATAAATAGAACTACCATACAACCCAGCAATTCCACTACTGGACATATACCCTGAGAAAACCATAATTCAAAAATAGTCATGTACCACAGTGTTCATTGCAGCTCTATTTATAATAACCAGGACACAGAAGCAACCTAAGTGTCCATTGACAGATGAATGGTTAAAGAAGGTGTGGCAGATATATACAATGGAATATTACTCAGCCATAAAAAGAAATGAAATTGAGTCATTTGTAGTGAGGTGGATGGACCTAGAGTCTGTCATACAGAGTGAAGTAAGTCAGAAAGAGAAAAACAAATACTGTATGCTAACACATATATACGCAATCTAGAAAAAAAGGTTCTGAAGAACCTAGGGGCAGGACAGGAATAAAGACACAGATGTAGAGAATGGACTTGAGGACCTGGAAGGGGGAAGGGTAAGCTGGGACGAAGCGAGAGAGTGGCATGGATTTATATATACTACCAAAAGTAATATAGATAGCTAGTGGGAAGAAGCCGCATAGCACAGGGAGAACAGGTTGGTGCTTTGTGACCACCTAGAAGGGTGGGATATGGAGGGTGGGAGGGAGATGCAAGAGGGAGGAGATATGGGGATATATGTATATGTATAGCTGATTCACTTTGTTATAAAGCAGAAACTAATACACTCTTGTAAATAATTATACTCCAATAAAGATATTAAAGAAAGCAAAAAAAAGAAAAGAACTACCTTATGATCCAGCAATTCCACTACTGGGCATGTACCCTGAGGACATATTATTTTAATATTTGATGTAAAATCAAATATGTGGAAAGTCTGCAATAAGTCCTGATGCACAATAAAGCATGATGGTTTTCATTAGGGAAAGCACTTACATGATGGTTTGAGTTGCAAACTAAATTAACCACTTTTTTCATGGAGCATCATGTTGACTTGAAAGAGCAACTGACAAACTACAGATGTTCAGACCTGGCTAACTGGTAAATATTTTCTTGCAAATGAACAAAGTGAGTTTGTCACTTCAACAAAGACAACGAAAAATGTTTGTTGGCAAAGATAAAATTAGAACTTTCAAGAGAAAATTAGGATTTTGGAAAATTTCTATCTGCCTCTGTGAGCATGCCCGCTTCTCAATGCTTAAAGATATTTCTGATGAGACCAGGAGTAAGTTTAAAAAATGTGATTTTTTGATATTGTATAATGAGTCATGTCAACATTTTGAACATATGTGTCACTTAGTGAATCAATATTTTCTAATGAGACAGTATATGGTGTTACAAAATCATGCACAAGTAAAATATCTATTTGAAATACGAGATAGACCAATAGATTTTAATGGAACAGAGTATGGAAAGTTCATTCATATGGTTTATTTATGCACAAATTTTAAGAAACTACCACTTGTTAAGCTTTGGTGTAGTACTGAAGGAGAATGCTATCCACAGTTACTGAAAAGGCTGTTAATATGCCCCTCCATTTTCTAGCTACATGTCAGTGTGAGACTGGATTTACTTCAAGTAGTTCAAATAAAACAGCTGATCACAACAGACTGAATGCAGAAACAGACATAAGAATCCAGGTGTCTTCTATTTAAGCAGATATTAAAGGGGTTTAAAAAGTGTAAGTGCAACTTTTTAATTACATTTTTTGTTTTATAAAATATTGTTATTTTTATAAAATCTGCTGTTACTTTATGATATGAATCTATTATCCTTAAATGAATTAATAAATACTTCTGCTTTAGTTTCTAGTACAGTAAATATCAATAAGATATAACCCACATAAACAAAAGCTCTTTGGGGTCTTCAGTGACTTTTAAGAGTGTAAAATATCTTGAGATCAAAGGATTGAGAAACACCCAACCACCCCCCTGTAGACCATACCATGATTCAGTGTCCCATCCCTTGTTCTTCTCAGCACTCTTTTCCTCTGAAAGAGCTGTAATCAGTTCTAATAAACAGACTGGGTTACACTGTAATAAAACCATATATATATACATATATATATATATGTAACTCACATATAAAAAAGGTAAACTGTAGTCACATAGTCTCACATTATTTGATATAGGATTTTTTTTAATGAAACAGAGTAAAAAAGTTTCTTGATATAGTTCTAATGAAACTATATTGCATATTACAAATAACCTTGAAGAACTATTACTTATAAATTTTGGTGGAATATCAAAGAATACCCACTATTACCTGAAAACTCTACCCTTTTCCAAGTTCATGTCCCTGTAAGAATAGATTTTCTTCATATACTCAACCAAAACAACATATCACAATAGATTGAATGCAGTATTTGGCATAGGATTACGCTCTATTACAGATACTTCTAGATTTACTCTTACCAACATCAAATTCAAGGCCAGGAAATTTGCATAATTCCTGTTTAGGTGCTGAATTAACATTATAATTTTCTCTACATTTAGGTTAACTCCTTGAATTCAAGGCTGAACTGCTTATTATAGTCACTTGAGGTCCTGGTCCAACTGTTCCCTGGGTTCTGCCAAAAGAAATTTCCCATCTATTTTTTGCTCCTAGCAAACTGCTCTTCCTCCCGTTCTGAGCACTCAGTTTTGAAAAATTTCTTTTCAGATCCTTCTCTTTTTCTCATTGTGTGTTTCTGAATGTTTCTGACCATGAACTGCAAGTTTCTTTCCCATACCCTTTCCTAACCTCATCTTTTACATTTATTGCGACCTTCCCCTTTCCATCATTCCTTCTAGTCCACCCTTAGGGCATTATCTCTCTAAGGCTTCTACCTTTGTTCTTGCTTCTTCTCTTCAAAAAGAGTAATAATCTATCTTGGCAGATTAGTTAGAATTCAGCTTTCTTGCTATGTCAAAGCAGTACAAAATGGGGATGTGTGGTCAGATGTTGGACATCACGCCACTTTCCTAAGGAGTCTCACAGCTGATATACCTTGATAGAGTTCTCCAAGTCTAGAGACCTTCTGCAAGGTCAGAAACCTAATTTGTCACAGCAATGAATTATATAGTGATAAAGGGATCAATACAAAAACAGGTGCAGACCCAACATAAGTGAGCTTACAAAGCTGAAATACAAAACAAAAGTCAAGTTATTAATTTAGAAAGAGTGATACGAGTCTTACCTTAGCTGGAATACCCAAGTCAACATGAGCATTCATTCAAGGAACATTTACTGAGTTCCACTAGGAAGGCTACCATACACAGAAAACCGAATCAAAAGTTTGCTTGGTGAGCATGGAACTCAGAACAAAGAAGATAAATAGAAGCATTAGAGCTGGAAGAGTATGAAACATCCAACTCACTAAAAGGGTGCGCTTTTTTTTTTTTTTTTGTCATTCTACCAAAGATTCAAATTCTTGGGAAACAATGCAGTTCCCCCTCTCTTGGCTAGGAAAGAATAGGGCGCCATGCCTAACCATCTTGCCAGATATCTCCAATGGGGGAGAGATTTTTTTTTTTTTGCGGTACGCGGGCCTCTCACTGTTGCGGTCTCTCCCGTTGCGGAGCACAGGCTCCGGAGGCGCAGGCTCAGCGGCCATGGCTCACGGGCCCAGTCACTCCACAGCATGTGGGATCTTCCCGGACCGGGGCACGAACCCGTGTCCCCTGCATCAGCAGGCGGACTCTTAACCACTGCGCCACCAGGGAAGCTCTAAAAGGGTGCTTTTAACAATGAGATTATAATGATAGAATTCTGTTTGCTGTATCTCCACAGCATTATCTCTAAAATATGGATAATTTTGGCAGAATGACATGGTCTGTTGGCTAATATTTTCTCAACATTGGATCATGCTTGGAAAAACTTTATTAATACTTCCGTGGTTTTCATTTTTCTGTTCTGTTGTGACAAATCAACCTTTTCCCTAGTTGGCACATCCTTTTTTTGGACATGTCACATTCACCCAAGTAAGAGTTTCAAATCTGAAGGCTACTCCGCCCTTTAAAGAGAGTTTTCAAATGTCAACTCTTATTCATAATACATAGATTATAAAGCCCAACTTTAGAGCTGTTTAGCTGATATGTAAACTTTTAAACTTATTTTTCTTATTCTCAAGTTTTTCTTTTTTTTTTCAGAAAGTCTCAGTAAATCTTCCAAGGCCTGACAATGGTATCATTTAAATCTATTTATTGAATGGATAAAAAAGAAAACAAAAAATGAGACAGCATACCTAAAAGAATTCAATATAGCCTGTTTATTAATTTTATCCTGTTTTCTTTTTATGGTAATTTTCCTCTAGGGAAACAACTTTTTAATTTAATTTTATTTTATTAAAGTATAGTTGATTTACAACGTATTGATTTCTACTGTACAGCAAAGTGATTCAGTTATACATATATGTATATATTCTTTTTCATATTCTTATCCATTATGGTTTATTACAGGATATTTAATATAGTTCCCTGTGCTATACAGTAGGACTTTATTGTTTATCCATTCTATATATAATAGTTTGCACCTGCTAATCCCAAACTCTCAATCTATCCCTCGCCCACCCCTCCTCCCCCTTGGCAACCACAAGTGTGTTTTCTGTGTGTGAGTCTGTTTCTGTTTCAAAGATAAGTTCATTTGTGTCATATTTTAGATTCCACATATAAGTGATACCGTATGGTATTTGTCTTTCTCTTTCTGACTTACTTCACTTAGTATGATAACCTCTATGTCCATCCATGTTGCTGCAAATGACATTATTTTATTCTTTTTTATGGCTGAGTAGTGTTCCATTGTATGCATGCACCACATCTTCTTTATCTATTCATCTGTCGATGGATTTAGGTTGGGAAAACTTAACATTTTTTATAAGCAGATGCACTGTTTTCTTAGCCAGCTGAGATGAGAAACAAAAGGATAAAATCAGGGATACAGATGGGGGGCATTGACTGTGGTAAATGTGAATCAGACTAATCACAATTCTGTGGCTAAGTAAAGATTGTGCATGTATAAAGACTTTTAAAGACAATTTTCAGGGTTGTTATATAATAATCTTTGGGACCCAGGAAACTCCTGCAGCCCTGATCCCAAGGGGTCTCCCAAATATCATTTACCTCACTGTGTCTTTTTCTCTTGGTACAGGGACTCTGCTGTGTGGGCTTTCCAGCCACCACTCGACCCAGACGTCCTGAGATCAAGCAGGGAAACAACAATTCCTAAACTCACATCTATTTACTGTTTTTATTTGCTGTGTAGTCAATATACTTTCTGTGTTTTTCCCTTTAGAAACGGGAGCTTGGACAAACACAAGCTTGAAGTGCTCCTTCCTTAAACAACGGAAGTTTTTGTGGTGCTTTGTAGCTACCCCGAAGCACACTTTGACCTAGTTTACTTATTTATGACAAGAGTTTGAAATTTGAGCCCCAATTATTCTTTTACATAAAGGATTCTATTTAGAAAAAGCAAAGCCAAATCTGGCTTTCCAACCAGTATTAAGTAAGAGAGGAAGCGAAGAGCTCTAATTACTTTCTTTATTATGAGGATACACTTCATTCCTACCCAAGTAAAAAATCCCTGTCATATTTAATGAAGATGTATCCTTTTTAAAAATTAGTAAGAGTGACAAGGTTATGAAGACATATTCTATTTTAATATTTTTAATAAAATAAATATTTCAGATATATCTCTGAACTGCTAATGTTCAACAACAGTTAATTCTTGAATTAGTCCCTATAACTGATTATTGTTTATTATAGATGTGTCAATTTATCATCAGGTCAGATAGTATGTTGCAAAAGACTTGGTAGAACTTAATCACACGCCATTGTTCTGTAATAATTTCATATAGCTAGGCTTACACATGAAGGCTCTGCAACAAAGTCATAAATCAAGGCCAAAAATGGTCTATTCTCCTTCTTCACCTTCCTTTAATCTCCTTTAGTCTTGGCAGAGAATCAGAGAAACACTATGTGCCTAATTATGAATTTAATTATTTACTACTACACATGGATATACATACGCACACATACATATATACATACACATGCACACACATACACACCTATACACACATATGTATATATATACATCCACACGCATATACACACGCACACACCTACACACACATGCATACACACACACACACACACGTGAATGCATCTTTTCACTTTTATGAGGCACACCTCCTGGATTCCTCCCTCCTTTCCAGCTGCTTTTTTCTCATCTGCCCTTCTCTCTACTTCACTCTCTCTCTGGGTGAATTTTTTCTAGCACCATCACTTTAAACAAAATTTAATTATACTGATGATACCCAACCTTGCCCCTGAGATTCCAATTCCATGCATCCAACTGCCTGTAGGACAGCTCCATAGCATGTCTGTTGGACACTCACAATAATGCGTCCAGACGAGACCCCGTGTTCTTCCCTGCAACCTCTCGCTCTCCCAGGAGGCTCATCCCAGTAAATGGCACTCACACATCTGGCATCACACTTTCTCACTCCAGACTCATCTCCAGACTCACAGTCATCTCACATTACTCTCTTTCTCTCAAACCATGTCAATCTGTCAGCAAGTCCTATGGACTCTTCTCTTAAATGATAGCTCCTAACTTGTTTCCCAGCTCTATTCTCACCTCCTACTGTCTTCTCCACAAAGCAGCCAGAGTGAATCTTTTAAAAAAAGTACATCAAAGTGCTTCTTTCCATTGAGCTCCACACTTCAGTGACTTCCTCTTACTCAGAATAAAATCCAAAGTCCTTATGGGGGCTGGTGGGGCTCTGTGGGACTTGTGTGCTGGCTGCCTCTCTGTCCTCACTCTCTACTACCTTCCCCACTGCACTTCACTGCCCGCACACTCCTGTGGTTCCTCCAACAGGCTTTTTCAAGCTTTTATATCTGATATTCTCTTCACCTGGAAAGCCCTTCCCTGGATCTTCGCATGGATCACTCCTTCATTCGTTCAAAGGTCACCCTGTCAAAAGGCCTGACCATGCTCTCTGAAGTAGCACCATTACTCTCTCTTTACTCTGCTTGACTATTTCTTCATAGGACTTAATATAACATAATATTGTTTATTTCTAGTGTCACCTTCTCCTACAAGAATGTTAACCTTCTTAAGAACAGGGGTTTTATTTTGTTAACCAGTGTTTTGAGAGTTGAAATATTCCTTGGCACATGATAGAAATCAATAAATATTTATTTAATGAACAAAGGAATATTTTTTCATGCATATTTAAAATAAACATAGTTGGTCAAATGGTAAAAACTTGCAACTAGAAGATGAATAAATTCTGAAGATGTAATGCACAGCATAGTGATTATAGCCAACGATACTGTGTTATATATTTCAAAGTTGCTGACAGACTAGACCTTAAATGCTCTCACCATAAAAAAAGAAATGATAATTATGTGGCATGAGAGAGGAGTTAGCTAATGCAATATACAAAGGTATCAAATCAACCCATTGTACACCTTAAAAGTACACGATGTTGTATGTCAGTTATATCTCAATGAAAAACAAGTAAAACAACACAGAGATTCACAAGATAATCTTAAATTTTCTGCAGTAGTTTTGTGCTTCTGTAGAAGATTGAGTGTAGACTTATAATTATTTGTCAGCTTTGGTAACATATAGAGTGTGCAGTGTTCCTTAAAAAAACTTTTACATGGGCTGCCCTGGTGGCACAGTGGTTGGGAGTCCACCTGCCGATGCAGGGGACACGGGTTCGTGCCCCGGTCCGGGAAAATCCCACATGCCGCCGAGCAGCTGGGCCCGTGAGCCATGGCCGCTGAGCCTGCGCGTCCGGAGCCTGTGTTCTGCAACGGGAGAGGCCACAGCAGTGAGAGGTCCGCATACCGCGGGGGGGAAAAAGAAAAAAAAAAAAAAAAAGGTGAAAAATGAAGGTATAAGACAGCAGTGATTGTTAACCTCCAGATGGTGCTGTTGGAGAAGAAAAGCTAATCTGCTCTCCTGGGAGTGGACAGACCGCAGGGAGACTGCACACCATGGGGCTTTAACATAGAACCCCATGCTTTATTTCCATTGGCTGGTGTTGGATTCCAGTCCCTGCCAAAGGCTTCCTTTCCTTTACTCTTTAGTACGAGACAGAGAGTGTCTAATTTGTGCTCATGAATAAGTCAAGTCAGCTCATACTTGGTGTCCTGTAATTCCTTCTCTTTTGTTCTTAACTCCTTATCTCCCTTCTCCCCCAGGTGCATCTCCAGGCTACCATTCCCTCTGGGCACATCTCTGCCACCTGCTCTGGGTATCTTTTAATCCTTTGGGCACTGTGCAGATCCCACTGCACAGTGTCTCTGCCCCTGCCAAGGGAGAGAAAGCTGAGGAAGTACTCGTTAACAGTAAACATTTGATGTACCTACTCTCTGTGGTCTACTTTTACTAGCAAGTAATCAGGGGAAGCGGCCTCAGGTGGAAGCAAGTTTGCATGAAATTTTCCTGGAGTCAAGGCTGCTTTAATGCTTCACTTGTACTTCTATAAAAATGTCATCTTTTCCTGTGTGATTTTTGTTTTTTTTTTATGAATGGCATAGAGTCTCATCTGTGACTGTTGTTCTCTTTCTATGTAAAAGGTATGGACTAAGTCAGGGGTCTTCAAGCAGTGCTCAGGATTTATCAGCAGATATAAGAGACTTACTTATTAAAAGCTTTCTTATCAGAGGCTTACTTACAAAGGCATCTGTGTTATTTTTACCACATAGTCTTTCTCTTTAGCTCCGCCTCAGTCTTGTTGAGATTCATGGTGGTGTTAGGAGACCAGCTGGTATTCTTTCTTCAATCCTCATTCTCTGTTAGGTCAAAAACTAATAAGAACCTGCTGTATAAAAAAATAAATAAAATAAAATTCAAAACAAACAAACAAAGAAAAAACCTCACCCCTGCCTTCAAGGCTCAGAGATTTCATTAAAGTCAGTCTACTGCCTTGCTCAGCTTAGCTTTCTCCCTCAGATCCCCATACATCCATCCACCATACACACACCTCTTCTCCTCCCAGGCCATTCTTACAATTAGTGGAATTAAAAAACAAAATATTCACAAAAATATTCACAAGAAGGGGAGCATAACTAGGATTTTTCTAGCCATAAAATTCTAGAGAAATCAGGTTACTGCTTTCTCATTTAAAAGCAATTTTTAAAAAAATCTTTTCTCAAAAAGATAAAGGCTTTTGAAAAGTCTTCAGGGTTTCTGGCCCTTCCCTCCCACACTGAATCACCTGGGACCAATCTGAGCACTTCATTCTGCACATTATTAGATTTGAGGTTAAGGACAGTGGCCGCCTAGGAGTACTGATTCTAATCAGAAGGAGGGAGGACAAAGTGTAATGGCTTGTGAGCATGGGCAAGTTTCTTAACTTCTTCGGGTCTCACTTTGCTCATCCACAAAAAAAAGGAGAAGAGTTTCAACATAATAAGTTGGTTCTGCATCTTAGACAAGCAGAGGCACTTAAAGGAATCATCAAAGGGAAACTCCAAGAAGTCTCATGCTTTGAATGAACACAGTCTGTCAATGAGGGAGATACAAGAACAATCTAGTAGTTCCAGATTCCTTTTAGATTTAGGCACTCAATGTCACTGCCAATGTTCGGTACTTTACAAATGAAGGTTAAAAAAACGTTCCAAAGGAAAAAGAGGGATGGGGGTGGGGGGATTGCTTTCTTAAGAACATGAGCCCGGAAGCATTCCTTTAAATATCATAATAAAAGTGAGTCAACTTTAGAAAAGTCATAAGGCTTTAATCAACATATTTAGACATCAAGTAAGCCAGGTATTGTTTGCTGATTAACAGATTCAAGTTGATAAAAAATATATACTGATACTATATTTAAGATGCTGCTGCTTCTGATGTAAGCCTAAAGCAAGGAAATCAGCCTCAGAAATTAGAGGCTTGGATGAGAAGATGGAGAGGGAATGTTAGCAAACAGATGAATAACAGAAGGAAGAAAAATAATAAGACATAAAGCATCGTACTGACCCTGTATTTGTATGACAGGTGACGTCATATAAACATAGATCTTTTTCTTCCCATTAAATATTTAGTCAATGTACTTAAATACTGTAGCCTTATTTCAAGTAACTTCTTTGATCTGTATGTGTATAGAATATCAGATTAAGTGAAAATATTCTAAAGTAAAAATTCCTGAATTCAGTAGACACCCAAGAAGAATGGAGTTTCAAGGTGTTGTGCTGATTATGTTAATCGCATTAGAGGTCTGAGAGGGAAATACTATTTTTATCAAGAACAATATTGTTTCCTGGGGTTCCTCTACAGCAGCGGAGAGTCCTAGCTCAGGGGTGGCCCTCCATAGTCAGCATGGGCAGGCATTTACTGGGTTTAGCAAAAGAGGAAGGAGATGGGCATCTGGCTAAATCTGAACTTTTCTCTTTTGCTATCACACTTTACCTCAAAAATGTTACAATTGAGTGTAAGGGACTGATAATATTACTAATGATGGCTAATATCTGTTGAGGCATTGCTCTAAACTCTGTACAAAAATAAATCCATTCAAGGCTCACAGTAACCCCATGACACGGGTACTATAATTATTGCCATTTTACAGATGAGAATGCTGAGGAAGATCAGGTTAATTGTCTAAAGCATTGGGGCTAAGCAGTGATGTTGCTAAAATACATTTCCATTAAGTCAAGGCGTATGTTTCTAAAACAACCTCGTAAGATAAGACCAATTATGTTCATCTATCCACCATCTTTCCATACTTCTTAATTATGTACATTTTATACAGTTGTATGTATATATGTATGTATAGTGTGCCTGTGTTCCACCCTCTTCATTCATTATCACTCTATAGCATTGTCTCAGAAATATTTTGTGTGGCTATACACTTATTTTTCGTGACAACAGAAATGGTATACCGTGGTGCTTCATGGTGCTCTACGGTGGTCTCAGTGGTGGTTTGGGGCCCCATGGAGGGTGGATGGGAGCACAAACAGGAAGACCTCGGGTCTAGCCCCTATCCCCTGCTTCACTTAGAGGAGTTGCTCTTTAAAAATAAAATATTTTACATCAACTTGCGTATTTAGCTTACGTATAATGTTTCAGTGAGGATATTTAAACTTGCTAAACCAAGTTTAAATATCACTAAATCATAACTTATAATTCCTCTATTGAACATTTAAGTTAGTTTCATTTTTTATTTTTATAAATAATATTGCTAAGGGCATCTTTTATTCTCTTTAATTTTTTCCTTTTGTTTTAATTTTTCCTTTTAAAATATATCATAATTTATAATTCTTCTATTGAACATTTAGGTTAGTTCTGTTTTTTTTATTGTTATAAATAATACTCCTAAGAGCATCTCTTTATTTCCTGTAATTTTTTTCCTTTTAATTGTTTTAATTTTTAAACAGTAAACAGTAATCATTTATATGATTTTGCTTTTGTTTCCTTACTTTAAATTTCCAAGAGTTGATTTAGGCCCACAGAGCATGGATGTTTATAAGCGTTTTAGGCAGCATTGCCAAGCAGCCCTGTCTAAGGCAATTTACAATTTACACTGCCAATGGCAACGTGGGCACACATGCAGTTTGCCCACAACCCAAAAGTAACAGCTTTAAAAAACAAAACAACAACAACAAAAATCAAACAAAACCCCAACCAATACAAAAATCAGCAACATAATTCGTGTGTTTAAAATAACCTAATTTAAGAGGTGCCTCCAACTGGAGGTTGCCCGTGGCTGAGCTGGGTTGGCTGTAGTAGTGTTGGCAGAGGGTCCATGCGAAAATGGTATAACTCTTTCCAGGGAGTCTGTGGAAGTAGAAGACGGTCAGGAGCTGTTCCTAAAAGGTTCTTCAGGGACCATCGAAAAGGTAAGAGGCCCTGGACCTCCTGGAATTGTGAGGGGCCATCCTAGAGGCATGTCCAACTTGGGCAACTGGACTTTCCCAGAAGATACCTTGCCTCTGAAAGTTAAACAGGAAGAATTTAATTGGCGCAGCTCTTTCACAGGTTCTATTGGGAAAATGGTAATGCATTTACCACATGCAGATAGTGGCTTTAAAATATCATTTATCAAAGACAAGAAAAAAAAAGAGATAAAGATCACTCATATTCTTACTTCCATGCCAATATCACTCTATTTTGCCATTTTTTTAAACATCTTTATTGGAGTATAAGTGCTTTACAATGGTGTGTTAGTTTCTGCTTTATAACAAAGTGAATCAGTTATACATACACATATGTTCCCATATCTCATCCCTCTTGCATCTCCCTCCCTCCCACCCTCCCTATCCCACCACTCCAGGCGGTCACAAAGCACCAAGCTGATCTCCCTGTGCTATGCGGCTGCTTCCCACTAGTTATCTATTTCACGTTTGGTAGTGTATATATGTCCATGCCACTCTCTCACTTTGTCACAGCTTACCCTTCCCCCTCCCCATATCCTCAAGTCCATTCTCTAGTAGGTCTGTGTCTTTATTCCCATCTTACCCCTAGGTTCTTCATGACCTTTTTTTTTTTTTCCTCAGATTCCATATATATGTGTTAGCATATGACTCTCTAGTGCGTCTTGCTTCCATAAAGTTTTGACAATTTGTTTTACTTTTTATAAATTGGATCATGCAGTGGAAAATTGAAGGAACCAAATAAATTGGGTGTAACTCCATCCTTGTAAGTTCCATATTTGCAGTAAGTTACAATGTATTGTATAATATGAAGGATAAAAGCTGTTTTTTATCCGAAAGCACTAGTTTACTTTCCTCAGTCAAATATAAAACCTCCAGCTGGCTTTTCTGCCTGCAAGGCAGAAAATAGGACAGGAGGAAAAATTGTACTATTTCCTCACCTCCACATGACACCATCCATGGCAGGGTGGTGACAAATGGTTGAAGAATGTCATACAGTGCCCTACGGTGCTAAACTCTGTTCTCATAAAGCAGAAACATTCAGTCTATGATGTCACACAGATGCTAGGATTAAGGGCAGAGCAAACAAGGAAAGAATATGTCTTTTTTGTTAAATCTGTGTGCAAGGAGATGCCAGGATTTTAACTGGCAAAAGTCATATGTTTGCCTTTTTGCATAGAGAAATTCATTTTAAGTTTGGTTCTGTGGGATGCAGTAGGGATTGGACGAATGGGTCCATTGAATACCCCCCTTCACACATTCACACAGATCTGTGAACCTGGGAATCCTGTGTGCAACATGAGGGTCTTTGGAGGCAGGAACGCTTCCTCACACCCATTGCCCAAGTTCAGGTCTTTACTGTGATCACCTCCCACTGTCTTGCCTTCAGTCCAATGCCTCACCGCTGTACTGATCACCTCTCTACCACACAGAGCTGGTGGCTCTTCCCAGACTACACACCTTTGATGAGCACTACACAGTCGACAGAGTCTTAACATTCAAGAGTTTTTGCCTTCAAAAGCTTACTCTGTCTGTCTCCAGCTCCCTTTTCCAGCCTCATTTCCTGCCACTCGTGCCAGGCCAGCACCTCACCCCTACCCTCCAGCGTCTGGACTCTTCAGACAACCTGCCAAGCTCTAAGCAAGCCCTGTTCTTTCCTACCTTTGCTCGTGTTCATGCTTTCTTCTTTTCCATTAAGTTCCCTTTCTCTATTTCTTTGGCCTGTAAGTACCAGCACAAATGTAGCCTCCTCTCAGAATCCTTCTTTGACCATCTCTCTCTGTTGTGCAGAACTAAGAGCTTTTTCAACTCTGCTACCATGTATTTTTTTTGGAGAATGCCCGCCTTAATACAATTCTTTGTATTTACCTCTTCCACTCCTGGCAGATTGCAGCTCTTCTGGGGCAAGGGGTGTGTCTATTTCATGTTTTTACCCCCAGAACTAACACAGTTCAGACACATAGCGTTTGTTTAATTTTTTTTTTTTTTTTTTCGGTATACGGGCCTCTCTCTGTTGTGGTCTCTCCCGTTGCGGAGCACAGGCTCCGGACGCGCAGGCTCAGCGGCCATGGCTCACGGGCCCAGCCGCTCGGCGGCATGTGGGATCTTCCCGGACCGGGGCACGAACCCGTGTCCCCTGCATCAGCAGGCGGACTCTCAACCACTGGGCCACCAGGGAAGCCCCTATTTAATATTTTTGAACAAACTCATTTATTTATAAATAGGTTATAGTTACTGGTGAATTAATAAAAAGTAATGGCTGTTTACTATTTGTTGCTTATTTATTCAACCATTCTTTCCTGAGTCCCTACTATGTGCCAGGCATTGTGATGAGCACTGGTATTGGAAGATGACTAAGTCATTGCTCCTGATCTGAAAGGGGTTTACAGCCTTGTGAAGGAGATAGACATATAAGTGTGGAATATATTCATTTATTTATTTTGCAAAATAGAAAAAGGTTCTTAAATTTGGATTTTTTTCTGCATGAATTTAGAGTAAGTAGTGGCATGTTAAGAGTGTAAGTAGCAAAAACATCTAAACTGTATTTAATTTCTGACCTGTACTACTCAGAAAATATATGTTTAAGAGTAATACCTCTTTCTTTAACCAGCAGGGGCACAGTCCTGGGTGTTTTTGTAATGCCAGGGAGAAGAGCAGTGGTGCTAGAAAGAGAGAGAGAGAGAGAGAGAGAGAGAAAGAGAGAGAAAGAGATTGCATCCTTCATTGCCAGAACCCTGCTGAGACTCTACTGTTCCAGGAGTCCTAGCAGCAAAGCAATAGTACCTCCACAAACATCCTCAGCCTTCTTCTGGTAAAGTGAGAGTTTAACCAGATAACTAGAAGAGAGTCTTGCATTAGTCTTTGATTTCAGTATAAGCCTACCTTATAGGCTTGGAGTGAGGGTTTGCTAGAGCCGTCCTCTAGTCTGGCAGTGTGAGACCAGGAGTCCCAGTTATTAATGAACGCTGACATATAAAAGGACAACCTGAGATAGTCAACTGGAATTTAGTAAAGGTCAGAGGTTACTATAAAAGGACTTAATGACCCAGCAATTCCATTCCTGTGTATATATTCGAAAAAAGCAAAAACACTAATTTGAAAAGATACATGCACCTCAATGTTCATAGCAGCATTATTTATAACTGCCAAGATATGGAAGCAACCTAAGTGTCCATCGGCAGATGAGTGGATAAAGAAGATGTGGTATGTATATACAATGGAATACTACTCAGACATAAAAATGAAAAAATGTTGCCATTTGCAGCAACATAAATGGACTTGGGGGGCATTATGCTAAGTGAAATAAGTCAGACAGAGAAAGACAAATACTGTATGATATCACTTATATGTGAAATCTAAAAATTACAACAAACTAGTGAATATAAAAAAAGAGAAGCTGATTCACAGATATAGGTAATAAACTAGTGGTTACCAGTGAGGTGGGGAGGGGCAATAAAGGGGTGGGAAAGTGGGATGCACAAGCTATTGGGTGTAAGATAGGCTCAAGGATGTGTTGTACAACATGGAGAATATAGCCAATATTTTGTAATAACTGTAAATAGAAAGTAACTTTAAAACATTGTATAAAAAATAAAAATAAATAAATTTTAAAAAAGGATTTGTGCAGAGGCAACAATCATTTGTCCAGATGCATAGAATTATAAGACTAGAAGGGAACATCAGGAGGAAAGGCAGTTCAGCCCTTGCCTTTGAGAAGGACATTCAATCATTCAAAACACCAAGAGAAAAGAAAATGAACTCAATAAACCAGATCCTAGTTTTGGAAGTCAAATGTTTTTCCAGCAAATGGCTCATTAACACCTGCATGGTATATGAGCTGATGCTGTAGAACAGCAAGGAACTCTTAAGACATTTTACAGTTTTCTTACCTGTATTATCAGTTTTCTTTGTTCATCTCTTGAGAGTGAGGTTTTTTTTTAATCAAGAAAGATAATACAATGTTGCTTCTATTATATCAGGATGTGATACAGTACAACACTGTGAGATGCATGCTTTTGAAGATACTGTAGAAACAAATGTCACCTCTACCGTAGGAGGAAGTGAGCTGCTCGTCACCTTGGGAGTATAGGGGTGAGTATTGGCTCCAGATGTGCAAATGCAAAACTATAGACCCAGGGTCACTGGAGCATCAGAAGGGTCTATTATGATTTTTTTTTTTTTGCAAAGGCACAATAAGCTCTTCACAGTATAAGTAATAATATTTATTAATTACCAGTTCTGTGGTATTATTTTCAACTATTTTAATGTATTGTCTTCTCTCCCTTGTCAGCTTTCCCAAAGTTTAATACAGCTTCTAAAAAAGTTTTATGCCTTTTGCTACCATTTTCCAGAAAAGGTAAAAGGCACATTGGAAATTAAATCTGTTAATCTGTGATGTAGGAGTCTGTAAAAATTGACCTGGGTAATGACAATAAGTTTTGGCTTGGTAATGGAAGAATATGGCTTAAACCAAGGCTTAGTTGGACTAGGTTTTGGGTTTGAGATCAGAGCACTCTATGAGACGGATGTAGGGAGAAGCATCCTCAGAGCAGGCATTGCGTGGAGATGTATATCCTCATTGTTATAAAATGGCCCTGAAAGATGCTCATATCTGAACGCTCAGAGCTATGGATATATTAGCTCACATGGGAATAGGGGTTTCACAGATATGAATAAAGGCAGAGACATTGAGATGGGAAGTTATCCCAGATTATTCAGATGGGTCCAATCTGATCACATAAATTCTTAAGAGCAGAGAACCATATCTGGCTGTGGTTAGAGAAAGAGATGTGACCAAAGAAGCAAGGTCAGAGAGATGCTACATTTTGTGATTTATAATATTAATTAAATTTTTTTATAATTCCCCTCCCCAGCTTTATTGAAGTATGATTGAAAAATAAAAATTATATACCTTTAAGTTTTTTAAGATGTATAAAGTGATGATTTAATATATATACATTGTGAAATGATTACCACACTCAGGTTAATTAGCACATCCATCACCTTACATAGTTACCTTTGCTTTTTGGTGATGACAACTCTAAAAATTTACTGTTTTGGTAAATTTCAAGTGTATAATACAGTATTATTAATTAAATTATTATTAACCATGCTGTACATTAGATCCCCAGAGCTTATTCATCCTATAACTAAAAGCTTGCACTCTTTGACCAACATTTGTTCATTTCCTCAATCCTTCAGCCTCTGGAAACCACCATTTTACGCTTTGCTTCTATGAGCTTTATATTTTTAAACAACTTTATTGGAGTATAGTTGATTTACAATATTGTATTAGTTTCAGGTGTACAAGAAAGTGAATCAGTTATACATATACATATATCCACTCTTTTTAGATTCTTTTCCCATATAGGCCATTACAGAGTATTGAGTAGAGTTCCCTGTGCTATACAGGAGGTTCTTATTAGTTATTTATTTTATATATAGTAGTGTGTATATGTCAATCCCAATCTCCCAATTTACCCCCATCCCTTACCTCCTGGTAACCATAAGTTTGTTTTCTACACCTGTAACTCTATTTCTGTTTTGTAGATAAGTTCATTTGTACCCTTTTTTAAGATCCCACATAAAAGTGATATCATATGATGTTTGTCTTTCTGTGTATGACAATCTTTAGGTCCATCCATGTTGCTGCAAATAGCATTATTTCATTCTTTTTTATGGCCGAGTAATATTCCATTGTATATATGTACCACATCTTCTTTATCCATTCATCTGTCAACGGGCATTTACATTGCTTCCATGTCCTGACTATTGTAAATAGTGCTACAATGAACATCGGTGTGCATATATCTTCTTGAATTACAGTTTTCTCTGGATATATACCCAGGAGTGGGATTGCTGGATCGTATTAGAGCTCAATTTTTAGTTTTTTAAGGAACTTCATAGTGTTCTCCATGGTGGCTGTATCAATTTACATTCCCACCAACAGTGTAGGAGGGTTCCCTTTCCTCCACACCCTCTCCAGCATTTATTGTTTGTAGAATTTTTGATGATGGCCATTCTGACCAGTGTGAGGTGATGTCTCATCATAGTTTTGATTTGCATTTCTCTAATAATTAGTGATGTTAAGCATCTTTCCATGTGTTTTTTGGCCATCTGTATGTCTTCTTTGGAGAAATGTCTGTTTAGATCTTTCACCCATTTTTTGATTGGGTTGTTTGTTTGTTTTTTTGATATTGAGCTTCATGAGCTATTTGTATATTTTGGAGATTAATCCCTTGTCCATTGCTTCATTTGCAAATATTTTCTCCCATTCTGTGGGTTGTCTTTTCATTTTGTTTATGGTTTCCTTTGCTGTGCAAAAGTTTTTAAGTTTAATTAGGTACTATTTGTTTACTTTTGTTTTTATATTTATTACTCTAGGAGGTGGATCAAAAAAGATCTTACTGTGATTTATGTCAGAGAGTGATACTGTATATAGAAAAATATACAGTATATTTTATATTTATTACTCTAGGAGGTGGATCAAAAAAGATCTTACTGTGATTTATATCAGAGAGTGATACTGTATATAGAAAATCCTAAAGATGCTACCAGAAAACTACTAGAGCTCATCAATGAATTTGTTAAAATTGCAGGATACAAAATTAATGCACAGAAATCACTTGCATTCCTATACACTAACAACAATAGATCAGAAAGAGAAATCAATGAAACAATCTCATTTACCATCACATCAAAAAGAATAAAATACCTAGACATAAACTTACCTAAGGAGGCAAAAAGACCTGTACTCAGAAAACTATAAGATACTGATGAAAGAAATCAAAGATGACACATACAGATGGAGAGATATACCATGTTCGTGGATTGGGAGAATCAATATTGTCAAAATGGCTATCCTACCCAAAGTAATCTACATATTTAATGCAATCCCTATCAAATTACAAACAGCATTTTTCACAGAATTAGAACAAAAAATTTTACAGTTTGTATGGAAACACAAAAGACCCTGAATAGCCAAAGCAATCTTGAGAACGAAAAATGGAGCTGGAGGAATCAGGCTCCCTGACTTCAGACTATACTACAAAGCTACAGTAATCAAGACAGTATGGTACTGGCACAAAAACAGAAATATAGATAAATGGAACAGGATAGAAAGTCCAGAGATAAACTCACACACCTATGGTCACCTAATCTATGACAAAGGAGGCAAGAATATAAAATGGAGAAAAGACAGTCTCTTCAATAAGTAGTGCTGGGAAAACTGGACAGCTACATGTAAAAGAATGAAATTAGAACTCTCCCTAACACCATACACAAAAATCAACTCAAAATGGATTAAAGACCTGAATGTAAGACTGGACACTATAAAACTCTTAGATGAAAACATAGGCAACAGAACTATTAACTCCCTCCAACTGAGTGACACTACTGAATGGGAACTACCTCCCAGCAGATGGCCCCCATGAAGAATCACAATGAACTGTGCACTGCATCCTTCTCTATGAGTCAGACTCAACTCTTCTTGTCAGATATTTATAATTATTATCATAATGTATTCCTGAGTAAGTTTTCTATTGCTTCCTTAACAAATTAACACAAACTTGGTGGCTTAAAACAAATTTGTTACCTTACAGTTCTCTAGGTCAGAAATTCTACATGAGTCTCTCTAAGCTAACATCAAATTATTAGTAAGGCTGAGTTCCTTTTTTGGTAATTCGAGGAGTGAACCTGTTTCTTTAACATGTTTCTAGCTTCTAGAGGCCACCTGTTTTTCTTGGCTCATGGTCACTTTCCTCCATCTTTAAAGATCACAGAGAAACAAATGGCCAACAGATATATGAAAACATGCTAATCATTAGGGAACTGCAAACTATAATGAGATACCACTTCATACCTCTTAGGATGGTTATTATCAAAAAGATGAGATAAGTGTCATTGAGGATATGGAGAATAGGGAATCCTTGCACCCTGTTGGTAGGAATGTAAATTGGTACAGCCACCATGCAAAATAGTATAGGGTATTCTCAGAAAATTAAAAATTAAACTACCATATGATCCAGCAACCCCACTTCTGGGTATATATCCAAAGGAAATGAAATCAGTATCTCAAAGACATACCGGCTCTCCCATATTCATTGCAGTATTATTCGTAAATAGCCAAGATAATGGACAACTGAAATGTCCATCAATGGATGAATAAAAGAAATGTGAATATTATTCAACCATAAAAAATAAGGTAATTCTGCCATTTGTGACAATGTGTATGAATCTGGAGGACATTATTTTTTGAGGACATTATTTTGTTATGCTAAGCAAAAAAAGTCCAAACACAAAAAGACAAATACTGTATAATCTCACTTACATGTGAAATCTTAAAAAGTAAAGTTCAAAGCAAAATACAGATTCAATGCAATCTCTATCAAATTACCAATAACATTTTTCACAGAATTAGAACAAAAAACTTTACAATATGGATGGAAACACAAAAGACCACAAATAGTCAAAGCAATCTTGAGAAAGAAAAACTGGGAAGAATCAGGCTCCCTGACTTCCGACTATACTACAAACATACAGTGATCAAAACAATATGGTACTAGTGCAAAAACAGAAATATAGATCAATGGAACTGGATAGAAAGTCCAGAGATAAACCCACACACTTATTGATGGACCTAGAGATTGTCATACTGAGTGGAGTAAGTCGGACACAGAAAGACAAATATCATATGACATTGCTTGTATGTGGAATCTAAAAAAAGGGTACAAATGAACTTATCTACAACACAGAAATAGAGTTACAGATGTAGAAAACAAACTTATGGTTACCAGGGGGAAAGGGGGAGGGGTAAGTTGGGAGATTGGGACTGACATATACACATTACTATATATAAAATAAATAACTAATAAGGACCTCCTGTATAGCATAGGGAATTCTACTCAATGGTCTCTAATAGCCTATATAAGAAAAGAATCTAAAAAAGAGTCAGTATATGTATATGTATAACTGATTCACTCTGCTGTACACGTGAAACTAACACAACATTGTAAATCAACTATACTCCATGAAAAATTAAAAAAAAAAAACCCTACCCACTTATGGTTCACTTAATTGGTGACAAAGGAGGCAAGAATATACAATGGAGAAAAGACAGTCTCTTCAATAACTGGTGCTGGGAAAACTGGACAGCTATATGCAAAAGAATGAAATTAGAACACTCCTTAACACCACACACAAAAATAAACTCAAAATGTAATAAAGATATGAATGGAAGGCCGGATACTATAAAACTCTTAGAGGAAAATGGGCAGAACACTCTGACATAAATTGCAGCAAGATCTTCCATCCACCTCCTAGAGTAATGAAAATAAAGACAAAACTAAACAAATGGGACCTAATTAAACTCAAAAGCTTTTGCACGGCAAAGGAAACCATAAACAAAATGAAAAGAACCCTCAGAATGGGAGGAAATATTTGTAAATGAAGCAATGGTCATACAGAGTCATACAGAGTGAACTAGGTCTGAAAGATAAAGACAAATATCATATGACATCACTTAAGATGTGGAATCTAAAAAAACGGTAGAAATCAACTTATTTACAAAACAGAAATATCATCAGACATGTAGAAAACAAACTTATGGTTACCAAGGGGGAAAGGGGGGGAAGGCTATATTGGAAGATTGATATTGACACATACACACTACTATGTATAAAATAGATAACTCATAAGTACCCCGTATAGCACAGGGAACGCTACTCAGTACTCTGTAATGTCCTATATGGGAAAAGAATCTTAAAAGGATTGGATATATATAGCTGTATAACTGATTCACTTTGCTGTACACCTGAAACTAACACAACATTGTAAATCAACTATAATCCAATAAAACATAATTTTTAAAGAAAGAGTTCTTTTGGAAAAAGGAGAAAATAAAATCTGTAGCCACTGCCCAGGAAATCTGGAAATGATCAAATTATTATTAGCTGATTCTTACTTGGCATTACTTGTTCATTGCTGAGAAATAAGATGCTATTGATCACTTTACAAAATATTTCATTTGATCTTCACAACTACCCTGATTTGTATCATTCTTATTTTATATAAGAAAAACTGTGGGTAAAAGTTAAGTGAAACTACAGGTAAGATGTTAAATGGTCCATACAAAAAGTGGGGAAGAAGGACTCAGAGCCCATCACGATGCCCTGCAGGCTCTCCTCATCCTCAAAACAGATGTTTTCTTTTACTGTAAGACTGTGTCATTCTCTTTCCTAGTCTTGTTACATATCGTTGAGTATTGAAACACAATAAAGATTTCCTCCAAAAGTTGTGCTTTGTTTTCTACCTACGGTGCAAAAATGTATATCTACTATTTTCCCCAAACTGTTTTTGAAAATATTTCAAAAATTTAAAAGTTGGAGTTATCTCAGCCTTAGGTTAGCTAATGTTTGCTTAGCATCATTGAGAGTGGTTTATACCCTTTTCACAGCAGGAAGCCTAGCTCTGATGGAAACCATTAGTATCAGCTATGCTTTATTCAGATAATGTAAATTAAGCAGCTACATAGAGAAATGTGTACTCCTACAAATAAATATAGTCAAAATGTAGCATAGTGCAGGTAAGGCATTTTTCTATACTACCAGGAGTTGTAGGTAGGAAAGAGGAAAATAAGCCCCTGAAAGACAATTGAAAAAGTATTAAACATGTTTGAAATTTACCTGTGCTTTCTTCTTAACCACAGTATTTCAGATGCAGAGAGGGAGAATTTTTATAAGTGAAATTAAAAAAAAAAACACAATTGAGACATAATTCACCCATTTCAAGTGTAAAATTCAATGTTTTTTATTGCATTACAGTTTTGAGTTTTTTCACTGCAATAAAATATATATAAAATTTGTCATTTTAAGTGTGCAATTCAGTGGCATTTATTACATTCACAATGTTGTGCAACCGTCACCACTATTTCCAAAACATTTTCATCACCCCAAATAGAAACTCTGTAACCATGAAACAATAACTCCTCATCCCTCCCTCCTCTCAGTCCCTGTAACTTTTTTTTTAAACATCTTTATTGGAGTATAATTGCTTTACAATGGTGTGTTAGTTTGTGCTTTATAACAACGTGAATCAGCTATACATATACATATATCCGCATATCTCCTTCCTCTTGCATCTCCCTCCCATCCTCCCTAACCCACCCCTCTAGGTGGTCACAAAGCACCTGAGCTGGTCTCCCTGTGCTATGCGGCTGCTTCCCACTAGCTATCTATATTACATTTGGCAGTGTATATATGTCCATGCCATTCTCTCACTTCGTCCCAGCTTACACTTCCCCCTCCTCATGTCCTCAAGTCCATTCTCTACATCTGCATCTTTATTCCTGTCATGCCCCTAGGTTCTTCAGAACCTTTTTTTGTTTTTTTAGATTCCATATAAATGTGTTAGCATATGGTATTTGTTTTTCTCTTTCTGACTTACTTCACTCTGTATGACAGACTCTAGGTCCACCCACCTCACTACAAATAACTCAATTTCGTTTCTTTTTATGGCTGAGTAATATTGCATTGTATATATATGCCACATCTTCTTTATCCATTCATCTGTCGATTTCTGTTTTTACAAATTTGTCTATTTTAGTTAGTTCATGTAGTAGAGTTATTTTGTGTCTGATTTGTTTACTTAGTATAATATTTTCAAGGTTTATTCATTTTACAGCATGTATCAGAACATTTCTTTTTATGACTGAATAATATTTCATTGCATGTATATGCCACATTTTGTTTACCGTTCATCTGTTGATAGACACGGGTTGTTTCCGCGTTTTGACAATTGTGAATAATGCTACAATGAACATTGGCATATAAATATCTATTTGAGTCCCTGCTTTCAATTCTTTGGGTATATACCTAGTTGTGGAATTGCTGGATCATGTGGTAGTGTATGGTTTAGCTTTGTGAGGGACAGCTGAACTCTTTTCCAATGTGGCTGCACCATTTTACATTCCCACCAGCAGTGTACAAGGGTTCCAATTTCTTTGCACCCTCATCAACGCCATCCTGTTAGGTGTGATGTGGTATCTCATTGTGGCTTTGTGTAAATGAACTTTTAAACTCAAAACAATTGCTGAAAATTTTAACTGCAATGAACAGAAATCATTTATGTTGTTTTCCCATGATGTTTGCTACTACTCCCCAAGTTACTCCCAGATCGTTAGTGGTCTAGCTCTTGCCCTTTCTTAGAAAGAGCCAGGTCATCTGGAAGGAGACTCAGGAACAGGAAATAAAATATAGATGTAGGAATTCTGTGCAATACGGAAGTGTATGTGGTAAATAAAAGAGGGTGAGAAGGGAGTGTACATAAAGAGGTATATAGTTTATAAAGGATTATAAAAATTACGTAAGATAGAAAACATGGGTGTATTCACGGAAACATGATAGAGAAAACATAAAGCAGCTGAACTCTGAATATAAGTCACAGTTGGAAGAGCCATGGTTCAAAGTTGTCAAGTCTATGACTTGAGGCTTTATCGTAGAGAGAGGATGGATTTGGATTCCCTAAATCCCTATTAATGAAGAATGACAATGTCCCCTTCTTCTCCCCTAGGGCAGGTAGGAGCTCCTGACACCCTGTTAAAGACAGGAAACTCATTTCCCCAAGCCACCTTCAACTGCCACAGATGATCAGACATGGCCCAATGGATCTGCTGTGGGTGCTAAGTCTAGTCTGCAAGATTTAGGGAATCTCAAATTTCCCTCAAGTGAGAGCAAAAACCCGATATTATTTTTTCCTAAGGAGATTCTCTTTATCAAAGCATTAGAGCCTATATTTTGTTGATTGTCCCTGAGCAATGACTGTGATCCCATATGGAAGAGGACTCCTCACTGTCCCTAGGACACCAGGTGTACCTTTCAGAGGAAATTATGCACCAAAAGCTTGAAATATGCCTACTCTTTCATCTTTTGTAAATTTATGCCAAGAAAAAAACTGAAAGTGTGTAAATATTTATGTACATGTTGTTCAATACAATCACCTCAGAGTCACCTGAAAAAAAATATTGACAACTCAAATGTCTAAATGTAAAGGATTTGTGAAATAAATTATAGCATTTACTAGAATACTATGACTTACTAGAATACTATTTTGTTATTAAAGATTACCTTATAGAAATGTATTAACCGACATGGAAGAACATTAAACAATTATTGACAAACAAAAAAAGCAAATCAAAAAAGCCTCCCTTCCTTCCTTCCTCCCTCCCTCCCTCCCTCCCTCCCTTCCTATCTCTCCCTTTTCCCTTTCTCTCTCTCTTGCTCGCTCTCCAGGTTGATATTGTATATCTAGAGATTGTGTACCAAAATCTGAGTAGTGGTCTTTGTGTAGTAAGATTATGGATAAGTTTTATTCATTCATTAGGATGATTTGTATTTTACAAAATGAACTTGTATTACAACCCTGCATCCTCTACACACACATCCTGGAAAATGCCTGATGGTGGCAACTTCACAGTTCTGTTTATGAAAGGGGATGTTTCTCCTGCATATATATAGCATCATATCTCCTAGTCTCCATATATTCAGAAGACTAGCATGATATTCTGGGCCTCTTTTTAAAAAAAAGCGTTCTAAATTCTTCTTAGAGAAGACCAGCAAGATACAATGCTACAAGGCAGCAAATGCTGATGGGGAGAGTAGAAGTGAAGATGGTTCAGCAATGACGAATCGTACTGGTTTGGTTACAGAAAAGGGGAGCGTTGCCAGTTCCCGTAGTCGGGATGCCTTTTGTGTTCTGCGTCGTTTTTTTAGCTCAGGGATTATCAGAGCAAGGTTTCCATGCCAGAGCATTCAACACGGCACGCCCACTCAAATTCAGAGCTCAGTGTGATTACTACCAGCTTTTAAAAACTTTGCTAGTTAAAGACTTAGCTCTTGTTAACAGAATCCGTTTCTTATGGATAACGTATTAGTTCAGGAAGTAAGGAAAAATGCTATGGTGACTTTAATGCACCACAAAGGCATTTGCTTAGAGTCAATTTCAGCAGAGTATAATCTTTCAGTTGCTTTGTTACTAAAATGTCCAAATCGTCTTTTCCACACTGACTCTTTACATACTTGGCTCTCATAATCTGTGGGCGTCATGGAGACACACAGGACCTGATGATCTAATTGCCATTTACACTGTCAGTAAGGAGTAGTGGTAGAACTGAGCTCAGTATTCCTTCTTTCACCTGATATTCATTTTTAAGATCTAAATAAAATATCAAAACTGAATTTTTTTTTTTTTTTTTGAAGTGGGCCTCTCACTGTTGTGGCCTCTCCCGTTGTGGAGCACAGGCTGCGGACACGCAGGCTCAGCAGCCATGGCTCATGGGCCCAGCCGCTCCACGGCATGTGGGATCTTCCCGGACTGGGGCACAAACCCGTGTCCGCTGCATCGGCAGGCAGACCCTCAACCACTGCGCCACCAGGGAAGCCCTCAAAACTGAATTTTTAAAATGTTACACCACAGAGTGAAATGTGTAGATTTTTAAAATTATTTTTTGAAGTTACTTCTGAAATGTCCCGTGAAAGAGGTTGGGTTGAGCCAGTGTTTGGTCTCTAAGCCTGTTTTTCCAGAGGTTCCCATTAACAAGGTCCTGAAGGGAATTGTAACAAATCTAAGACCATCAGGTCACAGATTGAGAATGATGTTTCAAAATTGAAGCCACGCACATATAAACCCTAGGTTCTTAACTCAATCTGGTTAAGAGTGTACAAGAAAATACCTTTATTCCAGTAAACTGGAAAACGATTGAAGAACTTTCTTCAGGTAGAGTGATTTGGGAAGTCCCTTAGCAAGATCTTTTAATTGGGATCTTGAAGTTTTCTATATCCTAGTTCTCATGTAAACTTGAGAAAACTTTCTCTCTTTACTGTTGAAATATCTCTTCTAAAGGACAGTATTTCTATTCTTTAGAGTCAACAAGATTTATTGAATGTGGACTCTGCATCTGATTCTTTAATACTTGGTATCTTAGAATATTCTTTAAAAATCATTGTTGTCTCAGAATAGTCAAAAAACTATCATCAATTTGCACATGAGAAAATGAGGTCCAGAGGGCTGCTTTTGTCTGTCTGCTAACTGGTTTTCCCTCCTCCTGTCTTGCCCAACTCCAATCCCTCCTATTCTTGCTGGTCATGTTTCTTTAGTTGGACTTGTTCCATATGAGAAGTTTAGGAAAAGGAATATTTTGGAAGTTAATAAAGAACTTACATAGACAACAATTGGGTTGTCTGTGTAAGCCTTGCTGCTACCATACTAGAATTCTGGCAGACATTTTCTATATAATTTCACAAATCTGCTCTTGTTTTTTCTTCCCCAAGAACAATAAAATTTCATTCAGAACAAAAACAAAACAAACTTACCTATTGACAAATGTGTTGTCCGTATCAACGAACAAATATCTGTGGAGTACCTACTATGTGTCAGACAGTTGGAATGTGGCAGTGAAATGATAAACAAGGCCTGTGACCTCATGGGAATCTCAAGCATCAATCTGTAATTATAAGTGTGATGAGTGCTGAGAAGAATGGCAATGTGGGACTACCTATTGTTTTCTCTCTTTCTCTTCCTTTAATGACTCCAATTAAAAGTTAATGTTATCATATATACAATGGAATATTACTCAGCCATAAACAGACACAAAACTGAGTTATTTGTAGTGAGGTGGGTGGACCTAGAGTCTGTCATACAGAGTGAAGTAAGTCAGAAAGAGAAAAACAAATACCGCATGCTAACACATATATATGCAATCTAAAAAAAAAAAAAAGGTTCTGAAGAACCTAGGGGCAGGACAGGAATAAAGACATAGACGTAGAGAATGGGCTTGAGGACATGAGGAGGGGGAAGTGTAAGCTGGGACGAAGTGAGAGATTGGCATGGACATATACACACTACCAAAGGTAAAATAGATAGCTAGTGGGAAGCAGCCGCATAGCACAGGGAGATCAGCTTGGTGCTTTGTGACCACCTAGAGGGGTGGGATAGGGAGAGTGAGAGGGAGGTGCAAGAGGGAGATGATATGGGGATATATGTATATGTAGATATATGTATATGTATAGCTGATTCACTTTGTGATACAGCAGAAATTAACACACCATTGTAAAGCAATTATACTCCAATAAAGATGTTAAAAAAAAAGTTAATGTTGTGTCTTATGCCTCTGTGTTCTAGAATCTACACTCACTATGTACAGCAAATGAATTCTTAAAGAATATATTATGAACTTGTAGACAGTATAGAGTGTGCTCAGAGAATATAAGAGCAACAACCTGAAGCAGGAAGAATACATTGTACAGTATTTCCAGAATTGTGATATTGGATGTCTCTCTGTCCTTTTACCTATCCTTTCAATTCTAGCAGGCCTCCTTAGTTTTCCCATTGGTAAATCATCACTCTATGGATTAGTACAAATCTATGGCATTTCTACTATGACATCACCATCTTGACTAAATCCATTTGTGTGGACTGTTCTTACTTCAACAGGGCAAGTGGCTTGTCATGTTCCTTCATGTATGATTCCTCTGTTGACATTTGGTCTATTTCGTAGTATGTTTTCTGACTATGCTATATAGTTCAGCCTGCCAGGGTGAACACAGAATTATGCAATATCCCCAGATTTATAAATTTAAATCCCTCCCATTTCTGGCCATGTTAGCAGGTACATTTTATAAAATCTGTGCCTGGCTATTTTATTTTCCTATTAGATTATAAAATCCTGAGGGTAGAGAATATCTCATAAAAAGTTTATAAGTCTGATAGCATAAAGCACAGTGACAACACCCTCAAATCCCATGAAGTAGCTTAGTAATACATATCTATGGAGCTAGGATAATTCTAATTTTTTCAGGAACAAGCATAAAAGTCATTGTCTTAGCTCCAAAGATGACCTGACAGAAGTCACTTCGTTTCATTTTTTTTTTTCACCAGGAAGGTATCCACAATTTTTATATACTTCCTGTACCTTAAAATAAATATAATAGTGCTCATAAAATCCTTCAATATCCAAAGCCTTTTAGGAGGAGCATGCTGTATTGATAAGCGCTAATGACATAGATATTTAAGCTCATTTCTTTTATTCACATTTAGCAATAAAATATATTACTTTTTTTGACTTGTTGCCTACTAAAGTTTTTTGATTTGCTGTTTGGATTTAAAACAACTTTCCCCTTGAAATCTTTTTATTTTAATTTATTATTTTATTTTATATTATTTTTTACATCTTTATTGGAGTATAATTGCTTTACAATGGTGTGTTAGTTTCTACTTTATAACAAAGTGAATCAGTTATACATATACATATGTTCCCATATCTCTTCCCTCTTGCGTCTCCCTCCCTCCCACCCTCCCTATCTCACTTCTGTAGGTGGTCACAAAGCACCAAGCTGATCTCTCTGTGCTATGCAGCTGCTTCCCACTAGCTATCTATTTTACGTTTGGTAGTGTATATATGCCCATGTCACTCTCTGACTTTGTCCCAGCTTACCCTTCCCCCTCCCCATATCCTCAAGTCCATTCTCTAGTAGGTCTGTGCCTTTATTCCTGTCTCACCTCTAGGTTCTTCATGACATGTTTTTTTCTTAAATTCCATATATATGTGTTAGCATATGGTATTTGTCTTTCTCTTTCTGACTTACTCCACTCTGTATGACAGACTCTAGGTCCATCCACCTCATTACATATAGCTCAATTTCGTTTCTTTTTATGTCTGTGTAATATTCCATTGTATATATGTGCCACATCTTCTTTATCCAATCATCTGATGATGGACACTTAGGTTGTTTCCATCTCCTGGCTATTGTAAATAAAGCTGCAATGAACATTTTGGTACATGACTCTTTTTGAATTATGGTTTTCGCAGGGTATATGCCCAGTAGTGGGATTGCTGGGTCATATGGTAGCTCTATTTGTATTTTTTTAAGGAACCTCCATACTGTTCTCCATAGTGGCTGTACCAATTCACATTCCCACCAGCAGTGCAAGAGTGTTCTCTTTTCTCCACACCCTCTCCAGCATTTCCACTAAGATCAGGAACAAGACAAGGTTGCCCACTCTCACCATTATTATTCAACATAGTTTTGGAAGTTTTAGCCACACCAATCAGAGAAGAAAAGGAAATAAAAGGAATCCAAATCTGAAAAGAAGAAGTAAAGCTGTCACTGTTTGCAGATGACATGATGCTATACATGGAGAATCCTAAAGATGCTACCAGAAAACTACTAGAGCTAATCAATAAATTTGGTAAAGTAGCAGGATACAAAATTAATACACAGAAATCTCTGGCATTCCTATACACTAATGATGAAAAATCTGAAGTGAAATCAAGAAAACACTCCCATTTACCATTGTAACAAAAAGAATAAAATATCTAGGCATAAAGCTACGTAAGGAGACAAAAGACCTGTATGCAGAAAATTATAAGACACTGATGAAAGAAATTACAGATGATATAAATAGATGGAGAGATATACCATGTTTTTGGATTGGAAGAATCAACATTGTGAAAATGACTCTACTACCCAAAGCAATCTACAGATTCAATGCAATCCCTATGAAACTACCACTGGCATTTTTCACAGAACTAGAACAAAAAATTTCACAATTTGTATGGAAACACAAAAGACCCCAAATAGTCAAAGCAATCTTGAGAACGAAAAACGGAGCTGGAGGAATCAGGTTCCCTGACTTCAGACTATACTACAAAGCTACAGTAATCAAGACAGTATGGTACTGGCACAAAAACAGAAATATAGATCAATGGAACCGGATAGAAAGCCCAGAGATAAACCCACGCATGTATGGTCACATTGTCTTTGATAAAGGAGGCAGGAATATACAGTGAAGAAAGGACAGCCTCTTCAATAAGTGGTGCTGGGAAAACTGGACAGGTACATGTAAAAGTGTGAGATTAGATCACTCCCTAACATCATACACAAAAATAAGCTCAAAAATAGATTAAAGACCTAAATGTAAGGCCAGAAACTATCAAACTCTTACAGGAAAACATAGGCAGAACCCTCTATGACATAAGTCACAGCAAGCCCATTTCTGACCCACCTCCTAGAGAAATGGAAATAAAAACAAAAGTAAACAAATGGGATCTAATGAAACTTCAAAGCTTTTGCACAGCAAAGGAAACCATAAACAAGACGAAAAGACAACCCTCAGAATGGGAGAAAATATTTGCAAATGAAGCAACTGACAAAGATTAATCTCCAAAATTTATAAGCAGCTCATGCAGCTCAATAACAAAAAAACAAACCATGCAATCCAAAAATGGGCAGAAGAAAAAAACAAAAAAAAAAAACAAAACAAAAAAACCAAAAATGGGCAGAAGACCTAAATAGACATTTCTCCAAAGAAGATATACAGACTGCCAACAAACACATGAAAGAATGCTCAACATCATTAATCATTAGAGAAATGCAAATCAAAACTACAATGAGATATCATCTCACACCAGTCAGAATGGCCATCAGCCTTGAAATCTTTTTAGAACTTTGTGACAATTAAAAAATTAAATAAAATGTAGCCTTCAAAAGAGCACTTTTCTTAAATTTTCATAATTTATGTATATGTACCTACATTTCTAAGTGATCATATCTGGAAAGAAAATTCATTTGGTGGTTAAGGGTTCAGGCTCTGCTTCCACAAAAATTGGAATTCCAATCCTGGTTTTGCTACATTGTGGTTTTTGGACAAGTATCTAAATCCCTTCAAGCCTCAATTTCTTCATTTGTAAAATGAGAATAATAACTGTACATAATTCATAGGGTTGCTGTGATGATGAAATGAGATACTGTGTTTAGTGAAACCTAAACAAATGTTATGTGATTTAATTTAGGGACTGATTTAGTAAATACTAACTACCTAACGTGCAGCCACAATTTTAAGTTTTTCTAAATGTTAACTCATTTAATACTGCATTTAATACTTCAGCGCTAGCAACAAACTTTTGAGGTAGGCACTCATTACTTCTTTTTTTTTTCTTTTAGATGTTGAGGGTAGGAGTTTATTAATTAATTTATTTTTGCTGTGTTGGGTCTTAGTTTCTGTGAGAGGGCTTTCTCTAGTTGTGGGAAGCGGGGGCCACTCTTCATCGCGGTGCACGGGCCTCTCACTATTGTGGCCTCTCTTTTTGTGGAGCGCAGGCTCCAGACGTGCAGGCTCAGTAGTTGTGGCTCAGGAGCCTAGTTGCTCTGCAGCATATGGGATCCTCCCAGACCAGGACTCGAACCCGTGTCCCCTGCATTAGCAGACAGATTCTCAACCACTGCGCCACCAGGGAAGTCCCTCATTACTTCTATTTTGTAGGTGAGGAAATCCAGGAGCTGAGAGATTAAGAGGTTACTACTCTAGATTAAGAGACAATATCAGAGCCAGGATTGCAACCTGGGCAATTAGGCTCAATAATTCATGTCCTTAGACAATGCTGCCTTGTTTTATTTATGTATTAATTCAACCAATTTATTTAACTTCTACCATGTGTTAGGAATTTTCCTAGGCACTTGGTTTACAAAGGTGAAGAAGTCTCTGCCCCTGAGACTACCACAGTTAATACTAAGAAAAAGTTTGTGAAAAAATAATTATAATGCAATATTGCACATCCATAGGAGACAAATGTGCAGTGGTTAAGGAAGCATAGTGGAGAGAAAGCTTAACCCAGGCCCACTCATAACATTTGAGGGGCTGAAGAAAGTACAAGTGGAGACCCACATTCTGTATGCCCAAATATTTAAACATTAAAAATAAAGTTTCAAAAAGCTGTTTCTGTAATGAAATTTTTAAAAAAATGTGTAAATCTATGAATTTTTTATTACTAGAAGTTGGCACAATATCAAATGCAACTAAATTAAATATTAGTGGGCAGGTCTGTGTATTCTGTGGAAGGGCTGGCAATATTTGGATGAGTAATAAAATAAAAATAAGCACAATTGATAAACAAAACATATATTTCACAAATATATTTTCCTGGACAATTTTAGCAAAATAACAAATGATAATTTTATAATTGAGATTTTCACATAGTTTGTATATTGTTGATGACCTAAATGTCTAAATATACACTGTTTAAAGTGTTTAAAATTTGAACATATTTTCATCAAATTGTAAGTTTAAACAAATGTAGAAAATTTTAAATTTAAATTATTCTTTCATAGTTTTTCAAAAATTTATTTTTATGTATTCAAATATATCTATTAAAAATAAAATAGAAAGTGAAAACTTACTAACATTTTTTATTTAGCTACAGCTGAAATTTATTATCCATTCTTTTGAAAATTTAATGAAATTGTTTTAAATATTTTTATAAAAATCAAACAAATCCCAATTAACAATCAATATCCATGTAGTTGTCAGTTGAGGTGATGAGTTACACATGTTACATCTAGACCTATTTATATACAAATTTAACAGCAATATGAATTGCCAAATTTTCCCAGCTGCCTGTTGTAAATACTAAGTATTGAGTAGCTCTGGAACCATACATTTGAGCCCACACATGAACAAGAGAATGGATACTTGGCTCTACTGAAAATAGCAGTTTGTTTTGCAAGGACGTATGCTATCTGAAAAGAATGATTACTGTGGCCTTTCTCTTGCCTGTGGCCCATGGTTGCTGCTCAGATCCTCCCCACACTGCAGCAGGGGCAGAGCCACAAACTTTTGTGATGTTCAGACACTGTTGCTTTTTGTTTCAAGGATGTAGGGCAAGAGATATGGAGAGGATCTCCTGGAGAATGAATCATGTTAGTCATGAGAACAGATATTTAGGGCTATAGATCTTGCTGTGCTAGTGCTGAGCACCAGACCCTGAGAGACAGAGGTGTCCATATGATCTTTCATAAATTTATTTTTGCTTATGATGTCTGAGGCCCTCTGAAGGGCAGAGCCCAGCCCAGGTTCCTTCTATCTTGGGTCTAAGGGTGATACTGTGTAACTACTACCTCTGGGACCAAGGAATTTTTAGATGAGGCAAATATTTGGTTGAATCTTGAAGGAAATAGAGCACCATGAGGCATGTTGCTGGTGGCATATGCAAAGGCACTGAGGTATTTAGTTGTGTAGCCTGTTCAGGGAACTGCAGCCCTGACTGTATGGCTAGAGAACAGGAGGCCTGAGGAAGTAGTGGGAAGTGAAGCAGGAGAGACAAGGAGGGAGACATTACAGAGGTCTTAGGGGCCACTTAGAGTTTATCCCAAAACAAGGAGGAACAGTAAAGGGTTTTATATGGGGGAGGAGTTTGGATTGAACCTTGTTGTGGAGCACAGTTAGAGCAGGACTGGAACAGAAGCAGAGGTACCACTTGGGTTGGAAAATTATCCCAGTGAGAAACAATGATGACCTTAACAAAGTTGTGGTGGTAGAAGTGGAAATGATGAGAAAGGCTGAGAGGGATTTGGGAAATCAGATGCCAGATGTCCTGGTAGGCCTGGCACATTGTACTGGTTTAATAAATGGCTGTTGAAGTGAAATGTGCTCTTGTTTCCAGTGCCTCCAGCATTTTAACTATGTACACTTTGTTTCACTGTGAATTAATTTGAATATATTGTTTTAATACTTTGAGTTGCAAAGTGGGTACATTCTTACTAAGGAAAGATTGATTCCAAGGAGAGCCAGTACTAAGAAGTTCTCAGTGAAACTGGTCTGATGCTGTTACACAACTGTGTTCAATCCCAGTATGAACAGTTTCTTGGCTACTGTCTCCTTGAGTCCAAGATATTCATCTCACAGGCCTGTCAGGTCATAGATAATTGGGTTATAATATAGCTGCTCATCAAAAATTTTCTGTACATACTATATTGCCCTGCAGTTACCTTTGGTAAGAGTCTTTGTCTACTTTGTTCAGTGGGAAATAGTTGGAATCCTTCCTGAGTTTTCTGAATAGACTCTAACTTTACAGAATGCTCCTTTGTTTTTTAAAGTGCTGAGTCATTTATTTATAAATCAAGTTTAACTTAAAATGACTTTTTTGGGTTGTTTTGTTGTGTTTTATTTGACTTCATGTAACCTTTCAAAACTGATTGGGAGCAGATTTATAACACTTGTAGCTTGAAGTTGACCAGGCAATGAGGATTATGCTGTTTATCTCTTTTAAAAAATTATTTCTTATTCATGCTTATTATATATCTTCTCATCATAGATGGGGCCACGGGACCACTTGATGCAAATTTAATTCTGCTGGTCTCTAAAACTTATCCTGACTTTAAATAGAGGGATATGAGAAATCTAGCCATAACTTAGGACTCCACACCTGCCAATCCTGCTACTGACTTTGTTACTACAGTTTGAAAATTACTGCTTCTACCCAGATTCTGTATAGCGAATTTCAGGCAATGATAACCCAATTCTCCTAAAATATGGACAATAATTGCTTTAATCCACTTTTAATTTCACTCAGGAATTGAAGCCTGGTTCCTCAACCTCAGATTTCTGTCTGGTGTTCTTCATTTTGTGATCACATTCTAGATTATCCAACTGGTCCTGGTTTTCTCCAGGGCATGACATTAGCTTGTGTTTGAACTTTCAGTATAGGTCCACTACTTTTTGTCTGTTGTCTTACCTCTTACATATTTTACTTTGCATGACAAGATGGCTTTTCTTCAATTCACTGAGTTAAGTCTATTCCCCTAGCACATTCCTCATTCCAGGAGACAAGACTGAAAATAGATTCCAAACTCTTCTATTGTGTCCAACTTGTTGAAGCAGGTTGATTGTGCCTTGAAAGATAGGCAAATTTGTATCTCATATAATGGTAAAGAAACCTGGCTAGATGAATAAAAATAGGAAATTAAAGTTAAATCATTTTTCTTCTTCCTTCCCATAGCATTTTTTGCATTTATATTATTATATTTATTATATTATATTAATTATATATTTAAGCCTAATTTGATTTACAGTTGTTTACATGGATGTCTCCCTCAACAGATTGTAAGCTCCTCTGTGACCCTTTCTATTTTTCTTTATTTCTGTATTTACCCAGCATTAGCATTAGTATAGTGCTCTCCAAGTGGTAAACACAGAGTAGATGGCTGAAGAAACAGACATAAAATTAGTTTGTAAGATGCTTATTAATAGGATCAGTGTTTTATTCATCTATTTATCTCCCACAACATTAGTGTAGTGCTTTCTACATACTAAAATACTTTGTAAATGTTTGAAAGAAGAACAGAATTCTAATTCAGTTTTTCAAATGTCTGAGTTAATAATTTACTGTTTGAGATTTTTCCTGCTTGGAATCAGAAACCACTATTAAATTGGTTGTTTTTGCTTAATTTTCGTAGGCAATGTGTTATTCTTTTTTTATAGCCAGAATAACTACATGTTCGTTCAAGTCAAATATGCTAAATACTCATGATATGCTCTAACTTTTTGAGTTGCTCAGGAGACACAAAGATGAGTGGTAAGATGAATCACTGCCTTCCTGCCTTTTTCTTTCACTTGCTCTTTTTGTGATGTTTATAGGTTAAAAGAAGAGATAAATAGAGTGTGCAGGAATTATGAAACAAGACAAGAAAGAAGAGCTCAGGGAGATCTTCTTGTCTTGTTTCATAATTCCTGCACACTGTAATGTTCTCTGGGGAATTCTATGCTAGGGAAGACTTGTATCCAGCTGTGGCAACTCAGGAGGCTTTCTTGACAAGTGACATTGGAAATCAGCCTGAAAATATGGGTAGGATTTTAATGGTAGAAGGAGTAATAAGCCATTGGAAAAGGGAAGAGCATGAGCAGAGTCAGGGAAGCACTATGTCTAGGGAATGTCAAGTGGGTTTACCAGGCTGAATCATAATGTGCAAATAGCAAATAACTGGGAGATAAGTCATACAAGTTAAGGTGGTGATGTGGGTGGGTGGAGCATAATATGAGCTTTAGGGAACTTGTACTTACTTTGGAAGATGATGGGGAGTCACAAACTATACCTAGAGCAGGTCATCATAATCACTCGGGGGATCTTTGAGGAAGATATTGAATCATCTCGGGTCTGTAGAATGAGAACATTAGGGTGACTTAGAAAACTATACCTAAAAAACAAACAAGAAAGAAAGTCCTCAGATGACTAATATTTCTCAGGTTTGGGAGTCACTTATGGATTATAGATTACTGGCTAGGAAATTCTATTCATTCATTTATCAAAAGTCTATTGAGTACTTACTGTATAACAGACATTGTGCTAATTACTGGAAATATAGAAAGGAAGTCAACAGACTCTGTCATTGATCTCATTGTTTACAGTCTGACAAGGTTAACCAACACCAAATGAATAATTACACAAATTATAACTGTATTAAGTACTGTCAAGAGTATAGGGTGCCATGAGAGCATATAATGGGGAGACTGACAACTCTGGCTGGGGTAGACCATCTTGAGGAGGAAGAACTTTAATTAACCTCAGGGCTCAGGTAAGGAAAATGTTTGAAAGCTATTTTACCAATAGTAATTCAGGGTAAAACAAAGACCTGGAATAGAGTAAAGGAGGGGCTTAATGTGTTTCAGTTTCCTCATGAAACCAAAGGAAAAAGTATTACAAGAAAAGTACCAGGAGGTAAAGAAAAAAAAAAAAAAGAGCAAGAAGAAAGTGAGCCAACATACTGATGGAACTATAGCTTTGCCAGGTTTTTAATGACACTTGATACCATTGTCTGAGCAGTTAAATTTTATTTATTTTTTACATCTTTATTGGAGTATAATTGCTTTAAAATGATGTGTTAGTTTCTGCTTTATAACAAAGTGAATCAGCTATACATATACATATGTTACTACATCTCTTCCCTCTTGCATCTCCCTCCCTCCCACCCTCCCTATCCCACCCCTCCAGTCAGTCACAAAGCAACGAGCTGATCTCCCTGTGCTATGCAGCTGCTTCCCACTAGCTATCTACCTTACGTTTGGTAGTGTATATATGGCCATGCCTCTCGCTTTGTCACAGCTTACCCTTCCCCCTCCCCATATCCTCAAATCCATTCTCTAGTAGGTCTGTGTCTTTATTCCTGTCTTACCCCTAGGTTCTTCATGACATTTTTTTTTCTTAAATTCCATATATATATGTGTTAGCATATGGTATTTGTCTCTCTCTTTCTGACTTACTTCACTCTGTATGACAGACTCTAGGTCTATCCACCTCATTACAAATAGCCCAATTTCGTTTCTTTTTATGGCTGAGTAATATTCCATTGTATATATGAGCCACAACTTCTTTATCCACTCATCCGATGATGGACACTTAGGTTGTTTCCATCTCTGGGCTATTGTAAATAGAGCTGCAATGAACATTTTTGTACATGACTCTTTTTTTTTTTTTGTGGTACGCAGGCCCCTCACTGTTGTGGCCACTCCTGACACTCCAGACACTCAGGCTCCGGATGCGCAAGTTCAGTGGCCATGGCTCACAGGACCAGCCCCTCTGTGGCATGTGGGATCTTCCTGAACCGGGGCACGAACCTGTGTCCCCTGCACCAGCAGGCAGACTCTCAACCACTGCACCACCATGGAAGCCCAGTACGTGATTGTTATTGAATTATGGTTTTCTCAGGGTATATGCCCAGTAGTGGGATTGCTGAGTCATATGGTAGTTCTATTTGTAGGTTTTTAAGGAACCTCCATACTGTTCTCCACAGTGGCTGTATCAATTAACATTCCCACCAACAGTACAAGAGGGTTCCCTTTTCTCCACACCCTCTCCAGCATTTATTGTTTCTAGATTTTTTGATGATGGCCATTCTGACTGGTGTGAGATGATATCTCATTGTAGTTTTGATTTGCATTTCTCTAATGATTAATGAAGTTGAGCATTCTTTCATGTGTTGTTGGCAGTCTGTATATCTTCTTTGGAGAAATGTCTATTTAGGTCTTCTGCCCATTTTTGGATTGGGTTGTTTGTGTTTTTGTTATTGAGCTGCATGAGCTGCTTATAAATTTTGGAGATTAACCATTTGTCAGTTGCTTCATTTGCAAATATTTTCTCCCATTCTGAGGGTTGTCTTTTTGCCTTGTTTATGGTTTCCTTTGCTGTGCAAAAGATTTGAAGTTTCATTAGGTCCTATTTGTTTATTTTTGGTTTTATTTCCATTTCTCTAGCAGGTGGGTCAAAAAGGATCTTGCTGTGATTTATGTCATAGAGGGTTCTGCTTATGTTTTCCTCTAAGAGTTTGATAGTTTCTGGTCTTACATATAGGTTTTTAATCCATTTTGAGCTTATTTTTGTGTATGGTGTTAGGGAGTGATCTAATCTCATATGTTTACATGTACCTGTCCAGTTTTCCCAGCACCACTTTTGAAGAGGCTGTCCTTTCTTCACTGTATATTCCTGTCTCCTTTATCAAAGATAAGGTGACCATAAGTGCGTGGGTTTATCTCTGGGATTTCTATCCAGTTCCATTGATCTATATTTCTGTTTTTGTGCCAGTACCATACTGTCTTGATTACTGTAGCTTTGTAGTATAGTCTGAAGTCAGGGAGCCTGATTCCTCCAGCTCCGTTTTTGGTTATCAAGATTGCTTTGGCTATTTGGGGTCTTTTGTGTTTCCATACAAATTGTGAACTGTTTTGTTCTAGTTCTGTGAAAATTACCAATGGTAGTTTGATAGGGATTGCGTTGAATCTTTAGATTGCTTTGGGTAGTAGAGTCATTTTCACAATGTTGATTCTTCCAATCCAAGAACATGGTATATCTCTCCATCTCTTTGTATCATCTTTAATTTCTTTCATCAGTGTCTTATAATTTTCTGCATACAGGTCTTTTGTCTCCTTATGTAGGTTTATTCCTAGATATTTTATTCTTTTTGTTGCAATGGTAAATGGGAGTGTTTTCTTGATTTCACTTTCAGATTTTTCATCATTAGTGTATAGGAATGCTAGAGATTTCTGTGCATTAATTTTGTATCCTGCTACTTTACCAAATTCATTGATTACCTCTAGTAGTTTTCCGGTAGCATCTTTAGGATTCTCTATGTATAGTATCATGTCATCTGCAAACAGTGACAGCTTTACTTCTTCTTTTCAGATTTGGATTCCTTTTATTTCCTTTTCTTCTCTGATTGGTGTGGCTAAAACTTCCAAAACTATGTTGTATAAGAGTGGTGAGAGTGGGCAACCTTTTCTTCTTCCCGATCTTAGTGGAAATGCTTTCAGTTTTTCACCATTGAGGACGATGTTGGCTGTGGGTTTGTCATATATGGCCTTTATTATGTTGAGGTAAGTTCCCTCTATGCCTACTTTCTGCAGGGTTTTTATCATAAATGGGTGTTGAATTTTGTCAAAAGCTTTCTCTGCAACTACTGAGATGATCATATGGTTTTTCTCCTTCAATTTGTTAATATGTTGTATCACATTGATTGATTTGCATATATTGAAGAATCCTTGCAAATCTGGAATAAACCCCACTTGATCATGGTGTATGATCTTTTTAATGTGCTGTTGGATTCTGTTTGCTAGTATTTTGTTGAGGATTTTTGCATCTATGCTCATCAGTGATATTGGCCTGTAATTTTCTTTCTTTGTGACATCCTTTTCTGGTTTTGGTATGAAGGTGATGGTGGCCTCATAGAATGAGTTTGGGAGTGTTCCTTCCTCTGCTATATTTTGGAAGAGTTTGAGAAGGATAGGTATTAGCTCTTCTCTAAATGTTCAATAGAATTCGCCTGTGAAGCCATCTGGTCCTGGGCTTTTATTTGTTGGAAGATTTTTAATCACAGTTTCAATTTCAGTGCTTGTAATTGGTCTGTTCATATTTTCTGTTTCTTCCTGATTCAGTCTTGGCAGGTTGTGCATTTCTAAGAATTTGTCCATTTCTTCCAGGTTGTCCATTTTATTGGCATAGAGTTGCTTGTAGTAATCTCTCATGATATTTTGTATTTCTGCAGTGTCAGTTGTTACTCCTCCTGTTCCATTTCTAATTTTATTGATTTGAGTCTTCTCCCTTTTTTTCTTGATGAGTCTCGCTAATGGCTTATCAATTTTGTTTATCTTCTCAAAGAATCAACTTTTAGTTTTATTGATCTTTACTATTACTTCCTTCACTTTTTTTCATTTATTTCTGATCTGTTTTAATGATTTCTTTCCGTCTGCTAACTTTGGGGGTTTTTGTTCTTCTTTCTCTAATTGCTTTAGGTGCAAGTTTAGGTTGTTTATTCAAGATGTTTCCTGTTTCTTAAGGTAGGATTGTATTTCTATAAACTTCCCTCTTAGCTTTTGCTGCATCCCATAGATTTTGGGTTGTCGTGTCTCCATTGTCAGTTATTTCTAGGTATTTTTTAATTTCCTCTTTGATTTCTTCAGTGATCACTTCGTTATTAAGTAGTGTATTGTTTAGCCTCCATGTGTTTGTATTTTTTGCAAATCTTTTCCTGTAATTGATATCTAGTCTCATAGCATTGTGGTCAGAAAAGATACTTGAAACAATTTCAATTTTCTTAAATTTACCAAGGCTTGACTTGTGACCCAAGATATGATCTATCCTGGAGAATGTTCCATGAGCACTTGAGAAAAATGTGTATTCTGTTGTTTTTGGATGGAATGTCCTATAATTATCAATTAAGTCCATCTTGTTTAAAGTATCGTTTAAAGCTTGTGTTTCCTTATTTATTTTCATTTTGGATGATCTGTCCATTGGTGAAAGTGGGGTGTTAAAGTCCCCTACTATGAATGTGTTACTGTCAATTTCCCCTTTTATGGCTCTTAGTATTTTCCTTAGGTATTGAGGTGCTCCTATGTTGGGTGCATAAATATTTACAATTGTTCCATCTTCTTCTTGGATCGTTCCCTTGATCATTATGTAGTGTCCTTTTTTTTCTTTTCTAATAGTCTTTATTTTAAAGTCTATTTTTTCTGATATGAGAATTGTTACTCTAGCTTTCTTTTGCTTTCCATTTGCATGAAATATGTTTCACCATCCCCTTACTTTCAGTCTGTATGTGTCTCTAAGTCTGAAGTGGGTCTCTTGTAGGCAGCAAATATATGCGTCTTGTTTTTGTATCCATTCAGCCAATCTGTGTCTTTTGGTGGGAGCATTTAGTCCATTTACATTTAAGGTAATTATCGATATGTATGTTCCTATTCCCATTTTCTTAATTTTTTGGGGTTCGTTATTGTAGGTCTTTTCCTTCTCTTGTGCTTCTTGCCTAGAGAAGTTCCTTTAGCAGTTGTTGTAGAGCTGGTTTGGTAGTGCTGAACTCTCTCAGCTTTTGCTTGTCTGTAAAGGTTTTAATTTCTCCATCAAATCTGAATGAGATCCTTGCTGGGTAGAGTAACCTTGGTTGCAGGTTTTTCTCCTTCATCACTTTCAATATGTCCTGCCACTCCCTTCTGGCTTGCAGAGTTTCTGCTAAAAGATCAGCTGTTAACCTTATGGGGATTCCCTTGTGTGTTATTTGTTGTTTTTCCCTTGCTGCTTTTAATATGTTTTCTTCGTATTTAATTTTTGATAGTTTGATTAATATGTGTCTTGGAGTGTTTCTCTTTGGATTTATCCTGTATACTCTCTGGGACTCTCGGTGCTTCCTGGACTTGATTAACTATTTTCTTTACCATATTAGGGAAGTTTTCAACTATAATCTCTTCAAATATCTTCTCAGTCCCTTTCTTTTTCTGGAGCCCCTATAATTCGAATGTTGGTGTGTTTAACGTTGTCCCAGAGGTCTCTGAGACTGTCCTCAGTTCTTTTCATTCTTTTTTCTTTATTCTGCTCTGCAGTAGTTATTTCCACTATTTTATCTTCCAGGTCACTTATCCGTTCTTCTGCCTCAGTTATTCTGCTATTGATCGCATCTAGAGTATTTTTAGTTTCATTTATTGTGTTGTTCATCGTTGTTTGCTTCATCTTTACTTCTAGGTCCTTGTTAAATGTTTCTTGCATTTTGTCCATTCTATTTCCAAGATTTTGGATCATGTTTACTATTATTATTCTGAATTATTTTTCAGGTAGACTGCCTATTTCCTCTTCATTTGTTAAATCTGGTGGGTTTTTATCTTGCTCCTTCATCTGCTGTGTGTCTTTCTGTCTTCTCATTTTGCTTAACTTACTGTGTTTGGGGTCTCCTTTTTGCAGGCTGCAGGCTTGTAGTTCCCATTGTTTCTCGTGTCTGTCTCCCGTGGCTACGGTTGGTTCAGTGGGTTGTGTAGGCTTCCTGGTGGAGGGAACTAGTGTCTGTGTTGTGGTAGATGAGGCTGGATCTTGTCTTTCTGGTGGGCAGGTCCACGTCTGTTGGGGTGTTTTGGGGTATCTGTGGACTTATTATGATTTTAGGCAGCCTCTCTGCTAATGGTGGGGTTGTGTTCCTGTCTTGCTAGTTGTTTGGCATAGGATGTCCAGCACTGTAGCTTGCTGGTCGTTGAGTGAAGCTGGGTGCTGGTGTTGAGATGGAGATCTCTGGGAGATTTTCGCTATTTGATATTATGAGGAGCTGTGAGGTCTCTTGTGGACCAGTGTCCTGAAGTTGGCTCTCCCACTTCAGAGGCCCAGAACTGACTCCTGGCTCCAGCACCAAGAGCCTTTCATCCACACGGCTCATAATGAAAGGGAGAAAATGTAGAAAGAAAGAATTAGTAGACAAAGAAAGAAAGAAAGAAAGAAAGAAAGAAAGAAAGAAAGAAAGAAAAGAAAGAAAGAAAGAAAGAAAGGAGAGAGGGAGGAAGGAAGGAAGGAGGGAAGGAAGGAAGGAAAGAAAGAAAGAAAAAACATAAAGTAAAATAAAATAAGATAAAATATAATAAAGTTATTAAAATATAAAAATAATTATTAAGAAAAAAAAAGAAAAAAATTAAATAAACAAAAACAAATGGACAGATAGAACCCTAGGACAAATGGTGGAAGCAAAGTTATACAGCATAAGTCTTGCTCTCAAAGTCCACCTCCTCTATTTGGTATGATTCGTTGTCTATTCATGTATTCCACAGGCATCAAGTTGATTGTGGAGCTTTAATCCGCTGCTTCTGTGGCTGCTGGGAGAGATTTCCCTTTCTCTTCTTTGTTCTCACAGCTCCCAGGGCTCAGCTTTGGATTTGGTCCACCTCTGCATGTAGGTCGCAGGAGGGCGTCTGTTCTTTGCTCAGACAGGACCGGGTTAAAGGAGCCGCTGATTCGGAGGCTCTGGCTCACTCAGGCCGGGGGGTAGGGCGGGGCACAGAGTGCAGGGCGAGCCTGCGGCGGCAGAGGCCGGAGTGACGTTGCGTCAGCCTGAGGTGCGCCGTGCGTTCTCCCGGGGGAGTTGTCCCTGGATCCCGGGACCCTGGCAGTGGTGGGCTGCACAGGCTCCCTGGAAGCGGGGTGTGGATACTGACCTGTGTTCGCACACAGGCTTCTTGGTGGCGGCAGCAGCGGCCTTAGCGTCTCATGTCTGTCTCTGGGGTCCGCACCTTTAGCTGCGGCTCGCACCCGTCTCTGGAGCTCCTTTAAGCAGCGTTCTTAATCCCCTCTCCTCGCGCACCAGGAAATAAAGAGGGAAGAAGAAGTCTCTTGCCTCTTTGGCAGGTCCAGACTTTTCCCCGGACTCCCTCCCGGCTAGCCGCGGTGCACTAACGCCCTGCAGGCTTGTTCACGCCGCCAACCCCAGTCCTCTCCTGTGGCTCCGACTGAAGCCCGAGCCTCAGCTCGCAGCCCCGCCTGCCCCGGCGGGTGAGCAGACAAGCCTCTCGGGCTGGTGAGCGCCGGTCGGCCCTGATCCTCTGTGCGGGAATCTCTCCGCTTTGCCCTCCGCACCCCTGTTGCTGTGCTCTCCTCTGCGGCTCCGAAGCTCCGCGGCTCCGAAGCTCCCCCGCTCCGCCACCGCAGTCTCCGCCCCCGAAGGGGCTTCCTAGTGTGTGGACACTTTTCCTCCTTCACAGCTCCCTCCCGCTGGTGCAGGACCCGTCCATATCCTTTTGTCTCTGTTTATTCTTTTTTCTTTTGCCCTACCCAGGTACGTGGGGGGGGTTTATTGCCTTTTGGGAGGTCTGAGGTCTTCTGCCAGCGTTCAGTAGATGTTCTGTAGGGGTTGTTCCACGTGTAGATGTATTTCTGGTGTATCTGTGGGGAGGAAGGTGATCTCCGCGTCTTACTCTTCTGCCATCTTCCCGGAAGTCCTCCAAATCTTAATAATAGCTAAAGCAGCAGGTAAAAGTACTGCGTCTAAGAATTCCTGAATATAGTGGCTATTTAAAATTTTATCTCCACTGAAAGTAAGGAAGCTATGTTGCTTCCACATTTCAAAGTCATGAGCTATACTCTAAAAGTATATCTACTATCGGCATAAATGGTTCTGTTTAAGGGCTTCCATTTGCTGAAGTTGAAGATTAAGAATTTTGGTGGTCTTCCTTTTAGGTGCCTTATCTAGATGTATGAGAGAGCTGATTTGCCAGATTAACTAAATCTGCAGTGTACATAGTTTCTCATTCCATTCTGGCCCATTTTACTTGAAGGGAAGGGTCCTGGTTCAGCCCATTAATAAACATAGATAAATAATAACATACTAAACATAAGCTACTCAGGGGGAATCAACATCTGAAGGAAGACCAGAATTTTCTTTAAAAATAATCCAAAGTCAATTGTAATAGCCATGAACATATTCATCAGATTTTTGTGTGCAGGCCTGAATTTTGTTCCAATCAACAGGCTTTTGAAAAGCCCTAGGATTTGTCTGATGAAGTCACCTAGCAGTTGCCCAAACCTGATCATATAATAAGTTAGCTGGCTGGTCTCCAAATTTTAATTCTAGAGATCTTTCAGGATTTTCCCAGTTAGCAGTTTTCATCCAATGCTGAGCCTGGCCCTCACCAATGAGCATGTGAGCTAGCTAATACAAATCAGAGAAACCAGGTTGATAAGTTCGAATGACTATATTAAATTCCTCCACATATCTGTGAGGTTCTTTGGCTACTTCGGAAATTCTTTGACTATGGCTTGCAGTTCAGCTTCAGTCTGAGGAATATAAAAAATTAAGCGTTTAGCCTCCGGATCCTCAGGAAGCTTAATTTTAAAGGGACAGGCTCTGATAAGATTAGAGAAAAAGAGAGTGGGGAGAATTCCAGAGAAAAGGATAAGTTCGATGAGAGAAGTAGTATGGGAGAACTGAGTGTATAGAGGAGGTGTAAGCAGCACACAAGGGAAGGAGGAAGATGGTGCTGGTGGTGGGGCTGGGGCATGAGCACCAAGACCAGAGACAGAAAGATAATGCCAGCAGCAGAGTCTGAGACAAAGAAGCCAAGGAAGAAATCATGAGATTTTGAAAACCATTTTATCTATCTTTCTTTAATACTTTGTTTGCCTCAGTTATTCTTTTTTTTGTATTGGAATATAGTTGCTTTACACTACTGTGTCAGTTTCTGCTGTACAGCAAGGTGAATCAGCCATACGTGTACATATATACTTTCTTTTTTGGATTTCCTTCCCATTTAGGTCACCACAGAGCACTGAGTAGAGTTCCCTGTGCTATACAGCAGCTTATTATTAGTTATCTCTTTTATATGTAACAGTATATACATGTCAATCCCAATCTTCCAGTTTATCCCACCACTTTCCCTTTTCCCTTTGGTGTCCATACTTTTGTTCTCTACATCTGTTTCTCATTCCTGCTTTGAAAATAAGATTATCTATTCCAAATTTTTGGATTTCACATATAAGCGTTAATATACGATATTTGTTTTTCTTTTTCTGACATACTTCACTCTGTATGACAGTCTCTAGGTTCATCCACATCTCTACACATGACCCAATTTCGTTCCTTTTTATGGCTGAGTAATATTCCGTTGTATATATGTACTGTACCACATCTTCTTTATCCATTCTTCTGTTGATGGACGTTTAGGTTTCTTCCATGTCTTGCCTATTATAAATAGTGCTGCAGTGAATATTGGGGTGCATGTATCTTTTTGAATTATGGTTTTCTCTGGGTATTTGCCCAGCAGTAAGATTACTGGGTCATATGGCAGTCTACTTTGAGTTTTTTAAGGAACTTCCATACTGTTCTGTGGCTGTATCAATTTACATTCCCACCAACAGTGTAAGAGGGTTCCTTTTTCTCCACACCCTCTCCAGCATTTATTGTTTTTTAAAAAATTTTATTTATTTATTTTAAACATTGTTATTGGTGTATAATTGCTTTACAATGGTGTGTTAGTTTCTGCTTTATAACAAAGTAAATCAGCTATACGTATACATATATCCCCATATCCCCTCCCTCTTGAGTCTCCCTCCCACCGTCCCTATCCCACCCCTCTAGGTGGTCACAAAGCACTGAGCTGATCTCCCTGTGCTATGTGGCTGCTTCCCACTAGCTACCTATTTTACATTTGGTAGTGTATATATGTCCATGCATTTATTGTTTGTAGATCTTTTGATGATGGTCATTCTAAACAGTGTGAGGTGATACCTCATTGTAGTTTTGATTTGCATTTCTCTAATAATTAGTGATGTTGAGCATCTTTTCATGTGTTTGTTGGCCATCTGTATGTCTTCTTTGGAGAAAAGTCTATTTAGGTCTTCTCCCATTTTTTGATTGGGTTTCTGGTTTTTTGATATATAGCTGCATGAGTTGTTTGTATATTTTGGAGATTAATCACTTGTCAGTTGCTGTGTGCAAATATTTTCTCCCATTCTGAGTGTTGTCCTTTTGCGTTGTTTATGATTTCCTTTGCTGCACAAAAGCTTTTAAGTTTAATTAGATCCCATTTGTTTAGTTTTGTTTTTATTTTCATTACTCTAGGAGGTGGGTCAAAAAAGATCTTGCTGCAATTTATGTCAAAGAGTGTTCTGCCTATGTTTTCCTCTAAGAGTTTTATAGTGTCTGGTCTTACATTTAGTTCTCTAACCCATTTTGAGTTTATCTCTGTGTATGGTGTTAGAGAGTTAGAGCTGTCCAGTTTTCCCAGCACCAGTTATTGAAGAGACTGTTTTTTCTCCATTGTATATTCTTGCCTCCTTTGTCATAGATTAGGTGACCATAGGTGTGAGGGTTTATCTCTGGGCTTTCTATTTTCTGTTTTTGTGCCAGCAACATACTGTTTTGATTACTGTAGCTTTGCAGTATAGTCTGAAGTCAGGGAGCCTGATTCCTCCAGCTCCATTGTTCTTTCTCAAGTTTGCTTTGGCTATTCGGGGTCTTTTGTGTTTCCATAGAAATTGTAAAATATTTTTTTCTAATTCTGTGAAAAATGCAATTGGTAATTTGATAGGGATTGCATTGAATCTGTAGATTGCTTTGGGTAGTATAATCATTTTGACAATATTGATTCTTCCAATCCAAGAACATGGTATATCTCTCCACCTGTGTGTGTCATCTTTGATTTCTTTCATCAGTATCTTATACTTTTCTGCATACAGGTCTTTTGCCTCCTTTTGTAGGTTTATTCCTATGTATTTTATTCTCTTTGATGCAATGGTAAATGGGATTGTTTTCTTAATCTCTCTTTCTGATGTCTCATTGTTAGTGTATAGGAATGCAGGAGATTTCTGTGTATTAATTTTGTGTCCTGCAACTTTACTAAATTCACTGATTAGCTCTATTACTTTTCTGGTGGCATCTTTAGGATTTTTTATGTATAGTATCATGTCATCTGCAAACAGCGACAGTTTTACTTTTTCTTTTCCAATTTGGATTCCTTTTATTTCTTTTCTTCTCCGATTGCCATGGCTAGGGCTTCCAAAACTATGTTGAATAATAGTGGCGAGAGTGGACACCCTTGTCTTTATCCTCATCTTAGAGGAAATGCTTTCATTTTTCAACACTGAGAATGATGTTTGCTGTGGGTTTGTCATATATGGCCTTTATTTTATTGAGATAGGTTCTCTCTTTGCCCACTTTCTGGAGAATTTTTATCATAAATGGTGTTGAATTTTGTCAAAAGATTTTAATGCATCTATTAAGATGATCATATGGTTTTTATTCTTCAATTTGTTAATATGGTGTATTACATTGATTGATTTGTGTATGTTGAAGAATACTTGCATCCCTGGGATAAATCCCACTTCATCATGGTGTATGATCCTTTTAATGTGTTGTTGGATTTGGTTTGCTAGTATTTTGTTGAGGATTTTTGCATTTATGTTCAGCAGTGACATTGGTCTGTAAAATTCTTTTTTTTTTTTTTTTGTAGTATCTTTATCTGGTTTTGGTATCAGGGTGATGGTGACCTTGTAGAATGAGCTTGGGAGTGTTTCAGCCTCCACAAGTTTTTGGAAGAGTTTGAGAAGGATATTTGTTAGCTTTTCTCTAAATGTTTGATAGAATTCACCTGTGAAGGTATCTGGTCCTGGACCTCTGTTTGTTGGAAGATTTTTAATAGCAGTTTCAATTCCATTACTTGTGATTGGTCTGTTCATATTTTCGATTTCTTCCTGGTTCAGTCTTAGAAGGTTGTACTTTTCTAAGAATTTGTCCATTTCTTCCAGGTTGTCCATTTTATTGGCATACAGTTGCTTGTAGCAGTCTCTTATGATCCTTTGTATTTCTGCAGTGTCAGTTGTAACATCCTTTTTCATTTCTAATTTTATTTATTTGAGTCCTCTCCTTTTTTTTTCTTGATGAGTCTGGCTAAAAGTTCATCAGTTTTGTTTATCTTGTCAAAGAGCCAGCTTTTAGTTTTATTGATCTTTGCTATTATTTCCTTCATTTCTTTTTCATTTATTTCTGATCTGATCTTTATGATTTCTTTCTTTCTACAGACTTTAGGTTTTGCTTTTTCTTTTTTCTCTAGTAACTTTAGGTGTATGTTTACGTTGTTTATTTGAGATTTTCCTTGTTTCTCGAGGTGGGATTTTATTGCTATAAACTTCCCTCTTAGAACCACTTTTGCTGCATACCATAGGTTTTGGGTTATCGTGTTTTTGTTGTCATTTGTTTCTAGGTATTTTTTGATTTCTACCTTGATTTCTTTAGTAGTCTCTTGGTTATTTAGTAGCATATTGTTTAGCCTCCATGTGTTTGTGATTTTTAGTTTTTTCCCTGTAATTGATTTCTAATCTCATAGTGTTGTGGTCAGAAAAGATGTTTGATACAATCTCAATTTTCTTAAATTTACCGAGGCTCAATTTGTGAGCCAAGATGTGATCTATCCTAGAGATGTTCCATGTGCACTTGAGAAGAAAGTTTATTCTGCTGCTTTCAGATGGAATGTCCTATAAATGTCAGTTAAGTCTATCTGGTCTAATGTGTCATTTACGTCTTGTGTTTCTTTATTAATTATCTGTCTGGATGAGCTATCCATTGGTATAAGTGGAGTGTTAAAGTCCCCCAGTATTATTGTGTTACTCTCGCTTTCCCCATTTATGGCTGTCAGCATTTACCTTATGTATTGAGGAGCTCCTATGTTGGGTGCATAAATATTTACAATTGTTATGTCTTCTTCTTGGATTGATCCCTTGATCATTATGTAGTGTCCTTCCTTGTCTCTTGTAATAGTCTCTATTTTAAAGTCTATTTTGTCTGATATGAATATTGTTACTCCAGCTTTCTTTTGATATCCATTTGCATGGATTATCTTTTTGCATCCCCTCGGTTTCAGTCTGTATGTGTCCCTCTGTATGAAGCAGGTCTCTTGTAGACAGCATATATACAGATCTTGTTTTTGTGTCCATTCAGCCGGTCTGTGTCTTTTGGTTGGAGCATTTAATCCATTTACATTTAAGGTAATTGTCAATATGTATGTCCCTATTACCATTTTGTTAATTGTTTGGGGTTTGTTTTTGTAGGTCTTTTTCTTCTCTTGTGTTTCCCGCCTAGAGTAGTTCCTTTAGCATTTGTTGTAAAGCTGGTTTGGTGGTGCTGAATTCTCTTAATTTTTGCCTGTCTGTAAAGGTTTTAATTTCTCCTTTGACTCTGAATGAGATCCTTGCTAGGTAGAGTAATCTTCATTGTAGGTTTTTCCCTTTCATCACTTTAAATATGTCCTGCCGCTCCCTTCTGGCTTGCAGAGTTTCTGTGGAAAGATCAACTGTTAACCTTATGGGGATTCTCCTGTGTGTTATTTGTTGCTTTTCCTTTGCTGCTTTTAATATTTTGTCTTTAATTTTTGTTAGTTTGATTAATATGTGTCTTGGCATGTTTCTCCTTCAGTTTATCCTATATATGACTCTCTATGCTTCCTGGACTTGGTTGATTATTTCCTTTCCCATGTTAGGGAAGCTTTCAACTATTAACTCTTCAAATATTTTCTGAAATGCTTTCTCCTTCTCTTCTTCTGTGTTGTGTATAATTCAAATGTTGGTGCATTTAATTGCTGTCCCAGAGGTCTCTGAGACTGTCCTCATTTCTTTTCATTCTTTTTTCTTTATTCTGCTCTACAGCAGTTATTTCCACCATTCTATCTTCCAGCTCACTTATCTGTTCTTCTGCCTCAGTTATTCTGCTGTTGATTCCTTCTAGTGTATTTTTCATTTCAGTTATTGTGTTGTTCATTACTGATTGTTTGTTCTTTAGTTCTTCTAGGTACTTGTTAAACATTTCTTGTATCTTTTTGATCCATGCCTCCATTCTATTTCTGAGATCTTGGATCATCTTTACTATCATTACTCTGAATTGTTTTTCAGGTAGATTGCCTATTTCCTCTTCATTTATTTGATCCTGTGGGTTTTTACCTTGCTCCTTCATCTGCAACCTATTTCTCTCTCATCCTTCATCTGCAACCTATTCCTCTCATTTTGTCTATGTTACTGTGTTTGTGGTCTCCTTTCTACAGGCTGCAGAGTCGTAGTTCCTCTTGCTTCTGTTGTCTGCCTCCTGGTGGGTGAGTTTGGTCCAGGGGATTGTGTAGGCTTTCTGGTGGGAGGGACTGGTGCCTGCACTATACAATTGCCTGGGTTCAGTCACGTATTCAGTCGGTCTCAACATTTTATTCTCTCAAGGCAGCAGCCTTGGAACAGCTCTCACTGAGGGAACGGTGGGCAGATGACCTTCCAAGAGAGCCGAACTTGTGAGGTGCCTCGGAGTTATATTCAAAATCTTGTAATAAACTATAATGGGAAAAAAATCCTCTGACAAACTGATGCACCAGCGTGTCCCTCTGGCTCATTCTCTCTCCTGCATGTCCTCTGGGTGCTGAGGCAGGATGCAGATCTGGCCACACGCAATAGCCACAGCTTTCATCCCAGACTAGAGCTGCATGGTGCCCCAGTGATGGTGAAGGAGCTGGCGCAGACACAGCTGCAGAAGGTGAGCAGCGCAGCCCTCCCCGTGGTGCTGCAGCAGCGCCACCTCCTGCTCTGGCTCAATGCTCACCATTGGTGCTGGAGGACAGTGCCTGCCTCAGTTATTCTTAAAATCTTATTTTGCAGAGAGGCAAATTTAGGCTTCCGATAATGTTTGGACGCCTCCAAATACCAATCAAAATAAGCATTCTGTTCAATTTTAACACTATTTTAGTGCAATTCAGTTTTAAGAAATTTAAGTTGGGGATTTCAAAAATTCCCCATAATGACCACAGGTATTCTAAATTACTTTTGGTCAGGTAGTTCCATTTATCTAGAAATGCACATGAGGAAGGACATCACTTTTCAAACATAAAAGTCAGCTGGAATTTCTGTAGGGGGTGTGCCCTTGAAATATTTAGATAACTGGGATTCCATATCTCAGAGGTTTTTTTGTTGTTGTTGTTCAAGGAAAATAAGTATTTTCAAAACCTTCAACAGCACAGACAGCATATAGCTCAAACAATTGAAACAGCTTGCAATTCAAACAATCTGCAGACCTAATACCAGCCGGTTCTAAGGGAACAGCTTGATCCCGTAGGAGCCAGGCCAAAGGATTTTCAGCCAGTTCCCATAGAATAGCCCCTATTTCAAAGGAGTGGGCTGAAGGCTTAAGTAGTACAGTTTCCGTTGAAACAGTCTTATCTCAAAATCAGACCAAAGTGCCGAATGAGTAGTCACACATAGAACAAGGCCTTAACTGGAAAGATGAAACCTTAAAACAGATCCTGGATAAAGCCTGGAGAGCTTCAAATACAAGAATGGCATAAGCTTGGATCCAGGAGAGAAGCAAACCTTCAAGCTCCAGGGTCAGTGAGAAAAGCAGTGAGCTCAATGGGCTCAATCGTGGGTATCCCATCTGTGTGTTCACCAGCCCCAGAGCCTATGCGGGTCTTTTCTGGTCCCTGAATGGGCCATCAAAATGTTGACCTAAACCAAATAGTCTGCCAGTTATTTCCCCAGGGGTGAAAAACAGATTTACTCAAGATCAGCAGAGGATTGCAATTCGGGGTCTTCAGCTGTGGTGAGCTACCTTCAAGTCGCTGCATGGCAAATGAAGGAGAAGGCTTTTATAGTGGGGCAAAAGGAAGTTGGGAGGCTACAGTAAAGAAAATCCCTGGCTTTTCATTGACAGAGTCCTTGCCAGGGAAGGTAAGTCATTGGGGCTTCTTCTTGTTGGGCTCTGCTATTGTCATAGGGCATGAGAGTTCTCTCTTCTGGTCTCCTGACTCTTTTATTGACGTTTCTGTTTATTAGTTTTTTAGAATAGACAAAGAGGGTTATAGCAATAAAGGGAAGGTTATATTTGAAAAGTTAGAACCAAAGGAATCACTTCAAGCTCAATGGTGGCATCAGTTAGTCAGGGTCATATTTTACCTCTTTCCACCCTGCAATTTCTCCCTGGGCTCTGAGCAAACCATCCTGCCCTGTCACCTCTATTCCCATTGGGGCTGGTAGGCACCAGGTCTGGGTGGGTTCCAAGAGTTGTGTTTTGAATAGGTTGAGATGTACTTGTGACAACGAAGTGGAGACATCAAACAGTCAATTGGATGAGAGAATTTAAATCTTGATCTCAGATGAAAATATAAATTTAGGGATCATAAATGTAAATAAATAGAATTTATATAGCCTTGAACCAGGGTAATAGATAAGGTAATCACATTGTAGCAAGTCTAAAATTCTTCAATTTAAATTTCCTTTCCTACATTGAACTTACAGTTTACTTACTTAATTTTTGATAATAAAATTTCTTCTGGAACACAACTTTTGCTTTATTCATGAGCAGACTGTACTATTGATATTTTACGCTCTTTCCAGCAATGTATGAGTTTTTATTTCTTTACTTCACTGACAACACTGTGTATTATTTTAAAATTATTTACCAATATTATATGCAAAGACTCAGAGAACATTGTTTAAAGTTATACTTCTTTGATTATTAAGATTAAGCATTTTTTCATATATTTATCAATCATCTGTCTTTCTTTTTTACAGAGTTGACTGTTCATATCTTCTTACTATTTTCTCTTGGGAATTCAATTTTTATGTTAATAACTAGTGAAAGCTTTTTCTATAGCAGAGCCCTTGTATCTGTGGATGTCATTTATATTGAAAACTTTTCCCCAGTTATCACTTTCGTTTTCATTAAATTTTTTTTATTATTGTTGCTTGACCTACATATTTACATTTTTCATAGTTCAATCAATTATTCTGTTATTTCTTGATCTGTGCATTCGGTGTGCATTTTTTTTAAGAAAATGTTCTTCTCCAACCGTATATTTAAATATTTACTTATTTTTATAGTACATTATTTCATTGAAAAGTCTAACCCATCTCAGATTTATTTTGGTGTATGAGTGAGATAAGTGTCTATTATTTCTCTGAGTAACAAAGCATTATTCCTGCATGGTATGCTTGTTTGTTTTTGCTGGTAGTTTAGGTGGTTTAATAACATGATGGAAAATAACATATCCAAATAGCTTGGCATGTATCTGTTTCTAAAGGGTGTTAAAATATTTGTTGATGATTTGAGGAAGTTATATTCTCTAGTCTTTGAGGGAAAAAAAAATAAGGCCACTTAAACTCTATTCCTTTCTGACATAATTGCTGTTTCTACCTTCTCATAGTAAAGGGATTAGTCCAGATGCCATTCTGAGAAACCTTTAGTAAGTGCACTTGTCCTCTGAGCATTCTAATGCCTTTAAACATTACCCTTTGTCCATCCATTTACTTTTAGGATAAAGATACTAAAGATACAAGATGAGGGTATGCACATTTCTTTAAGACTCTAGGTTACTCCTAGGAGTTGCTTCTCTATTGAAAGTGAGGTCTGTAAGCAGGAGTGCTTGAGGCCCTTTCTCCTAAATTCTTTCAAGCATGTTACATTTCTATTAAGATCTTTTTATTTCATGCATTTTCCCCTTAGCTTTATAAATGTGTCCATATAAGCTTAGGAATATAAAATCCACTATCTTCTTGCAGTAGGTTAAATAACCACTATTATTCTAGGACTGCTCTATTTTGTCAAATAGAGAAGTCCTGGAATAAATGCAATTATCTATTCATTTTTATATATGCTTATTTGTCTATCTGTCTCTTTGTCTATCTAGTGAGATTTAAAATAGCCAAATCTAATAAGAGTAATAAGGGAATCCTAGTACAGTGTCTCAAAGAGAACAGTGGGTAAATAAGTATTTGGTATTTATAGATAATCATGAAGATAATGCTGAAATAAGTATTTCTTTATGCTTTCATGGTCTTAGATACAAAGTGTGTTGATGACTTTCAGAGTGATTTGGGCCCAGTATTATCTGATATCTTCCCCAAGCAACTTTTCTTCTAAGCCTTTTTACTCTCATTTGTAACTCGTTGTCTACCCACTAATAAATGAACCAATTCACTAAGGTTTGGATTATCTTTCTTTTTTTATCTTTTTATATCTGTTTGACAGTGGGACCTCATACCAACTCAAAATAATATTTGGAAAATAGAAAAACAACAAAAAATAATTCATGAGCTATAGTGGAAATATACTGTCATTCCATCTCTAGGGATCTGCTGTAAAGAATGAGGTAGAAAAGCAAAAATAAATGTTAAGTTAGAAGTGAGATCAAGAGAGACATGGAGTCCATTGTAGCTCAGTTTTTATAGTTTAGAGTCAGGATCTTATCCTGGGGTCCAGGACTGACTTTGTTATGAGGAAGGAAGGAAAGGAATGAGTCCCTACATATTGTAAAACTCAGTGTAAAATTTAAGCTACATATAATTATTTACATTTTGGGAGGAGGTAGGGAGAAGATTCATAGCTTTAATCACATATTTATAGGAATTTGTGGTCACAAAATGGTGAAGAACCACTGATAATAGAATAATCAGGATTATAATAAAATAAAATTTTCTCTTTGGAGTTCTGTCAGGAAATTAATTCTTTCAACATTTCTCTCCCTTCCTTTCCTTCGCCCTAATTCCCTCTGATGAATTTAATGTTTTTAGAGTTATTTTGCTAAAGCTTATCAAAATGAATAATTTAGAAAATATCTTGAGCTGTCTGGACTCACAAATTAGCTAAAAGGTTTCATTAATGTTCAGCATGATATTTATGAAGAGGGAGGTGGTAAATAAGACAAAAAACAGCAGGGAGTAGGAGAATCCTTCTACTCTTGAGCCTACTGCTGAGCCCCATCAGTTGGCATTGTCATTCAGGATGATTAGAAGCCCAATAGATTTGGCATAAAGAAAGTCATGGAAGAGATAGAGAATCCTTGCTGGATGTTCGAAGTCTCCACCTAAGTTGGCAAGGGAAGAGGGCTCACAGCAGGAGGGTGAGTCACAGAAACATATGAGTTGCATTCTCAGATGATCCAGTTCCTGTCCACATACCTCCTTTCAACAGCTGCTTTTATCGGCTACTTCAGAGAAGAGTGGAAAGCTCCCATAATGCACCTTGTCTGTTCTGCCAAATATGTGAAATTTTGGCAGAAGCAAGTAAGGGGAAACATGCTTCCCAGTTGGCATTTAGCTTAGGGATAAAATTTGATGGCCATCATATAACTTCTGTCACTTCTTTGCCCATTTCATAATAAGACTTACAGATTTATATTTAAATCCTGGAATCCATTTTAACCCTCTTAAAGAATATTGGTCATCAAGTCAAATATTTTTCAGGTCCTTGTCATGATATTTATGTTTAAATCGCACAATTTCTTTATTTTGCTTTTAAAAATTTTTTTTATTTTTAATTTTTTTACATCTTTATTGGAGTATAATTGTTTTAAAATGGTGTTAGTTTATGATTTATAACCAAGTGAATCAGCTATACATATACATGTATCCTCATATCTCCTCCCTCTTGCGTCTCCCTCCTACCCTCCCTATCCCACCCCTCTAGGTGGTCACAAAGCATGAACTGATCTCCCTGTGCTATGTGCCTGCTTCCCACTAGCTATCTATTTTACATTTGGTAGCATATATAAGTCCATGCCACTCTCCAACTTCACCCAGCTTACCCTTCCCCCTCCCTGTGTCCTCAAGTCTGTTCTCTACGTCTGTGTCTTTATTCCTCTCCTGCCCATAGATTCTTCAGAACTTTTTTTTCTTTTTTTCTTAGATTGTATATATATATATATATATATATATATATATATATATATATATATATATATATATATATATATATGTTAGCATACGGTATTTGTTTTTCTCTTTCTGACTTACTTCACTCTGTATGACAGACTCTAGGTCTATCCACCTCACTAGAAATAACTCAATTTCTCTTCTTTTTATGGCTGAGTAACTTTCCATTGTATACATGTGCCACATCTTCTTTATCCATTCATCTGTCAATGGACACTTAGGTTGCTTCCATGTCCTGGCTATTGTAAATAGAGCTGCAATGAACATTTTGTTACATGACTCTTTTTGAATTATGGTTTTATCAGGGTATATGCCCAGGAGTGGGATTGATGGTTCGTATGGTAGTTCTATTTTTAGATTTTTAAGGAACATCCATACTGTTCTCCATAGTGGCTGTATCAATTTGCATTCTCACCAACAGTGCAAGAGGGTTCCCTTTTCTCCATACCCTCTCCAGCATTTATCATTTGAAGATATTTTGATGATGGCCATTCTGACTGGTGTAAGGTGATACCTCATTGTAGTTTTGATTTGCATTTCCCTAATGATTATGAGCATCTTTCATGTGTTTGTCGCCAATCTGTATAGCTTTTTGGAGAAATATCTGTTTAGGTCTTCTGCCCATTTTTGGATTGCGTTGTTTCTTTTTTCGATATTGGGCTACATGAGCTGCTTGTAAATTTTGGAGATTAACCCTTTGTCAGTTGCTTCATTTGCAAATATTTTCTCCCATTCTGAGGGTTGTCATTTCATCTTGTTTATGGTTTTCTTTGCTGTGCAAGAGCTTTTAAATTTCATTAGGTCCCATTTGTTTATTTTTGCTTTTATTTCCATTTCTCTAGGAGGTGTGGCACAAAGGATCTTGCTGTGATTTTTGTCATAGAGTGTTCTGCCTATGTTTTCCTCTAAGAGTTTGATAGTGTCTGGCCTTACATTTAGGTCTTTAATCCATTTTGAGTTTATTTTTCTGTATGGTGTTAGGGAGTTTTCTAATTTCATTCTTTTACATGTAGCTCTCCAGTTTTCCCAGCACCACTTATTAAAGAGGCAGTCTTTCCTACATTGTATGCTCTTGCCTCCTTTATCAAAGATAAGATGACCATATGTGCATGGGTTTATCTTTGGGCTTTCTACCCTGTTCCATTGATCTATATTTCGGTTTTTGTGCCAGTACCATACTGTCTTGATTACTGTAGCTTTGTAGTATAGTATGAAGTCAGGGAGTCTGATTCCTCCAGCTCCGTTTTTCTTTCTCGGGATTGCTTTGGTGTTTCGGGGTTTTTTGTGCTTGCATACATATTGTGAAATTTTTTGTTCTAGTTCTGTGAAAAATGCCATTGGTAGTTTGATAGGGATTGCATTGAATCTGTAGATTGCTTTGAGTAGTAGAGTCATTTTCACAATGTTGATTCTTCCAATCCAAAAACATGGTATATCTCTCCATCTGTTTATATCATCTTTAATTTCGTTCATCAGTGTCTTACAGTTTTGTGCATACAGGTCCTTTTTCTCCTTAGGTAGGTTTATTCCTAGGTATTTTATTCTTTCTGTTGCAATGATAAATGGGAGTGTTTCCTTAATTTCTCTTTCAGATTTTTATCATTAGTGTATAGGAATGCAAGAGATTTCTGTGCATTAATTTTGTATCCTGCTATTTTACCAAATTCATTGATTAGCTCTAGTAGTTTTCTGGTAGCATCTTTAGGATTCTCCATGTATATCATCATGTCATCTGCAAACAGTGACAGCTTTACTTCTTCTTTTCCAACTTGGATTCTTTTTATTTCTTTTTCTTCTCTGATTGCTGTAGCTAAAACTTCCCAAACTATGTAGAATAATAGTGGTGAGAGTGGGCAACCTTGTCTTGTTCCTGATCTTAGAAGAAATGGTTTCAGTTTTTCACCATTGAGAACGACATTGGCTGTGGGTTTGTTATATACGGCCTTTATTATATTGAGGTAAGTTCCCTCTATTCCTACTTTCTGGAGGGTTTTTATCAAGAAAGGGTGCTGAATTTGTCAAAAGCTTTTTCTGTTTCTGTTGAGTGGATAATATGGCTTTTCTCCTTCAATTTGGTAATATGGTGTATCAAATTGATTGCTTTGCATATTTTGAAGAATCCTTGCATTCCTGGAATGAACCCCACTTGATCATGGTGTATGATACTTTTAATGAGCTGTTGGATTCCCTTTGTTAGTATTTTGTTGAGGATTTTTGCATCTATGTTCATCAGTGATATTGGCCTGTAGTTTTCTTTCTTTGTGACATCTTTGTCTGATGTTGGTTTCAGGGTGATGGTGGACTCGTAGAATGAATTTGGGATTGTTCCTCCATTTGCTATATTTTTGAAGAGTTTGAGAAGGATAGGTGTTAGCTCTTCTCTAAATGTTTGATAGAACTCGCCTGTGAAGCTATCTGGACCTGGGCATTTTTTTGTTGGAATATATATATATATATATTTTGCGGTGCGCAGGCCTCTCACTGTTGTGGCCTCTCCCATTGCGGAGCACAGGCTCCGGACGCTCAGGCTCAGTGGCCATGGCTCATGGGCCCAGCTGCTCTGCGGCATGTGGGATCTTCCTGTACCGGGGCATGAACCCGTGTCCCCTGCATCGGCAGGCGGACTCTAAACCACTGCGCCACCAGGGAAGACCTTGTTGGAATATTTTTAATCACAGTCTCAGTTTCAGTTCTTGTGATTGGTCTGTTTTTATTTTCTATTTCTTCTTGGTTCAGTCTCGGAAGGCTGTGTTTTTCTAAGAATTTGTCCATTTCTTCCAGGTTGTCCATTTTAATGGCATATAGTTGCTTGTAGTAATCTCTCATGATCTCTTGTATTTCTTCAGTGTCAGTCGTTACTTCTCCGTTTTCATTTCTAATTTTGTTGATTTGAGTCTTCTGCCTTTTTTTCTTGATGAGCCTGGCTAATGGTTTATCAATTTTGTTTATCTTCTCAATGAACCAGCTTTTAGTTTTATTCATCTTTGTTATTGTTTCCTTCATTTCTTTTTCATTTATTTCTGTTCTAATCTTTATGATTTCTTTCCTTCTGCTAACTTTGGGGTATTTTTGTTCTTCTTTCTCTAATTACTTTAGGTGTAAGGTTATGTTGTTTATTTGAGATGTTTCTTGTTTCTTGAGGTGGGATTGTATTGCCATAAACTTCCCTCTTAGAACTGCTTTTGCTGCATCCCATAGGTTTTGAGTTGTCGTGTATTCATTGTCATTTGTTTCTAGGTATTTTTTGATTTCCTCTTTGATTTTTCAGTTATCTCTTGGTTATTAAGTGGTGTATTTTTTAGCCTCCATGTGTTTGTATTTTTTACAGATTGTTTCCTATAATTGATATCTTAGCTTATAGCATTGTGGTTGGAAAAAATACTTGATACAATTTCAATTCTCTTAAAATTACCAAGGGTTGATTTGTGACCCAAGATATGATCTATCTTGGAGAATATTCCATAACACTTGAGAAGAAAGTGTGTTCTGTTGGTTTTGAATGGAATGTCCTATAAATATCAATTAAGTCCATGTTGTTTAATGTATCATTTAAAGCTTGTGCTTCCTTATTTATTTTCATTATGGATGATCTGTCCATTGGTGAAAGTGGGGTGTTGAAGTCCCCTACTATGAATGTGTTACTGTCGATTTCCCCTTTTATGACCTTTAGCATTTGCCTTATATACTGAGGTGCTCCTATGTTGGTTGCATAAATTTTTACAATTGTTATATCTTCTCCTTTGACCCCTTGATCATTATGTAGTGTCCTTCTTTGTCTCTTGTAATAGTCTTTATTTTAAAGTCTATTTTGTCTGATATGAGTATTGCTACTCCAGATTTCTTTTGATTTCCATTTGCATGGAATATCTTTTTTCTATCCCTTCACTTTCAGTCTGTATGTGTCCCTTGGTCTGAAGTGGGTCTCTTGTAGACAGCATATATACGGGTCTTGTTTTTGTATCCATTCAGCCAGTCTATGTCTTTTGGTTGGAGCATTTAATCCATTTACATTTAAGGTAATTATCGATATGTATGTTCCTATTACCATTTCCTTAATTGTTTTGGGTTTGTTATTGTAGGTCTTTTCCTTCTCTTCTGTTTCCTGCCTAGAGAATTTCCTTTAGCATTTGTTGTAACGCTGGTTTTGTGGTGCTGAATTCTCTTAGTTTTTGCTTGTCTGTAAGGTTTTAATTTCTCCTTCGAATCTGAATGAGATCCTTGCTAGGTAGAGTAATCTTCATTGTAGATTTTTCCCTTTCATCACTTTAAATATGTCCTGCCACTCCCTTCTGGCTTGCCGAGTTTCTGCTGAGAAATCTGCTGTTAACCTTATGAGGATTCCCTTGCCTGCTATTTGTTGTTATTCCCTTGCTGCTTTTAATATTTTTTCTTTGTGTTTAATTTTTGATAGTTTGATTAATATGTGTCTTGGAGTGTTTCTCCTTGGATTTATCTTGTATGGGACTCTCTGCACTCCCTGGACTTGATTAACTATTTCCTTTCCCACATTAGGGAAGTTTTCAACTATAATCTCTTCAAATATTTTCTCAGTCCCTTTATTTTCCTCTTCTTCTTCTGAGACCCCTGTAATTTGAATCCTGGTGCATTTAATGTTGTCCCAGAGGTCTCTGAGACTGTCTTCAATTCTTTTTATTCTTTTTTCTTTATTCTGCTCTGCAGTAGTTATTTGTACTATTTTATCTTCTAGTCACTTATCTGTTCTTCTGCCTCAGTTAATCTGCTATTGATCCCTTCTAGAGATTTTTAAATTTCCTTTAATGTGTTGTTCATCATTGTTTGTTTGCTATTTAGTTCTTCTAGCTCCTTGTTAAACGTTTCTTGTATTTTCTCCATTGTAGTTCCAAGATTTTAGATTATGTTTACTATCATTACTCTCAATTCTTTTTCAGGTAGACTGCCAATTTTCTCTTCATTTGTTAGGTCTGGTGGGTTTTTACCTTGCTCCTTCATCTGCTGTGTGTTTCTTTGTCTTCTTACTTTGCTTAACTTACTGTGTTTGGGGTCTCCTTTTTGCAGGCTGCTGGTTTGTAGTTCCCGTTGTTTTTGGTGTCTGCCCCCAGTGGGTAAAGTTGGTTCAGTGGGTTGTGTGGGCTTCCTGTTGGAGGAGACTAGTGCCTGTGTTCTGGTGGATGAGGCTGGGTCTTGTCTTTCTGGTGGCCAGGACCATGTCCGGTGGTGTGTTTTGGATGTCTGTGAACTTGTTATGATTTTCGGCAGCCTCTCTGCTAGTGGGTGAGGTTTTGTTCCTGTTTTGCTAGTTGTTTGGCCTAGGGTATCCAGCACTGTAGGTTGCTGGTTGTTGAGTGGAGGTGGGTCTTAGAGTTGAGATGGAGATCTCTGGGAGGGCTTCTGCCATTTGATATTACATGGAGCCAGGAGGTCTCTGGTGGACCAATGTCCTGATCTCAGCTGTCCCACCTTAGAGACACAGGCCTGACACCAGGCCATAGCACCAAGACCCTGTCAGCCACATAGAAAAAGAGAAAACGGAAATATATATATATATATATATATATATATATCATTTCTCCCAACGTCCACCAAGCTCAATTTTGGGCTTATTCGTTGTCTCTTCAGGTATTCCAAAGATGCAGGGCACATCAAGTTGATTGTGGAGATTTAATCTGCTGCTCTTGAGGCTGCTGGGAGAGATTTCCCTTTCTCTTCTTTGTTTGCACAGCTCCTGCGGTTCAGCTTTGGATTTGGCCCCACATCTCTGTGTAGGTCGCCTGAGGGCGTCTGTTCTTTGCTCAGACAGGATGGGGTTAATGGAGCAGCTGATTAGGGGGCTGTGGCTCACTCAGGCCTCGTGGAGGGAGGGGTACGGAATGCGGGGAGATCCTGCAGTGGCAGAGGCCAGCGTGAGTTGCACCAACCTGCTGTGCACTGTGTGTTCTCCCGGGGAAGTTTTCCTGGATCACGGGACCCTGGCAGTGGTAGGCTGCACAGGGTCCCGGGAGGGGAGGCATGGATAGTGTCCTGTGCTTGCACACAGGTTTCTTGGTGGCTGCAGCAGCAGCCTTAGCTTTTCATGCCCATCTATGGTGTCCGCGCTGATAGCTGCGGATCGCGCCCGTCTCTGGAGCTCGTTTAGGTGGTGCTCTGAATCCCCTCTCCTCACGCACCCCGAAACAATGGTCTCCACCTCGTAGGCAGGTCCAGACTTTTTCCCAGTCTCTCTCCTGGCTATCTGTGGTGCACTAGCCCCCTTCAGGCTGTGTTCATGTAGCCAACCCCAGTCTTCTCCCTGGAATCCGACCTCTGAAGCCCGAGCCTCAGCTCCCAGCCCCCGCCCGCCCCGGTGTGTGAGCAGATAAGCCTCTCGGGCTGGTGAGTGCCAGTCGGCACCGACCCTCTGTGCGGGAATCTCTCCCCTTTGCCCTCCCCACCCCTGTTGCTGTGCTCTCCTCCGCGGCTCCGAAGCTTCCCCCTCCGCCACCCGCAGTCTCCGCCCGCGAAGGGGCTTCCTAGTGTGTGGAAACCTTTCCTCCTTCACAGCTCCCTCCCACTGGTGCAGGTCCCGTCCCTATCCTTTTGTCTCTGTTTTTTTCTGTTTTTCTTTTGCCCTACCCAGGTACGTGGGGAGTTTCTTGCCTTTTAGGAGGTCTGAGGTCTTCTGCCAGCGTTCAGTAGGTGTTCTTTAGGAGTTGTTCCTCATGTAGATGTATTTCTGATGTATTTTCTGGGAGGAAGGTGATCTCCATGTCTTACTCTTCCGCCATCTTGACGGTCCCCCTGCAGTGATCACACTCCAGCTACAGAAGCCATATTCCTGTGTGTTCCACGCAATTTCTTTTCAGAAAACACTTTCAAACATTGTAGGTCAAGAGCATCTTTTGCAAATATATTTCTTAAATTAAACTCATACTCCTCTTTTGGCCTTCATGATGACCACTGATAAATTTAGATTAAAATCCTTTCAAGGTAACTTAAGTGAAATAAGATGGTCATAGGACAGGTGTAACCATTTCATGCTTTCTCAATATCTGGTAAATATATATTAATATGCACAGTCAAATTACTTTTGCAAAGAAAGTATTTTATTATTATAGACAGATTATGGGGGTTGAGCTAAATGAAGTGTTACTTGGGTCCATTACATTTTTATTAAAGAAGATTCACTTAAATTCTGGGCTCCAAATAAAAATATCAAAAGATGTCTCCTAGGATTTTTAGGTACAAAATAAACACAGCCTTTACACAAAAGCTACCTCAGAGCTATGAAGAATCTGCTTTGTCTACCTTTCTATGTACGATTACAGTCATTGAGAGGTTTTGACTGATTCTCTGACATTAGACAAGACTAGAACATTGGAATGGATGTGCTCTTTCGTCTCTAATATGATTTCTCAGAGAAGAGAAAATAAGTAAATCACAAGATTAAACAATGGACACAAGATTTGCAGAATTCTGAATGTAGATATGGCTTCAGAAAGAATGGCTTCAGGTTAAGTACACATCTGACTAAAAGCATATGTGATATTTCTATATGATTCTAAGCCAAATGATTCCTTTATCATTGTTATAAATAATTCACTGGTAACTTTTCTTCCAAATTTGAAGTACAGATTCTCCATGCTAGCTAACTAGTTATAATAATGGAAAAAACCCCAACAAAAACAATGAACTTGCTAATGTTGGGGGGGGGAGTGGAAGCGATAACCAGAAGCATCATTTCCTGTATGAAATATATCATTTTTATCACAGAGTATACAAATGGTAGCAACATGGACCCAGCATAATAATATTAAATCCATTGTCATCCTAGCTGTCTTTGTCTTCAAGAGTAAGCAAATGAATTCTCAACATTTCATCTCAAGCTACTCTTAGGTTATTACATTTGAGGCAAAATAATGTTGCAAATAAAGCATTTAAAATTCTTGAATGTAAATGAGGTAGAAACCTAATGCCTTTTAAAAATAGAGTACATAATAGACAAGAAGACAGGGATAAAATTATTTTATTAGTTCAATTAAAATGAATAAAATGGAAAGAGATACAAATAACTAAGAAATTAAGTACAAATCACTAAGAAATTAATTGTGTTATAAAGAATTCAACAAAATAGACTTGAATTTAAGCACAAGTTTTGTAAACTTACAGATTACTATTTGAGTTAAGCATTAAGAATAAAAATTAAAGCTTTTTAGTTCTGCAGATTAAATTTGAAAGTAGGCTGTCTTGCTAGTATTAAAATAAACTTGTTTCTTAAAATTTGCTTTATTGGATTACATCAGAAGCAGAGCCTCCCTTCTTGAGGGAGGATAAATTTCTTCTTGGGCCCATCAGAATGAAGCTTTCACTGTTCTGCCCTTCAGAGGCTGGGGTGGTCGGTTGTTGTGCTTAATGGGGACTTCTTTATCACCTTCGACATTTGATAGAAGACTGCGGAACTGTGCCAGCTTGGAGGGAGGATAAAATATTTAAATAGTCAAAAGCTATTAAATTTACACAGAACACTTTTCTTCTAGTATAATTGATGCACTGATATTTAGAAAATCAGGTTGAAGACTGCAGTGGTTTCACAGATACGAAGGGAGGAAGCCAAAAATTCCTTCACATTTCTTTGCACTAGGCATTTGGCTTAAATTATTGATGATTGACTGGATTAGAATACCAGCTTTCTCATTCTTGGGTAAGAGACTTACCTGCTTGGTGCCTCAGTTTCCATATAGTACTATTTCATTGCATTGTTGTGAAGACTAAATGGGTCAATACATGTAAAGTTCTTAGAACGATGTTTGGCATATGGCATATGCTCAAGAAGTGTTAGTTACCAATAGGTCACACTGCCTGCCCTAAAGGCTTGTTATGAGAATTGACTGACAAAACGTACATAAGTAACCTAATAAAAGTAGTTGCTCAATCATTGGTAGTTACTATTTTCATAATTATAAACAATAATTAATGAGATATTTTGTTGAATATTTACGAGCTTAAGTTTCAAAAAAGAACAAAAACCCATGTCAGCTATCAAAATATGCCACTTGAGAGTCACAATTCCCCAAAGTCTTAATAGTACTTCTAGTGCCAGTTTTTTCTTGTTTTTGAAACTCTTAGGAAGATATTTAACAAAGTTGGAATTTTCCTTATTAAGGCAAAAAGAATAGCAAGAGTTCTGAATCTCATATATTTTTTCTACATAAAGTAAAAAAAGTGTTTATAAATACACTTTTATTTTTGATTATTCAATAGACCTTATGTCACAAATAAACCTTTTTCAGTTGGAAGGGAAAATGAACTCTTCAAAATCTAATTGAAATAATAATTTCCCCCAATAATTCTATGAATTGAAATGGTATTCCTGCTTTGCACTTCTAATGCTCACTCATTCACCTTTGATACTCTACCTGTTCTGAACTAATACTGATGTTTCCCTTAAAGATGATCCAGATTATGCTCTCATGAAGAGGAGGATGAGTCAGAGAGCCATGGTAGGTCCAGTAATCCCGGGATGAAGGAAGGAGAACAGAGGGGTCAAAATTTGTGAATGGGGCTTTTTTGCCCTGAAAGAAAAAGAAAAGTAATATATTATTATATCATGATATAAACTAGTTGCATCATTACATATATGACATATATGTTATATTATTTGGTAGATAGATCTTAGCTAAGAAGTTAATCAATTTTTCTACTATATAGTATTTCATGACTGGTGTGTTTGTGGATATAAACAATAAAAGTAATAGAAGATTGAAAATATGCTACACTGGAATTTTGACTGAGCAATCTGCCTCCTTCTTCATTTGGTTGAAGACAAGCAAAGATTCAAAAAGTTTTTATTATCTGTATTCTTTAAAAAGATAGTTAATTTCCAGTATAAAACATTTATTGCTTCTCTAGGAATGATACCAGATACTGTTCCAGTGGTAAAGATATTTATTGACATGTATATTGGTATGTTTTATCTTCATTCTATTTATTCCTATTTTCTTTTCTGATTGGTTATATTGGTGTATAGAAAATGAATTGATATTTGTATGCTAATATTTTATGTAGTCAACTTTATTAAACTTGTGTATTAATTCTGTTTTTTACCTGTTTGATTTGTATTTTCCAGGTCGATGCCAATGATTATATCCTCTGCACTTGAGGATAGATTTGTCTTTGTTTCCCTAATATTTATCCAAAAATGTACTCTTATTTCTTTCCTTTCTTTATTACATTGATTAGGACATTTATTGTAATGGTCAGTTGTGGTGGTCACAGTTGACACCCTGGTCTTTTTCTTGATTGAATTTGAAAGACTTCAAATATTTCACTACTAAGTTTGATGTTTGATCCAAGTTGGTATGTGATATTCTTTCTTAAGCTCAATAAGTTTTCAGAGAGTTTTCTTTCTTTTTTTTATCTTCAGGAATTGGCATTGAATTTTTATCAAATGCTTTTCAAGCATCTAACAAGTTTGTAATATGGTTTTTCATCTTTAATTTGTTACTGTAATGACTTATATTGGAAGATAGTCTAATATTAAACTATCCTTGCATCCTGGGGATAAAGTCTACTAGTTTGGAAACATTACTCTTTTAATATACTGTTGAATATGATTTGCTGTAATTGATTTTAATATTTATTTTAGCTATATTCCTAAGAACGATTAACCTATGATTTCCTTTTTGTGGTGTTCTTACCCAGTTTGGGTATTAGGTTTCATTTAATTAAATCAAAATAAAGTTTTCTGTCCTCTCATCTGAGCAGTTTAGTTAACAGTGGCATGATTGTTTCTTAAAAGTTGTGTAACACTTCCCCATAAAGTGGTCTGGGCCTAGAGTTTTCTTTCACTAGATACGATTTTTACTATTTTTTCAATTTCTTTTTAGATTCTTGATCTGTTTAGGCTTTCACATTTTGAGTCAGTTTCTCTGCATTTTCCTAGAAATTCATCCTTTTAATCTAAATTTTCAAATTTACTGGTATAGTATTATACAGCTTACCCTTGAACAATGTGGGGGTTAGAAGTGCTGAACCAGGAGTGCTGAACCCCTGCACAGTCAAAAATCCACGTATAACTTTATGGTCATCCCTCATAACCACAGTTGTGCATCAGCAGATTCAATTAAGTGCCAATTTTGTAGTGCTATAGCATGTATTTATCAAAAAAAAAAATCCATGAATAAGTGGACCTGTGCAGTTCAAACCCATGTTGTTCAAGGGTCAAGTGTACAAATTTTTCTCTTTTAAAACTTTTTACCACATCTTTAATTATGACCCAATCCCTTAATTCTAATAAATTTTTTGTATGTGTACCTTTTTTTCCATCATCAAACTTGCCAAAAGTGTGTTTTTTGGTTGTTTTTATCCAAAGAATCAGCTTTTCATTTTAGTAATAAAATTTTACCTTGTATATATTCATTTTCTTTCTTATTTTATTAATGTTTTGCTTCATCTTCATTAATTATTTCCTTCTATTTTCTTTTCATATATTATTTTTTATATTCCTGAGTTGAGTGCTTATTTATCTTCAGACTTTCCACTTTATAATATATCCATTTGAAGATTAATTTTTTTAGACTCAACATGAACTAGATTTATTTTATATAAAAATACAATGAAAGAAAATGACATATCTCTGACATATGATTTAACTATTTGCTATTAAAACAGTAAAGCTAAGGTTAAATATATCATAAAATCCATCTTTTTTTCTTTTTTTTTTTAAGCTGACAGGGGGAATCATGGTTATCAGACACTGCATATTAAAGGGATTTTAAAACAATACCCTTAACTTCTGTATTTTTGTATTGATAAAAATAAAGATATCTTTCCCCATGATGTAAAAAATTCACATTTTAGTTGGTTATAGTTTTTAAACAAATTTGAATAACTATGAAACCCATTCTTCTACAGGCTTCATCCTGCCAAAATAGATGACCAATAACTATGAAAAACAAAACTAAAATAAAACAAATATCTGAGTCAGAGACCTTTTCAGAAGCAAGGAACATCTAAGTAGTACCTTGATTTTCAGATTGGTAGTTTGTGCTTCGGCCTTCCTACTCCTCACATTAAATATGCAATTAAATGACTTCTGTAGTTCTGCAGATTCTTGTTCTCTGATTTAAACTAACTTAGTCTATTTACCTTAGTTTTAACTGCTTTTAGGGCATCAAGTACTTTCTGCAGGTTTGGGTTGGCCTGACCCACCTGGAGATTAAAAAAAATAAAGTGTGAGATAAAAATTGTTATCAAGTCAAATCCTATTTATTTAATTTTTTTCAATTAAAAACAGTAACTGAAGAAAAAATATGCAAGTCAAAATATCGGAATTTAACAAAACTGTAATACAAAAACAAACCTCCTACTTTTTGTTCTATTAATTATAATTAGTACAATGAATGTCATGTTGTTAGTGTTCAATAAAGGTTAACTAGAATCACTATAATTCCAAAAGTTAGTCACCCAAATATACCACTTTAATAATAACTTCCCTATAGAACTTTTCAGGGACTCTCCTACAGAGGATGTGAACAAATCTTCCATTTTAAATATCAATTGAACTTTCTTTATGGGACAAAAATCCAATCAATATATTTTTCTTATGAAACATTAAACTGATAAACTCCTGACTCTATGAGGTAGGAAGTTTAGAAGAAAGGGACTTTGGAAGAGCTGAAAAAAAAAAATTAGCTTCACCTTCAACACCTTCTCATTTCATCTCTACCTGAAATTTATTTCTCTCTTCAAGTGGGAAAAGCCAAGAGAAAACAAACTAAAATACACTAGGGAACTGTTCGTTCCCCTGTGGTCAGCCATTAGTAGAAGGGGAACTTTCCAAAAAGAAAAAGAAGGACTCAAATATTCTTTTGTCTTATTTCATCCTATTTTGAGGTCTGATTGGTAAGAAATAGTTTTAGCAGAGCTCTGTAACTCTCTATAACTCACCTTCATCAAAACACCAATAAGTGCCAAACCATCAGCCTGTGAGGCAGCTTCAGCAAAGCTGGAGTACTTCGCAGAATTCCAGTGAACTATATGAAGCTAAAAATGACAATGTGGTTGAGTAGTTATTTATACCATTGTGAAAGTAAAAAGTAAGTTAGACATTAACTTGTTAATATATAAAGATATATCTTGGCTTTGATAGATAAAACTTATGTGACCCTTCATCCAGGGCATGGAAAGGGCTATGTTCTCACTCTTAAGAAGAGTTATCTGTGTGCTGAACAGAGTGGGCAAATGAAAATACTGGAACCAGTAAATAAAATGTCTTTTCTCACAATATCATAACTATTCAATATTACTCCTTTTTTAAAAAAAAAACTTTGGTATAAGAAGATCAGGAATTCTGGCTAACTAGTTTGGGGACAAAAACTTAATTTTCTCTCACTTGAGGTACTTAGTAACTTTATGAGAAGGGGTTCCTGAAGTATCTGGAGTCTTGGCCAAGGACAGATTCTCTTGAGCATATCCAGACACATCTCAAGCCAACATCTCCAGCCTAACCTCTCTGTGGAACTCTAGACTTGTATACCCAAGTATGTGTGTATGTCTTCTTGATACTTTCTTGATATCTCCACATGGATGTTTAATATGAATCTCAAACTTAATATGGCCAAACTAGAACTCTTGACTTCCTCCTTGCCAGACCTGTTTTATTTTCCCTTCTTAGGAAAAGGCACCACCTTCCATCTAATTGCTCAACCAAAAAATACAACAGTTGTCATTAATTTCTTACTTTTCTCCATTTATCAACATCCATCTTTCAGCACATCTCATAGATTATACCCCTTCACTTGGTTTACAACTTTGAGTCTTTTCATTAGCTGCTGATTTTCTCTGGGGTGTCCTTCCCCATAATCTTTCAACAGCAGTATTTTGACTTGAATTGAGGCTGAACTCAAATGCCAGTTCTGAAAAAATCCTTTCCTGACCACCCAATGTAAAGTGATCATCTGGTCACTTGTATCACTCTAAATCAAACCAATTCTCTCCATGTCATGTATCCCTTCCCTTCCCTTCCCTTCCTTTCCCTTCCTTTCCTTTCTCCTCCCTTCCCTCCCCTTCCCTTCTCTTGCCTCCCCTCCCTTGCCCTCTCTTCCCCTGCCCTCCCCGCCCCTCCCCTCTTTCCCTCTTCTTTGTCTCTTCTCTCTCTCTTTCTCCCCACGTCTCCCTCTCTCCTGCTCTCCCTTCCATCCTCCATCCCACCAGCTGTCATATGTTGAACTTGGTGGCTAAGTGCCTGTCATCTCTACCCTGGATTAATTTTATTTTTCTCAAATTAAATGAGAGAATCACCAGTTTATATTTCTTAAATACAACCAAATGTCCTCCCCCAAATATGCTACTAATACTAATTTAGGCTTTCAGCCCATTTGATTTTAGTCCACCTTCAATTTTATGAAGGAGAAATAGGAAAAATACATTTAATGGATTTCTGCAACATTGAAAGTTATTAGCCTGGCTTTACAATGTAACATAAAGTAAGTTATATTTGTATACTATTCCCAAATCCTCTATTAAAATGAAAAATGCATAACTCTGTACCTAACAATCTCTCTTATGAAAATTTGCCCTACATAATTGTTTTCACTAGGGTGTAAGATACATGTACAGATGTATTTATTGCAGCATTTTTTTTTTGGTAAAAGCAAAAAGAACAGAACAAAAAGGAAAAGGCATTGTAATTGTCCATATGTAGGGCTCAGCTAATAAATTCTAACATGCATACACTGAAATATTGTACAGACAGTAAAAGAAGAGGTGCAATTAAACCTACAGACTTGAAAAAATGATCATGATAAATTGGTAAGTGAAAAAAAAGCATGTTGGAAAACTATATGTATTACGAACTCATTTTATAAAAGTAAAATAAAAAAGCCAACCAGTCTATATTGGCACAAATGTATTGTATATTCATACATATGAAGAGCAAAAGTTCTTTGTTTTTAGTCTCCCATACCCTCTGTTGACAGTTTGATGCAAATGTTCTTTATTTTTCCATGGATATACAGACAGAATGTCTTGAATTGGATCACAAACTTCCATGTGGGGGTGAATCAAGAGGCCAGAGTGTAGTGGCCTGAGCCAGGGAACCTCAAACCCTCATCTAGAGTATGCTACTCTGTGATGACTCCTGTGATTAAACTTGCACTCTTAGTAGAGACTTACTGAAGTGTTCCAGCCTAGCTACACCTATGCTACTGGTGTGTCCAAACTTGAACATTTAAATAAGAAGAGAATGATGGTGTTCTCCATTTGGGGGTTGGAGTTTTAAAAGGAGAGCAGCATTTCCCCTTGAGGCTAGCCTGACATCAAGATAACTTTTCAAGGCATTCTGAAATGAAAGAGTATTCTGGGGTTCATGAGTCTGACTCCAAGTTCACCTGCCTCTTTCACATGAAAATTTCCCTCTATTGCCAAACACAGTGTGTCTGTATTTTATTTTAATGGAGCCTGGGAGTGCTTTTCAGGGACCAGAATGCTCATTCCTTTGGAGCTATTATAATGGAGTCTTATAAGGGAGCTGCTTCTGGGAGGACTCTCAGTGTAGTTCTCTCTCACTCCTTAAGCTACCTTACCTCTGCAGAATATTTGACTCCATCCACCAAGTGCTCAGAACCATAGTCATCTTTGACACCCCAGTGAAAATGGAACTGATGGAGCCTATAGCTTTCAGAGAGAGGACCACCTTTCAGCACTAGAAGAAAAAGGAAATTACTGTTACAATCATAAGCTCCAGCTTATCTTTGCATTTAATATAAACTAACATTAAATTGGATTGAGTAGAAATGAAAACAAACAGTAGCGCCAAAGTTTCCATCTTGTTGGTTTTTTTCCCCACATCCACAATGATGGTCTTCATATGTATGGTGCACCCTACGATAGTGCATTAATTATATATAATTCTCAGCACATGAGCTGTAATTTTACCTTTTTCTGCCTTTAAGAAAGCATATTGGAAAATGAGTGAATTATATGATTACAGGGCTTTCCTTGAATCTGCTTTAATTTGCAAGTTCATTCATTCATTCTTTTAACAAAGACAGTAGTGGGCAGTATGCATCAAGATCTTTAGTAATTTATTTTTAGTAACAAATTACTCAACACATACCTTGTAACTGATCAAGACACAAGAGGGTATCTTGACAGCTTTGTTGAGAATCCCTAGCCAGGGACCAAAAGAATATTCCAGCAGAACAGTAAGGTCACTTTTAAAATTCTAACATTGAATGACCATGTTTCTTTAGAGAGTCTATCCAATCATATGATTAATAAAACACACATAATACCAGACCTAATCCTAACAATGGACATAGCTGCAAGGTGTCTAAAATTTAGGCTCATAACCTTGTAGGAAAGTGCTAAAACAAATTTTGCCTTTTGTCAGTAGAGTTGTTTTATGGAATTGTCATTTAATAAATTATTCAGTAAACAGTTTTGAAAATTTTACTATGTGCTAGATTCTGGGATGTGAAGATAAAAATTCAGTCACTATGGCCTAGTAAGGAGAGGGGAATATAGACAAGTATACTTATGCACAGAATTGTTCCATGCAAGATGCACACAAGACCATTTTCTTACTGGCACTTCACAGTTACGGACCCATTTTTCTGGTCACACAAATAAATATATTCTTCACCTCTGTTTTTCTTCCCTACTAGGCTCCTCCACCCTCATCTCGATTAGAAAATATTTGCCTTTTCAGTTTTTATATTCATGATGGTCCATAGACCTTTTTGAAAAGCTACTGTTTATTCAGAGGGTGTGAAGTGAGCAAAAAGACATTGGAAACAAGAAGAAATGGAATAGTGTCCCTGAAAAGGAGAGGGACTGAAAAAAGACAGATCTGGGAGTCCCCAAAATCATCTTTACCACTTGTAAATTTTCTAGATATTCAAGATGCCTCACCAGATTCCAGCAACATTACACATGTGCACAAAAGACTGCAGATGGTCTTTTGTGTTTCTTAAAGCCCTATTGTTTTAATTTCCCCAGTAAAGTCGAAGAAAAATTAGAAGGGTCTTTTGGCTCACCTGATCGATTATCATTGTCCACAAAGTTTATGTGGAAGGAATGTCCCACATTGACGATTTCTTTGGCTGTGTCTGGACTGTAGGAGACACTGATAGGTTTGAGAGAGGCATCATGTTTGGTTTCACTGGTTTTGATGTCGATGGGAGATTGGTTATTTCCATTTGCGATGGGGTACAGCTTGCCCCACTGTTCAGGACCTACCAGGACAAACATACACTTACAATCAAAACTTGATCAAATCCAATGTTTTAGGAATATAACTTTGTTTATTAGATTAGGATTTACTGAGGATCTTAAATGATATTCTGTTTAACTTAATGGAAATTCAGTGTTTGAGAATGCCCCTTTTCTATGCTATACTATAAAATGGTGTATTTGTCAATACAAATAATATGCTCATAGTCTGTGGGATCAGACTATACATATTTTACCTTTATAGCAATAGATTTCTAATATACACATATGGTGAGAGAGACAGAGGGAGAGAAAGGAAGAGAGACAGAATGCATTTTGTAGACAACAATGACCCAAAGGACAACTGCTAAGAATACATGCAGAGCTATTATAATTCAAAGTCAGGCAAACCAAACCATTAATCTATGATTACATAGGTACTTTAAGTGCTCAATATCTCTTTTATTGGAAAAGGGAAGAGGCTGTTATTTGATCTACATGAACAGAAGAATATTTACCATTTTCACCATCATATCCCCAGTCAGGACTTGCCATTATCTTCTACTTAGTTTTCTTTTTCTGAAAACAAAGATAATACCTGAAATAACTAACTGCAACTGAATGTGCAGTAGACAACTGAAACCACAGTTTGTGGGTTTTTATAGAACCGTCTCTGTCCTTAATAGGTTACTATTTCATCATCTCTACCTATCAGGAAGTATATGCATGTAAAAAAAAAAAAAGATATTGTAAAAGAAGCCCACAAGGGTAAGGTCAGTTCCAATTGTTTTATTTTCTTATATTGTAAGAGAGAAATATGGAAATCTTACCTTTTATAAAAGCAAGCACTGTTTCTCTCATGTTAGTAGAAGATATGGCTGACTATTATCATATATGATTCTTTGAATTTCTAACTGAAAATGACTGTGCACTTGAGATTTCCAATTTTTGCCCTTGCTGGACACTTAAGCAATACTAGCAACAGTAATTTAGTAAGAAGAATAATTTGCATGTTTACAGGCTGATCAGAACAAGTATCATGATGTTAATTTAAAATCAGGTAACAGAATCATTAATTATTTGTAATATATATTATTCATAATGGTACACTTCAAAGACACACATGATGAGAATAAAGTCCATTTTTAAAGGAGTTGGGATTCATAAATGGAGAAGATTTTATTAATATTGAAATTAAATATGTTCCAAAATTTATGTTACACATCAAATACAGGTCTACTGGAATAGAAGGCTTTCTTCTGTATAGTTCTATACAATTTATAGAGCACTTTCATATTATTTTATTTTACCATCACCACTACACTCATAAATCCTATACAGTGAGAATTATCATCTTGTGGCTGAGAGATGTTGAGGGTCTTCACCACAACTAGCAAGAAGCCAAGAAGCCAAGAAGCCAAGACTTGAGCCTCCAAGTCCAGTTGTTTTCTTTACTACACCTCTGCTGAATGCCACACTGGGTGAGCTATGAGGTGGATGATCCCTAATTCTCTTTCTATGCCCACAATTCTCTTAAGTCCAATTTAAGCTTGGACCAAGGTGAGACTTGCCACCTGTTGAGTGATGAGAAGATCTACAGAACTTTTCAAGGAGGCAAAGAAAACCAATTAGTATGTGTCAGACTGCCTAGGTCCATATTTCCAAGGCTCTAAATGTGCTCAGAGGAAACAAAATCAGAAAATATAAGCTTCCATAGTAATGACTGATTTCCATGCCTTGGTAGTCATACTTCCTTTCACACTCTGGAATTTTCTGAGTTACCTAGGCTTTCTGAAATAAGTGAATCTGGCACAATTTTTAGCAAGGCTGACCAGAGGCACATTGTTTGTCCCTTTTGGCTAATGATAGCCAACTAGCTCAGATGCAGATGGACTAAGTATGGCTCTTGAACAAAGTCGGAAGAGGCCCAAGCTTCCATTCCACACTTTAGTAGGCAGAAGAAACTATTACTTAAAAGGGAACTTTTTTTAAAGGTACCATTTATTAAAGCTCCAGTATTACTCAAATGCTAGGCTAAACAGTTTATATGCAGTAATTCATTTAATTCTCACAATAACCAAATTAGGCATTAAAATGTGTATTCCACATAAGAGGAAATTAAAGGCAATTCCTCAGGGTTATGCAAAGCTTGTAAGTGGCTGCTTATATCTTACAAGCCTAGGGTTTAAACTTAGATCTGTCTAACTCCAAAGTTTGTACTCTTTCTTAACCTTCCACTGTCAACAAATGCCCATTGACCTCAACTTGATTCTGTTTTCTGGAGGATTGGATTGGTTAATCTGGTCTGGTCTGGCTTAAGATGACCAGCAGTCAGACTTGACCCTTGGGCTACTTCATTCTAGACCCAGAGTCTCAGGTTGGCCAGAAGCTCATGGAGTGATAGAAACAGGCTACTCTTTGCCAGATGCCTCCTAATTGCTACTTTGTTAAAAGTAACTTTAAATCAAACTACTATATTAATCAACCTATTTGGAAAAAAGGACAACTTCCTTTTCATTACATGATTATGTGATAATTCATCACATGAATATTTTAACATACATATGGGATTGCATTTTATTTAAAATTTTAGGCACTAAATTACCTTGAACCCTAACCATTATGACCCTTTATTCCATTATGTACCCAGGGTGTGTTTGTGTACATCTACAAGCAGAAAACTATATAGAGAAAGGATGTAAAATTTAATGAGCACCTATGGTTTAAGTCCTAACATAACACTCCTCCCATTTACTTTTATTCCTCTTTTTCTGCTTACAAACTTTGCCTCTTTCAGCTTAATAGCTGTACTAAATCCAATATGTCTCACTTTGTGTTCTCTTTACTTTCACCTGTAGTCTCCTCACAGTATAATTTTCTAGGCCTGTGATCTTTGGACTGCTTTTGCATACCAAGGAGTTCAGTCTACACAGCCTCTGTTCTTCTAATCTAAACAGTTTATTCCCTAAAACCATCAAGTATATAAACACATATTGAAGAAGGCTTTTTTTTCCCCTGTTAGAATATTCCAAATAAATCCGTATGTACATGGAATTGAATCAGGAGCAAGTAGGCTGATGGAAAAACCTATAGTTTTTAAAAAAGTAATGTAAAACTACATAAATAATTTTGATAGAGAATTGGCTAATTGGTAACTCTTAGAAGTATCAAGTTATATGCCAATTATATGTCAATAATATGGAAAAAACAATTGTAGTACTTTAAATAGAGATTTTTAAATGTTGAAAGAATGATGTGCAGAATGTTTAATTTTAATAATTACATTGGTTTAATTTGCAAATTTGATGAAAATGTATTAATGGGCTGAGGGTAGAAGGGAAAGAAAGATTTCTTCCTTTACCTTATGAAATGGAATTTTAAGAGGCCAAATATTTACTGAAAAAAATATTTAAAGATAAAATGTTAATATTATCTTGCCCTTTAACCATATGCCATAATTTTATCTCTTGACCTTCTTTCACAATACATAAAATTCTTGCAACAAACACACAAGCAAAAAGAATTATGAAAAGTGATAAAAGATTTACTATTATTATTAAGGAGAGCTATTTCACCGTGCACTCATCTAGGGGTACTGGAGAAGGCTAGAAAAGACTTTTGTTCATTGAACAATTACCATCTGTCAGATCCTTTAAAATAATGACTTAACTCAGTTCTCACAGTAGACCTAAGGGTTAGGTTAGTCTCACCCCACTTTTAAAGAGGAATAACTGAGGCTCAGAAAATTCAAGAAGAGTCAGGATTTGAATCCATTTCTGGTTACCTCTAAAACTCATAAGTGCATCCTCTTCTCTATTTTATTACACCACCATTTTAACAGGCTGTCTATAAAACATTTGCTTTAAAGTTACTTAATAGGACTTCCCTGGCAGTCCAGTCGTTGGGACTCTGCTCTCCCAATGCAGGGGCTGAGGGTTCAATCCCTGGTTGGGGAACTAAGATCCCACATGGGCCTGTGGCCAATAAAATACATACATACATACATACATAAATACATAAAGTTACTTAATAGTTTATTACATTTATTTATTGAATAGCATCAAACTAACTTTGTTGAAGATTTTTTAGTGCCCTGAAATGTTTTCAAAAAAGCAAAGACATTTTCTCAGTGTTTTACAAAATTTGAAAACCATGTTTAGCTAATTTTAAATTATATTAAGCATTTCTTATATGAAATTTTTTCCTCCTAATCTCTTAAATGAACATTTTCCTCTGATTCCTACTTCAGTCTTTTAAAACTGAAAGCATGAACTCTTATGAAGGCAAGTAAATTATGATGAGTTTCAAATTTAAATTTATAATTAAAAAATAATTCTTTGGTATGGAAGGAACTAGGAATGTGAAAGAGTGCTGTGTCTAACTATGGTAGAGATCTGCTAAATGCCACTGAAAAGAAATTCCAAAAGGCAATACAGTTCTATAATCCTTAGCATTCCATAAGGTTAGGTGGCTTCCCTGGGACCCATATTTTCCCTAAAATAAGGAAATATACATAGTGAAAATCAAGTGTCATGTTTATTAAATTTGGCATAACTCTCACTTTGCTCCCTAATTTCCCTGCTTCTCCAGAATTGATATTGTTTAGAGTGACAAGAGAAAGCTTATTTCTAGTGGAGAAGTGGGTCATGGAAAATGGTTATATTATCTTGTACATTTCTGCAGTAAGACAATTGGAAATTCTGCTGAATCAGTTTAAATGGCAGGATGGTTTATCAGGATTTCACAGTTATTATTTCTTCCAAACTGGTCTTTCTCTCCACTTGTAACAAGATGTCTTACCAACTTTATTCTTTCCAGTGGATGTCTTTGTCTCCATCCATACCAAGCTTGTTCCCATTTTAGTACTTCTGCACTTGCTGTCCCCTCTGTCTGGATGCCTCTGTATCTAGATCTTTACACAGGCTCACATTTCACCTCCTCAGAGACAAGTTTCCTGATGTCTAAATTTAATATATCCCTGCTTCTCAGTCCCTCTATTAATTCAGTCTGTCTTCTTTCTTTCATAGCATTTGTTGCATCCTGAAATTATTAATTTTTTTTTTTGCATAATGAAATTCATTTATTTACTTGCTTAATATCTATAACCATCTCTATAATGATACCTGGATAATGATGGACCATTTTATTTTTTTAAATCACTGCATGGAAAACAGTGGTGTTCAATAAATACTTTAGAGAGAACAATTAAGTGGTCATTTTAAACTTCAATTATTGTATTTCTATAAAGACTTAGAAGAAAAAACACTCATCAGGGACTGCACCCACCCAAACGTACTGGTCTGAACTCAGGGGTGTGTGAATGAGTTTTGCTGGAGGTGAACTCATGTTCGTATTTGGAACTAAGGAAAAAGAGCCTTTCCTATCTCAGTTCTATTAATGGAGGAATGAAGAGACCCGTCTGTGTCTGTCAGTCATTGCTGGGAGAGTAAGAACCTTGATCTTTATAAGTGTCAACTTTTTTGACACTTTGTAAGTATCGAAACTTAACTCTTGAAATGTGGTTTGAACTTTTGACATAGAAATTTCACAGATCCATAACTCATGGATTTTATTACTGTAATAAAAGAAAAAATTTCAACCTTATATTTCCTGCCTTGGAACATTTTATTTTTATTTTTGAAGACAGTTTTAAAATTCACTAATGAATATTTTTTATTAACCTAGTCAACTCTACATAGGTAACTATTTTAACCCACAGCATAGAGGCATTCAATTTCTTACAATTTCTTGCTTTTGAAAACATGACATTTTAAATATACCTAGTTGATTGTCATACGTATTGAAATTACTGGTTGAAGTGATATATACTGAATACACTGAAAATATAGGCTGTGTACTTTAAAAAAATTTATTTATTTAAAATTTTTTTTGAATTTTATTTTTTTTATATAGCAGGTTCTTATGGCTTGTGCACTTTTAAGCTAATTGTTAGGAGTCTCTTCTACTGGATGAATGGGTAACTTGTGCAGATTAATTGTACCATCTTTATATTTATTTTTAAAACAGACAAAATAATATTTGTCTTATCTCCTATAACTGTTTAGGGAATTGATGAGCTCCTCTATAACAGATGACATAATTAAGCAATATTTTTCATCTTAAAAGAAAATAACATGCATAATCCTTAATAAACCTTAAAATACTGCACAAATGTAAATGATTAACTTCAGACTCAAAAAAAAGTTTGATTTTAACTCTCAGATAAATACATAATATAAATACATGAAATAAAATAAAATAGTTCGAGTGATTGCATGTGGCCTGAAATTCAAACAATTGAGTAAAAGACATCTGCTTGCCACAGATTAAACTAAATCCCACATGTAAACATGAAAGGAGATAAATTCTCAAATGTAAATATTAAGGGAGGTGAAGGTCAGTCACATCAGTCACCTTATCTTAAGATGTTTCATGCAACCTTTGTTGGAGTCCATCTACCTAAAAGTTATCCGAAGATTTAAAAACATTTTTCTATTGACTCCCCCAAATAATTCTGTTAGCTCTCAAACCCTTCTGTCAAAGACTAGATTTCTAAAACACATTTGCAACTAAATATGTCCTCTCTTAATCCCGTGTTTCTTAATGTACAATCTGTAGATCACCTGCCTCAGATTCACATATATGTGAATTAAAATGCACATGCATGTCTCATCCACTCCCTTACTTTTGTGAGATGACCTGATGCAATTTAGATTGCTAACGTGTATCAAGCTCTGCTGGTAGGTATTGGTAGCCATTTTAGACGTATCCGGAGGCTATAGGAATCTGCCTTCACAATCTAATTACTAAAGATATGTTTCAATGAAAGCAAGTCTCTGATCAGACTCCCTCCATTGTACATTCATTAGTAGCAAATTGGCACAAAATAGTCATGTGACTTGTCTGCAGTTTCAGGAGGGCTTTCTGCAGGTGAGGCTCACCACCCAGCACCTTGAATGAAGGACTCACTTCAAACACGCTTTGATGATATCAGGACTGGTGATCTTTGTTGTTGGTTCAGACAGCTGGGTCCACTGGGGCCCAATGGGGCCTAGACTTACATACTACATCAATGGCATTCAAGTGTTGTACTTGTCCACTCATATATCTTGTTCATGTTCTAGCAAATTTTCTCTAGTCACTTATTACTCTTGATACCACTAATTTCATGAGCACAAAATTATTTCTAACATCCTTTATAGTATATAACTAACCTTTCAGTGTTGAGTTAGCTGTAGATATGATAAGTAGTCATTCTGAAGATCCTAGGTCCTGATTAGGATGCTATTATGCATTCCTATTAAGCATTAGATTATATTAACAAAGACATTATTAATACTGAAGTAACACTTACTGAATCAAAATCTCTTCACAGGAGGCCTGAGAATCTGTTTTAATGAACATTCCAAGGTGACATTTTAAAACACATTTGGACAGTTTTACAAACACTCTTTTAAGTGGAATGTCATTTTCCTCACATGCCTTCCTCTTTTAGGAAGAATACCAAATATTAGCAGCCACTTGAAAAATTATTACTGTTTTACTAGTTTTTATCCTCATAAGATTTTAAAAATCCTTTAATGCTTTTACTAGTACCTGACTCCAGGGGAGAAAATCTTTTTTTCATTCTTTTTTTTTTTTTTGATGCTTTTTTATCTGTTGGGTCAATGTGCTAAGAACAGGGTGGTGACGTTCTCTGCAGGGGTTTTTGAATCAAATGCTCAAGTCGGATACATGGTTAAGTGAAGACAAGCATAATAACCAAATGCCTTTTAGTAGTGGAAATATCCATGCCTACATGCAAGAGGTTGCCATTTTAGTTCTCTCTTAACTGATTCCTGTCCTAGTCGGGCTACCAAAGAAAAGCGGCAAGACCAGTAATTGAAGTACCGGTTTGCAGAATGACTCAGAGTGTACAGAAGAAGTACATTACAGTGAACCCCTTTACTGATCTTAAAAGAGTGATTCACTTTGTTATAAAGCAGAAACTAACACACCATTGTAAAGCAATTATACTCCAATAAAGATGTTAAAAAAAAAAAAAAGAGTGAATACAGACACCTAATGTGGATGAAGCCATAGCTACAATCCTCCTTTGGTCTCTAAAGACTTTCTTTAGAGTCACAGCTATTTTCAGGTGTTAGCATTAACTAAAATTTGTCTGTCTAACCTAATTTCTCTGAGTCATTCTATTTCTTTATTGTGAAGTGGGTTAATGATTGTACTCACCTTGAAGGTTTTGCTTTTTTATGAGGATTAGAGATAAAGGCACATAGCAGATGCACAGTAAAACATAGCTATTATATTTTCACTGAGTGTACTACTAATAATGGAAAACTGCATGGGTTGTGGTTAAATTGGATGGGAGAGTTAAATGACCCTGAGAGTTGAGGACACAGGTCTGTGTCAGAACTTCCAAGACTTTGACTGATGAAGTATATTAGCTAATCAGCTAATCCTCCCTAGGGTTTGTTTTTTTTTTCTCTAAGAAATGGGTAAGAAATAAATGGAATGATTATAGATGCTTTTCAAGAAAAAACCCTTTCTTCTAGAACAGGCCCATAGAAAGGGGTTTTTACTCACTGTAATTATACTCACATGATCTTACTTATAACTTTTAAGAAGATTGTGAGCTGAGTAGAACAAATGTTAGTATCCCTCTTTCAAAATGAAGAAAGAGGCTTTCACAGATGAGAAAGTTAAGCTACTTACCCAAAGTTAGATGTAAGTGTTAGAACAGTGTCTTCAAGCTCTGTATCAAGCATCCTTTCCAGTGACGAATTATAAAATCAAACTAAAAATAGTGTTTCATCACTTTGTACTTCATTATTAAAAAAGAGTTCAGTGATATGGTTAGTTATTACCTCCCAAACAGTCTTTGTATTTTCCTTAAAATAGACTTCTTAATGTCAACACAGACAGGGCTTGGTTTTTGTCCATGGGAGGGGTCAGGGTGCTATATGGGCCATCATCTTTCCTGAATGATGGCTGCTGTGGGTTTTTGCATCTCCACAGCCAGGCTGTCCAGGCCCACAGAGCTATCACACAACCTTCTTGATGTTCTTTCGGTGTCTACCCTTCTAACATTTCTGTAGAGAAACCAAGCTACACATGATTTCAACTCCCTGGTTGCAGTGTAACTCATGAACATATATCTCCACATTTCCACAAAAATCTACTTTATTTCTTCTAGTCCTAGGGTGAAGGATCAGAGCACAGGATGGAACATAATAGATCCTCCTCCCTTATATTTCTAGGACTGGAGGAAGAAAAAGTAAATTTATATTAGATTCTCCCTACAACAAGATTTCAAAAACAATCATTGCTTTTAGCTAAAGGCTAAATAGAAAGATTTTAATGAAAGTCCTTCCAGATCCTGTCTCCTGTAAAGAGATTACTTGTGTAATTTAGTTGCTAAAGGCCATATGTCTTATTCTGACTTTTCTCTGCTTTTCTTTAAATTTTTAAAAAAGTTGCTCTAGGGGGGCTTCCCTGGTGGTGCAGTGGTTGAGAGTCTGCCTGCTGATGCAGGGGACACGGGTTCGTGCCCCGGTCTGGGAGGATCCCACATGCCACGGAGCAGCTGGGCCCGTGAGCCATGGCTGCTGAGCCTGCGCATCCAGAGTCTGTGCTCCGCAACGGGAGAGGCCACAACAGTGAGAGGCCCACGTACCGCAAAAAAAAAAAAAAAAAAAGTTGCTCTAGGCAAATGAGAGCTACCTAAATATATAACTTATACTAAGCTGATCTCAAAGATAGACTTGGCTACGAGTAAGTGAAGAATATTAAGAATTCTTGAAGATCTCTGATAAAATATAACTTTTCCTTTAGCACTGACTTACATAGTGAGAGTGCACAGGGTCTTTTCCTGTAGTTTCTTAGGGCTCCTTTCTGGAATCAGAAAACTTTGGGGAGGCTACTTGGGCAACAGTTCTCAACTGTGACTTGAAAGGCCTTTGGTTTCCAAACTTCAGGGTTGAGAGTGAAAAGGTGTTGACTGCATTCCCTTACACCTCACTTATCTGGCCTGTGGTGGAGTTCCTTAATATGCAATAGTTAGGTAGTTCAGTAACAATCCTAAGTCCTTTAAGACTGCCCCAGACTGTGCCTTTAACTACTTGGTAAAGTTCCACACAACCTTTGTGCAACTGCCTGAGGATTACAAAATGAAGCAATGACATGTAGGTTAGTGCCTTAGTTTTCCGTCATCACCCAGGAGGCAGCCGGAACCAGTCCGGTGAGAAAGAACCCCAGGAAAAACACTTCCCCAGGTTCATGTCAGTATTGCTTTTAAAATGGAGACTCACAGAGTCCAAAGGACTCCTTAAGGGCTTTAGTGGCTATGAACAAAGCTCCAGTTAGAATGAAGCTTATGAGCATAAACTTCCTAGAACAAATAGGGCTGATTTTATGCAGTGATTTGATCTGGGGAAGATGAATTCATGGCAATGTTATCAGTTCCCCCTGTTGGTAATTTCTGGGGGTGCTAGCTAGCTGGGTTTACATTTGACGTTCTTACAATGTGGTCTTTTGTTGCTCCTGTTGCAGGCTCCAAGAGTTCTCAGAGATCTCCCTCAGAGTTGGACAGGATTCAACTGTGCGGTTGCTTGCAGCTGGCACCAGCTGTTGCTACACTTTTCAATCCTAAGTTTGTTTTTTGGTTAAGATTGTGTTTCTAGTCCTCCCCCAACTTCTGATACTACAAATATAGTGCCAAGTTGTTTGCTGGTGAGCATGATATTATTAGTAAAGGCCAGTGGCTCCTTTCAAAGGAGCATCAACTATTAACATAAAATCACTCCTGGAAATAAGGCTGACTGTGCCATTTATTTTGGTTACTACATTTTTAAAAGAATCATTCTAAGTTTAAAATAAGAGGTGGCAAATAAAACTTTGCTTAAGGATTCAAGGCATTAAAACATAAAGTTGGAGTGGTGAGGAAGAAAGGAAATCATCATTTAGCAGCCGTTAAATATCATAAAGTTTGAAGAAAAGATAGGGTGACTTTTATTAGATCAAATATTAGCAGCAATGTTCTGGCATGATGAACATGCCTTCTGTATGAGATGAGTATGACATCCACTCAAAAAACAGCCCAGTGGGGAGAGAAATGCCAACCATAATAGATGTGACCTTTCAGTGCCTTGGCCATTGGCATTGCACGAGGGTAATCCTAGATCACTCATTTTTCCATTTGGATGTAGCTGAGACTGACGGAGCAGCTGTCCTGCCTAAACCAACTGATTTACGATCTGCTTTCAGTCTCCTTCCTACTTGCCTCTTCCAAAGTGAGCTTGAAAATCCAATTCTTTCCACTACCTCTTCAGAGAACCTAGAGGTAAGGTAGTGATATATTATTTTTGTTACTGGTAAGGCTGCTTGAGTCAATGCAAAGATTGATGATAAATGCATGCACCTGAAAAAATATTTAAATCTATTAAATTTAGTAGGATTGAAATGCAGCTACTCACTGAAGACTTGAATTTCAGTGTCTAGAGAAAGCTACATTGAGCACAACTTAATCCCCTCATCATAATATGAACAAAGCATAAGACAAATGGTACCACGGCAGTCGGGCACCACAACTTATGGTTGTCGAAATGAGCTATGGATTGACTTCGTGACTCACAATTACTCATACACATCCATTAAGGTCACCAGCCTGCCTCCTTAATCATCAGGGCTGCCCCCAGATCATTCAACCCAACTCCAGGCAATGGACAGTGAAAGTTTGTTGAGACTTCGGTGATCCATCACTTCTTAGGGTATAAAATTGGGCTGGACAGCACTGCATGTGGGAGGGGAGAGAATCACATTCACTACATGTTACAAGTAACACTTACAGATTCCTGCCTCTCTCTGATTTGTCCTCAGGAGGAAAAGTGCTTAAAACCAGTCCAGAGGGGATGTCATAGTTCCATTCTGGAGTAAACATGTGTGAACCTGTCTTTTCTGGAAGTTTAACTCTGTTTTTAGTGCCTGGCTTGAATGTCAAACCTACACTTGTACGCCCAGGTTCAGTTCTATCCAATGCCATCCAGAGAAGCTTTGCTCTCTGGACCTCCCACCTGGACTCTGACCTTGCCTTTGTCTGGGGATGGCTGTCACAGATGGACTGCTGCCTGCCTCAGGACCCACGTGCCTTCTCTGCCCACCCCCTGCCTGCCAGCTTAGCCCAGCTTCTCATTCAGAATCCTCTTATTCTATCCTGTTCTGTGACCATTAGTTGAATTCAGGCTCAGATAACCACTTAGACCAGAGGCTGAGAGTACTTGCCAGAGAAGAATACTGTCCGAGGACCTAAGCAACCGAGGGATAGTGCAGCCAGGCATGAGCCAAAAACAAAAGCCAGTGTGTGCTCTTCAGTGGCCAAAAATGTGTGGAAAACATCTGGCCTAAATGGGAAAAAGGTGAAAGCAAGAAGAACATGAGCCATTTATTATGTGCCACACTAATGACTAACGCCAGGCTGTGCACTTGTAACTCAGCTGACTTGGGTAGCATTTGTGTCTTAAGTCTCTCACACTTTGTGAAAAATCATCCATGGATATATTTATTTATGACTTTAATTTTTTGAATGGATAATAAGTTGATTTTGTTCTAAACTTATGAAAGGGTACAAAATAAAAATATCTCCCTCCCATCATCCCAGAGAGAAACAAAGCTATCAATTTTGCTCATACTCTTCTAGTTGATGGATATACATGAAAATAACTGCATATATTTTCTCTTTCAAAAAATACAGATAGTATTCTTGGTATACATTTTTGGCCCTTACCTTTCTCCCTTAACATGTTATTTAATTTTAAAATTAAATGTCTTTTTTCTTGAACAAATAACCCCAAACTTCTCTTGGGATCAAGTACAGGTAATACCTTGGAATCACAGAATAAGTTACTTTAAAGAAACCAAGAAGATAAGGCACATTAGAAAATTTCCTAAATTCCTCTTTGTGCATGAGAGGAAAATAATATAAAATTACTTCAACTTTGAAAAAGTTTTGTGGACTATAGAGTCATTCACAAACATAACAGATTACCAGTTGCTCATCTGAAACACTTGGGACCACATGTGCTTCAGACTGTAGAATGTTTCAGATCTTATAAGAGCATTACAATGCAAATATTATATAAGTAATGCCCTTAGTGGTGCCTGGTGGAGCACCCTGTAATTTAACACATTACTATTTTTATAGCAAAATGTATAAGCAATTATAATAAGTGGAATAAATAAGGACTATAATTAGCTTCATATCAGTTCAGGTCAAGTTTTGTTCACAAATGAGTTCAGGTCAAGTCGGGTCAGATTTTTGCAGAAAAACTTGGTTTTCAGAAAGTTTGGGATTTCAGGGTTGGAAGCAAGTCATAGTGGACCTGTATTTCCCTCTCATATGTTGAGCGGGTCAACACAACGGCAATGTGGGTGGTAGGAAAACAGTCAGATCTAGACTCAAGGGTCTAAATACCTGCTCTACCATTTAATCCTTAGATGACACTGTGGAAGTTTCTTGACCTCTGTAAGTCTCTTTTACCTCATCTGAAAAATGAGGAAAAGAATTCCTACCTTGCAGGACCGTAGTGAGGGCTAAATTATGTTTCAAGTATCTGGTACCTGGTAAGCAAACTAGGATGATTGACAGCTGTTATCGTTATTTATGGAGGTGAAGTCTAATGAAATAGAATTTAAATCTTTTATTTTTCATGAAGAATTTGAAAGTAGCAGGAGAGAGAGGAAGGAATTTAGTATAAGAATCTCAGAAGAGTTCTTCAAGGAATAAGGATCAATACCCCAAAGCTTCCTTTCTGGAATTTAAATTTATGGAAACCTGTTAGGGTAGACAGGGCAGTGCTGACCTAAGCTCAGAGTCCTGGAAGTTCCAAAGAGCTTCTGAAAATGAAATCCCCAGAAAGTGGATAGTCCCAAACCAACCTGGAACAAGAAGGACAACAGTAGTCTGGACCCACCAGGAATCGGACATATGAAGATGTCCTACTCCAGGCATTTGTGGTCACACTTTCAGACTGGGACTTACTATGTTAATTCATTTATTTATTCATTCAGCAATTATATTTGAATGCTGAATAATCATTGTTGTATGAAAATATTCAAGAAATGTTGGGACATGACCCTATTTTATATGGGTATTATAGCTTATTGGGGACTTATAATAAATAAGTAAACAACAAGCAAATTACTGAAAATCGTAAATTCTTTGAGTAAACTGGGTAGGGAGTAGTGAGGGCAAGAATAGGGTACTTTATATTAGGCAGACAGAGAAAGCCTATTGAAAATAGTGATCTTCAAGCTGAGATGAGAAGGCACCAGCTGTGTAAAGAGGAAGTCAGGAGGTGGCCAGGGAGAGTAGTGGTGGAGATACAGGAGCTGTTTCTTCTGCTTAGAATACTCCTTGCCTGTAACGTTCCTTCTCGTCATTCAGATTTCAGATTCAGTGCCATCCGCTCAGATCTTCCTGACCTTTCTAAACTTAACTTCTCCACTTTCGCCAGTCACTTTCTACCCATTACCCTGATTTATTTCTTCAGAGCTCTTATCACCATCTAAAATTATCTTGTTTGTCGTTGCACTTGCTTACTGTGTGTTTCCCCTCTTTAGAAGGAAAACCTCATAAGAGCCCTGAGCACTTTGTCTAGTACCTGTGGGTATCTAAATATTTGTTGAATGCCTAAAAGAAGAAACTATGGAAAGACCCTAAAGTAGAAAAGAACTTGGTGTATTCTAGGAAATGAAATCAGGCCTTTGGGTCTTGTCACATTAATGACCCCCAATGAATCTTGCCTCCTGGCATCCATGCTCTTATGAAGCTCTCTTCCACATTGACTTTGGGCTTGGCCACATGACTTCTTTGGCCACTGGGACATCCATGAACAACATAAGTTTGATAAGTGCTTATTCGGAACACAGATGAGCCATGAGAGAGAGCCCTGTCTGGTCTTGCCTCCTTCAAATGGAAATACCACTTGGAGAGCAAAGCCCCGTCATCCCAGAGTCCCAATTGAACTTTGCTTCCTGCTGATCTTCTGGTTAAATACAGCTGCATGAGTGGCAAAACCAGAAGAACAACCCTCCTAATCCCCTGAACCCCCACACCACAGAAATATGAGATAAAAAATAGTTGCTTTAAATCATGGAGTTTCTGGGTGATCTGTTACCTGCAAAAGAACTGGACAAAAGCTGAAGCATAGTGAGCAGGGGAAAGTGATATGAAATGAGTTTAGAGAAGTAGACAGGGAAACAATCATTCAGAGCCTTAAGCATGTAAAGTTATTTTATATTAAATGCGATGGGAAATTATTAATAGGTTTGAAAGAAAGAAACAATTTATGATTGAATAGATCATTTAGGGGGCTATTCCAGTCATTTATTGATGCTTTGACTAATGGAATATGGTGAAAGAAACTTTACCGATTTCCAGGCTCAGGCCTCGAGACTGACACCTTCTACTTTCTTTCTCCAGAAATAATCTCTTGGAGGCCTGAGCCTCCATTTAAAAAGTTGATCCTCTGCTGTAGAAATCATGTTAAGAGGTCCTAAGTCACAGAGCCCCCCAGGTTCAACAGGAGGGGATCTACTCTAGCTATCTTTGGGAAGAGTCCAGTCTGCCATAAGGCCCCAGATATTATCTTTCATTCCTCACAATAACACTCTTAAGTCATTAATATCATTTTAATTTTTATGGATCAGAAAAATAAAGTTTAGTTGGGTTATACCCCTTTGTTTAAACTTTCATAGAGGTAGAAATTCCAAAAGCAGACTATTTCTACTATAAGAGATTTGATGGGATCTGGATTGGTAATATACGAGAACCCTAATGGCAGAAAGAGGAGAGGCAAACATTGTTAGAGTCAGGGAGAAGATAAGAGAAAAGGAAGGAATATTCTAGGAGAGCAACTCTTTCTTCTTACCGCTCTTTTCCCAAACTATACCCCACCCCAAGTGCCTTCAGTGACAGCTATAACCACAATCTCTGAAGAATACCTCCTTATTCTAAGTTTTCCACACTACAATTGCTTCAAATCCCTTTAGAAGGAAGACAAAATTATTAAAGCATTTTTTTTGCAGTAGTTAATAGGTAAAAGCTGGAAACAAATATCATCCAACAGAGAAATGGACAAATACATTGTGACATTGCCCTACAATGGAGTATAAACAGAACTATATGCATCAACACAGATAAATCTCAAAAATGTAAGCAAACTAAGCAAAAAAAAAAGTTAAATTGGATAACAATGGATATAGTATAATACCAATTACATAAAGTGTAAAATATACATAACAATGCAAAGTATTATTTATGGATTTATACTATGTAGTAATAACAAACAATATAATTGAGGAAAGTAACAATGAATTTCAGGTGATCATGGTCACCTCTAGGAAGGAAAAAATAGAAAGAGAACAGGAGGTATAGACTAAGAGCTTTAATTTTATTAATAAGTTCTTATTTCCTTAAAAAAAAAAAAGCAAAATGGCAGGTAGAAGCCAAAGAAACTGTCTTTAAAATGGATTTTGTAAGATCAGAGTCCAAAGCAAAATTGTCTAAGGGCCCAGCTGACAAATTGCAACAACTTGGGGGACATTCGACCCATTAGTTCACAAAATACCACATAGTACCTTGAACACAGTGAGAACTGAAAGAAGTAAACTGTAACTTGATACTTTGAAGTAGTGCAGTTGGGGAAAAAATGCATGGATTTTACCCTAGTCAGGGATGTAGCATTCCCACAAAGGTTTTCAGCAGCCAAGGTAGTGGGATGGCACCTCTTTCAAACTGCTTTTGAGGTAAGTAAGGATATAACAGGAAGGCAGATGAAGGAAAATGAGCAGACTTGCCTCTAAACATACAAAACATCCAGAAAGATTCCAAGGGTGAAAATGGGGTGAGGTTTTGAATGAGGTGGGAGTATAGAGAATCTTATTCTATCAGGTCAGATCAAGAAATCAGTGATTTAATTTGCCTTATAGGTTGGTGGGTGAGGCCTAGGGAAATATAAGTTATACTTAAAAGTAGAAAAACCTGGATTAACTAACATAAAGAAAAATGAGGTTTGACCAAATGCAAATGATAACATCAGGACCTTTTGAATTTTAATTTTAATTGGTGGAGAGGGTTTGAAAGGAGAAAAACAAAGGGCCTCAAACTAAAAGAAAGGCTGACATAGAGATAAAAGTGAGGCAGAAAGGGATGCTGGAGAAACAGAAGACCAATTTTGTTGAAGGTTATTTTATTTTCTCTTCATCTTTGTAAGAACCCAGTGGAAGCTGCTTGCAGTGGTACTTTACATCTAGTTGACAGTTATAATAAAACTCATTTTACCATGGCCCATGATGAACACTGGCTTCCTTCAGTTACTCTGGAATACCCAGATTCTCTGAAAACTGAGCCCTAAAGTAAGCACAACTGGCTAAAAAACCATTTATTAGTGTTATATATGACTACCAATGAGGAGACCAAATTCCTTGGAGGAACCAGAGAGCTTGTGGTAATGTTCCAGACAGATTATGTTTCTTGGTTGTAGCATTTGGTTAAATGGAAGAAATTAAAAAACAAAAGACATAAAGATGCAGAAAGAACAGTTTAAGCTCCATTAAATTTTTGTCAGCCAGTCTTTGGGAACAAATTATATAGTCCTTTTCCTATAAATCCTTCCAGGAAGGTAAAAAATATGAGATTTTATAGTTTTTTTTAAATCACCTGCAACCCTACATGCATGAAATAGTCACTTTTTCATATATTAAATAGAAAATTAAGCCAACCAGATTTTATTTATAAGTTGAAATACCAGCATCCCCTGAAAACGGGAATACATGTGTTTTAAAGACACTACTCATCTTTACTTGTCAACCTATCAGGTGAAAATTAAATATCAAAATTGGCCCAGGAGGTGGGTTCAAGATGGTGACCTACAAAGATCCTGAAGTCATCTTCTCCCAAAGACACAACAAATCTGCAACTACATATGGAATAATTCCCTCTGAAAGGGACATGAAAAGTGGATGAACAGAGTCTCCACAACAAAGGGTAAAAGGGTATCATTGAGATAGATAGGAAAAACTGAGATATGGTCATGCTGAGGAAAAAACCATATCCCAGCCTTGGTGATCCACAATCAGGAAGGATCACAAAGGTAAGATTATTTTCCCTGAGAAGCAAGAGATTTGAGCTCCACATCAGGCATCCCAACCCTTAGATCCTGCACAGAAGAGATGAGCTTCCAAAACACCTGGCTTTGAAGATCAATGGGAAATCCAGGAAAACTATTAAAACTACAGGGAATGGGAAACTCACTCTTAAAGGGCTTGCACACAGACTTGACCCCAAAACCAGCACAGAAGCATTAGATTGAAAATTGCACGGACCATAGGTAAAGGGGATCCACTTACTAACTTTGAAGTATCTGCTGGAGAGGCAGGGACAAGTTGGAATGCTCTCTCTGGGGACTGAGACACTGACAGGAGCCACCTTGTTAATGCCAGCACAGGTGGCATTTTGGAAATCTCCATCTAACCTGTTAGCCTCAGTGGGCACACCTGCAGAGAGTCTTGCTCACCCCTGCAACCTAACCAGGACTTACAGCTGATTGGGCAATAACCATGTCCACCAGCACCTGGCAGCATCCATGGCCAGGCCCCATAGCAGTTCTGAGGTCCAGCTCTGCCCACCAATGCCCAGCAGCTGCCATGGCTGGGTTCCAGAGCCATTCCAGTGGCTATCCCTGCCCACCAGTGTACTGCAGCAGCAGCTTCAGCCTTACCACAACAGGAGAGTGTATGCAGCCCACATAAGAGACATCACTTGAGCATCTGGCTCTGGTGGATAGTTGGGAGTGCACTTCTGAGCCTCACAGGATATACCCTACATAAGTGTACTCCTTTAAGACTGGGAGAGGCAGCAGATTTACCCAGTACATAAAAACAAAAACAGAGAATTAGGCAAAATGAGGAGACACAGAAATATGTTCCTATCAAAACAACAAGACAAAACCTCAGAAAATGATCTAAAGAAAACATAAATAAGCAATCTACCTGGTAAAATGTTAAAAGTTATTGGTCATAAAGATGTTCACTGAACTTGGGAAATGAATGGACCACACAGTGAGAACTTCAACAAAGACACAGAAAATATAAGAAAATGCCAAACAAGTTATAATTGAACTGAAAAATACACCAGAGGGATTCAACAGCAGATTGGATGAAGTAGAGGAATGAATCAATGAGCTGGAAGACAAAGCAATGGAACTCACCCAGACAGAGCAGCAAAACAAAATCAGAATTTAAAATAGTGAAGATACTTTAAGGGACCTTTGGGACAACATCAAACAGAATAACATTCACATTATAGGGGGTCCCTGAAGGACAAGAGAGAATAAAAATTATTTGAAGATATAGTGGCTGAAAACTTCCTTAATCTGTAAAAGAAACAGATATTCAGGCCCAAGAAGCCCAGAGAGTTTCAAATGTGATGAACTCAAAGAGACACACACCAAGGCACATTATAATTAAAATGGTAAAAATGAAGTATAAAGAGACAATCCTAAAAGCAGCAAGAGAAAAACAATTTGTTATATACACAGGAAACCCTGTAAGGCTATCAGCAGATTTTTCAGCAAAAAGCTTACAGACCAGAGACAGTAACATGACATATTCAAAGTGCTAAAAGGAAAAAAACATCTTTCAAGTCAAGAATTCTCTACCCAGCAAGGTTATCACTCATAACTGAAGGAAAGTTTAAAAGTTTCTCAGACAAACAAAAGCTAAGGGAGTTCACCACCACTATATTGGCCCAACAATGTTAAAAGGGGCTCTTTAAGCTGAAAGAAATGGTACTAATTAATAATAAGAAAATGTATGAAAGTAAAAATCTCACTGGAAAATGTAAATATATAATAAAGGTAGTGGATCAATCACTTATAAAGCAGGCATACAAGTTAAAGACAAAACTAGTAAAATTAACTAAAATTACAAGAATTAGCTAAGAGGTACATAAACTAAAAAGATGTAAAATGTATCATCAAAAATATAAAAGGGGGGAAAAATAAAGCTTTGGAATGTATTCAAATTTAAGTTGCTACAAACTATTTACATAAGATGTTGTATGTGAGCCTCATGGTTGACTACAGGGAAAAATCTTATAGTAAATACTCAAAAAGAAATGAAAAAGGAATCTAAACATAACACTGCAGAAAGTTACCAAGACACAAGGGAAGAGAGCAAGAGAAGCAGAAAGAAACAGAGAGGTACCACAAAACAGCCAGAAGACAGTGAACAAATTTGCAATAAGTGCATACCTCTCAATAATTATTCTAAATGTAAATGGACAAAGTTCTCCAATCAAAAGACACAGAATGGATGAATAGATTTAAAAAAAATCTATATGCTGCCTACAAGAGACTCACTTCAGAAGTGGGGACACACAGACTGAAAGTGAAGGGTTAGAAAAAGATATTCCATGCAAACACAAATAAAAGAAAGCTACAGTAGTTATACACATATCAGACAAAATAGACTTTAAAGACTATAATAAAAGACAAACAAAAGCATTACATAATGATAAAAGGGTCAATAAGCAAGAAGATATAACATTTATAAATATATATGCTGCCAACATAGGAGTACCAACATATATAAAGCAGATATTAATGGACCTAAAGGGTCCATTACAAGAATAGCAGGAGACTTTAACACCACACTTACATCAATAGATAGACCATCCAGACAGAAAATCAATAAGGAAAGAGCAGACTAAAACAACACATTATCAGATGCACTTAATAGATATATATATAGATATAGAACATTACATCCAAAAGCAGAAGAATGCACATTTTTCATGGGTGCACATGGAACATTCTCCAGGATAGATCACATGTTACGTCACAAAACAAGTCTCAATAATTTCAAGAAAATTAAAGTCACATCAAGCATCTTTTCCAACCACAATGGTATGAAACTAGAAATTGATCACAAGGGAAAGAATTGGAAAAACCACAAAAACATGGAAATTAGACAACACATTACTGAATAACCAGTGAGTCAAAGAAATCAAAGAAGAAATTTAAAAAATACCTATAGAGAAATGAGAACAGAAGTACAACATACCAAAATTTAAGGGATGCAGCAAAGTGGTTCTGAGAGGGAAGTTCATAGCAATGCAGCCTACCTCAAGAAAGAAACAAACAAATAATTCCCAAATAAATGATCTAACTTTATACCTAAAGGAACTGGAAAAAGAACAAAGACCAAAATTAGTAGAAGGAAGAAAATAATAAATGTCAGAGAGGAATAAGTGAAATAGAGGCCAAAACTACAATAGAAAAGATCAATAAAACTAAGTCAAGAAAAGAAGAGAGGGCTCAAATAAAATCAGAAATAAAAGAGAAGTTACAACTGATACCACAGAATAGACTACTATGAACATTTATATGCTAACAAATTGCACAACCTAGAAGAAATAGATAAATTTCCAGAAACATATGGTCTTCCAGGACTGGACCATGAAGGAATAGAAAATCTAAATTGACCGATTACTAATCAGGAGATTGAAATGGCAATCAAAAAGCACACAAGAAACAAAAGACCAGAACCAGAATTTTCACTGGCAAATTCTACAAAACATTCAAAAAAAGATTTAAGAACTATCCTCAGACTCTTCCAAAAAATTGAAGATGAGGGAAAACTTCCAAACACATTTTACAAAGCCAGCATTACCCTATTACCAAAAGCAGACAAGGACAACACAGAAAAGAAAATTATAGACCAATATTCTTGATAAACATTGATGCAAAAATCCTCAATAAAATATTAGCAAACTGAATTCAATACATTAAAAGGATCATACACCATGAATAACTGGAATTTATTCCACAGATGCAAGGATGGTTCAACATTTGCAAACCAATCAAATGTGATACATGACATTAACAAAACGAAGAATGAAAATTATACTATTATCTCAATAGATACAGAGAAAACTTTTGACAAAATTTGTCAGCTATTTATGATAAAAACTCTCAACAAAGTGGGTATAGAGGGACCATAACGCAACATAATAAAGGCCATATATGACAAACCCACAGATAACATCACATTCAACAGCAAAAAGCTGAAAGCTTTTCCTTTTAAGATCAGGGACAAGACAAAAATTCCCACCCTTGCCACTGTTATTCAAAATAATATTGGAAGTCCTAGTCACAGCAATTAGGCTAGAAATAAAAGGCATCCAAATCAGAAAGGAAGAAACAAAGCTCTCACTATTTGCAGATGATATGATACCATATATAGAAAAACTGTAAAGACTTCACCCAAAACTTGTTAGGACTAATAATGAATTCAGGGAAGTTGCAGGATACACAATCAATATACAGAAATCTGTAGGGTTTCTGTACATTAATAATGAACTAACAGAAAGAGAAATTAGGAAAATAACCCCCGTACAATTGCAACAAAAAGAATAGAATATCTAGGAATAAATTTAACCAAGGAGATGAAAGACTTGTATATTAAAAACTATTAAACAATGATGAAAGAAATTAAAGAAGATATCAGAAAATGCAAAGATATTCTGTGCTCATGGATAAGAAAAATTAATATTGCTAAAATGTCCAAACTACCCAAGGCAATGTCTATCAAAATGCCAATGGCATATTTCACAGAACTAGAATAAACAATTCTAAAATTTGTATGAAAACATAAAAGACTCCAAAAAGCCAAAACAATCTTGAGAAAGAAGAACAAAACCAGAGGTATCAAGCTCCCGGATTTCAAATCATACTACAAAGCTATAGCAATCAAAACAATATAGTACTGGCCCAAAAGCAGACATATAGATCCATGCAACAGAATTGAGAGCCCCAAAATAAATCCAACACACATGGACAACTAATATGGACAATTAATCTACACAAAGGAGAAATGAACATACAATGGAGAAAGGACAGTCTCTTCAATAAATAGTGCTGGGAAAACTGGACAGCTACATGCAAAAGAATGAAAATAGACTGCTATCTTACACCATACACAAACATTAACTCAAAGTGGATTAAAACCTTGAATGTAAGACCAGAAACAATCAAATTCCTAAAAGAAAACATAAGTGGTAACTTCAATGACATCAGTTTTAGTTATGTTTTTGTGGATCTGACTCCAAAGGCAAGGGGACAAAAGCCAAAATAAACAAACGAGACTACATCAAAATAGACTTTTGTACAGTGAAGGAAACCATCATCAAAATGAAAAGGCAATCATAAATAGATCTACAGTAAATATTGTGGTACATGACTCTTTTTGATAGCCAGGACATGGAAGCAACCTAAGTGTCCATTGACAGATGAATGGATAAAGAAGATATGGCACATATATACAATGGAATATTACTCAGCCATACAAATAAATGAAATTTAGTTATTTGTAGTGAAGTGGATGGACGTAGAGTCTGTCATATAGAGTGAAGTTAAATCAGAAAGAGAAAAACAAATACCATGTGCTAACACATATATATGGAATCTAAGAGAAAAAAAAGGGTTCTGAAGAACCTAGGGGTCCGACAGGAATAAAGACGCAGATGTAGAGAATGGACTTGAGGACGTGGTGGGGGGAAGGATAAGCTAGGATGAAGTGAGAGAGTGGCATGGACACATATACACTACAAAATGTAAAATAGTTAATGGGAAGCAGCCACATAGCACAGGGAGATCAGCTCGGTGCTTTGTGACCACCTAGAGGGGTGGGATAGGGAGGATGGGAGGGAGATGCAAGAGGGAAGAGATATGGGAACATATGTATATGTATAGCTGATTCACTTTGATATAAAGCAGAAGCTAACACACCATTGTAAAGCAATTATACTCCAATAAAGATGTAAAAAAAAAATGAATGCAAGAAGATATTTGCAAATCATGTATTCAATAAGATGGTAATATCAAAAATATATGAAGGCTTCATACAATTCAACAAAAAACCCCGAAACAACCTGATTTAAAAATGGACAGAGGATGTGAAAAGACATTTTTCCCAAAGAAGCCATAGAGATGGCCAACAGGCACATGAAAAGTTCAACATTCCTCTCAGGAAAGTGCAAATCAAAACTGTAATGAGGTGTCACCTCACACCTGTTAGAATGGCTGTTATAAAAAAGTCAAGGAATAACAAATGTTGGAGAGGATGTGGAGGAAATGGAACCCTTGTACACTGTTTATGGGACTTTAAATTGGTACAACCACTATGGAAAACAGTACCAAGATTCCTCAAAAAATTAAAAATAAAAATATCATATAACCAAGCTATTTCACTTCTGGGTATTTATCCAAAGAACATGAAAACAATAATTCAAAAAGATATATACACCTATGTTCATTGCAGCATTATTTACAATAGCCAAGATATGGAAACAACCTAAGTGTCCATCAACGGATGAATGGATAAAGAAGATGTGGTATATATATATATATACACACACACACACACACACACACACACGCACAATGAAATACTACTCAGTTATATAGAAGAATGAAATTCTGACATTTGTGACAACATGGATGGACCTTGAAGATATTATGGTAAGTGAAATAAGACAGAGAAAGATAAATATTGATTACTATATGATTTCACTCCTATGTGGAGCCTAAAAACAAAACAAAACAAACTTCACAAATAAAATAAAGCAAAACAAAAAACAAACTCATAGATACAGAGAACGGATTAGTGGTTGCCAGAGGGGAAAAGGGTTGGAGGGTGGGCAAAGTGGGTAATAGGGGTCAACTGTATGGTGATGGATGGTAACTAGACTTGTGGTGATGATGACTGTAGTGTGTATAGGTGTTGAACTATAACACTGTTCACCTGAAACATATATAACTAAAAATTCGGCCTGGGCACTCAACATTAAAGCTCTTTTTAGAATGTAACAGAAGCTAGCAAAGTTAACATGTCCAAAATGTAACTCTAATCTCCCATCCCCCACAATGCTTCCTCTCAGTATTCCACCTATAAGTGGCACTACTACCTTCCCTATTTCTTGAGGAAGAACCCTGGGAGAATTTTTTGAGCATTTCCTTTCATAAAACCTATTAAAAAAACACTAGCAGGTTTAATATTTTCTTCCTTTTAAATATATTTTAAGTCCATCTACTTTTGCCCAACTTCATAGCACCTACCCCTTTGCCACGAGTTCTCTCTTGCAGAGCTACCAGGTCTGGAGAGATTTCACTCTTGGAGAAAATTCTGGTCATGCAAGAGGTAATTGATCCTTTCAGGAAATGCACACTCTGTCTCCTAAGCAAACCCCTAAATTGAGAACTGGGTCTTAGGGACAGGCATGGCATCACCCTTAGAATGGGTACCAATGACAATTCTGAGGCTTGGGCCACTGGAATCTGAACCCATGACTCTCCTGCTGAGCCAAGGCTCTCAAGGGAACTGAACTGGCCCATGTCGGGGGTGATAGCCACTGTATACTGACCTCTCTGAAGGAAAGATTGCCCAATTTAAAATTTAGGACTCCCACAAATAATGATCAGATGATGAGCTTACTACAATCAAAGACTACATATACTCAAGAAGACAAGCACTGTATATCTCAAAGACATTTAAAAAGATAATAAAGGAGAAAAAGTCAAAGAGGTAATATATGTAAAGCATTTAGCACAATGTCTGAAATGCAGTGGGGGCTCCTTACTAGAAGTTCTATTTTGATCTCACTTCTTCCTTTCTTCTCTGAACCAGTGCTCTCAGCACTGGTTCTCCAGCTACTGTCATCCTGAGCTATGCACTGATCATATAAGTTACCTCACTCTGAGCAGGCAGCCCACAGTTTCATGGTTCGGGGTTCATGGCAAAAGATGCATGGAGGTAATATAGTAGTTTCCTACTGCTGCTGTAACAAATTACCCAAAATTTAATAGCTTAAAACAATGCAAATTTATTCTCTTAACACTTCATGCAGTCAGAAGTCTGAAATGAGTCTTAGGGGCTAAAATTAAGATGTTAGCAGGGCTGCATTCCTTCTCGAGGCTCTAGGGGAGATCTGATTCCTTGCCTTTTCTAGATTCTAGATACTGCCAGGATTTCTTGTCTCATGGCCCCTTCCCTATCTTTAAAGCCAGGAGCTTATCATCTTTTCTCTTTCTGCTCTTCTGCTTCCCTCTTATAAGGAATCTTGTGATTATATCAGGCCCACCTGGATAATTCAGACTAACCTTCCCGTCTCAGAATCATTAATTTACTTGCTTCTGCAAAGTCCCTGTAAAGTAACAAATTCACAGGTTCTGAGGATTAGGACATGGGCATCTTTGGGGGCCATTATTCAGCCCACCACAGTTAAGGAGCAAAGATTCATTGAATAGTGGCAGAGATTGGTGGTGGTGGTGGTGGTGGTGGTGGTGTATTGAGGAGGAAAGTGGCTAAATGGGGAAAAGAGATGAATTTCAGTCCTGGGCATGATGGGCTTGGCACATTTAGGGAAGGAGAGTCAGGGAAATTAGCTTCATCTTGAGCTTAAAATGATCCAGGGATTTTGCTTTCTAAAATGCAGGTATAATTGTGTGTGTTATGGGTGTGTTGGGGGCGGGGATAGGGGTGCTCGAAATAATATGATAAAGTAATAGTTTCATTACTACTGTAAAGAGTATTGTTCTTTGGATATTTTTTAATCGACTGTGGTTGATATAGCAGAAAGGAGTAGATTTTTCTACATTGCTATTTCGTCTGGTGATCTTACTGGATTTTCTAAGTTCTAATTCGTCACCCATTGATTCTATCAGATTTTCTAGGCAGATAACATATCATATATTATTTTGAACAAAATATCAGTGCTGATATTTGAAGAAAATATCAATAATAGACACATAAGAGGAAGTGGTTAAGGAGAGCTGAAAATGTATGTTTTGGCAAAATGATTATCAATAAAGTCATTTACGTGCACTGCTCACCTTTAATTCCCCTGCGGCACAATAGCACAAAGGTAAGTCAGATTGATTTTAATGTGAGTTTTATTTTACAAGGGCTGTTAAGTCGACACAGCTTTCCTTAGTCACCATGGTTGGTGTTTTGTGGCATGTTCATCCTCTCACAGTTTAAGGAAAAAGTAAAGGGAACACTTTTCTTTTTCAACACTTTGGCTTCAGGTTGCCCCTTGTTACTTTTACTACTAATGGGAGAAACTCCAATTTCTTAGTAGTTAATTTAAACATTAACTTTTTTTTTAAACATCTTTATTGGAGTATAATTGCTTTACAATTGTGAGTTCGTTTCTGCTTTATAACAAAATGAATCAGCTATACATAAGCATGTATCCCCATATCTCCTCCCTCTTGCTTCTCCCTCCCACCCTCCTATCCCACCCCTCTAGGTTGTCACAAAGCACTGAGCTGATCTCCCTGTGCTATGCGGCTGCTTCCCACTAGCTATCTATTTTACATTTGGTAATGTATATATGTCCATGCCACTCTCTCACTTTGTCCCAGCTTACCCTTCCCCCTCCCCATAAACGCTAACTTTTACCCATATCTTTCCCGCTCCTGGTGGAGTGTCACACACAGGAACACAGCACGATAAATATTTCTGTTCATGCAGGTGATGAATGTTGTCAAGTGTTCCATCTGTTAATCATTTAAAAAGTGTAGACTTACATACTTGCAAGGCATAGCTATGAAAATGTTACTTCTTTAACTAAAAACTTATCTACTTCATCTTTCTGCTAAAAGATCAGCACTAACTGAATGACTTGCCCTAACTCTGAGCTCTTCCTGCCTCCAGATGATATCATGCTCGTTCTCCTCCTGCCTCCAGTATGTCGGTTAATGTTGCCACCAAAGCCCAGGGTCAGGGTCTAAGCCCACAGGCCTGGACTTCTCACGTTCTCCCTCCCTTTCCTTAGGCTTCCTCATGTGAATGCTATCCATTTTATCTCCACAACGCCTCTGGCATTCCTCCCTTCCACTTCCTTTTCATTGCCACTGCCTCTCACCTGCTGACATAAAATTGCATCCTACCTGGCCTCACTGCCTGAGCCTCTCTCCCCTCCAATCCAGCTCAAGTCCTCCTGTGAGAATAATAGCCCTGAAGCCTAGTACCAATCAGCTCACTCCTGGTCTGTTAAATTGCAACAGCTTCCCAATACTTTGCATAAAATGTGAATAGCACAGCCTGGCATTCAAGGGCTGCAAATCCATTTTTCTAGTCTTGTATCTTGCTAGTTCCCTTCATATTGTTTATGTTTCAGTCAAAGAGGATTATATGTTATCCCCAAGTTGATTCTGTGTCTCTCTCCACCTTCAGGCTTTGCCACGTGCAGCTCTTTCATGTGAAACACCCAGCTTCTCAGCCCAAACACACATATCAACTTGTGAAAATCCAACCTATTATTCAAAGTGCATCTCAGATGATAAGTATTTCCTTAATGAAGACTTTCATGAAATTCATACTCTCCCAAGTTTTTTGGCTGCATTGGGTCTTCATTGCTACACGTGGACTTTCTCTAGTTGCAGTGAGCGGGAGCTACTCTTCATTGCGGTGCCTGTGCTTCTCATTGCGGTGGCTTCTCTTGTTGCGGAGCACGGGCTCTAGGCGTGCGGGCTTCATTAGTTGTGGTGCGTGGGCTCTAGAGCGCAGGCTCAGTAGTTGAGACGCACTGGCTTAGTTGCTCCACGGCATGTGGGATCTTCCTGGACCAGGGCTCAAACCCATGTCCCCTGCATTGGCAGGCGAATTCTTAACCACTGCATCACCAGGGAAGCCCTGTTTTGTATCTTTCTTATGACACTTCTCATATTCAAACCTTGATTACGTTTATGTGTATACTTGTCTCTCCACTAGATGATAGGATGGCTAGGAATCTTCCACTATTCTTAACAGATCCTCAATAAATATTTGTCAGATGTTGGATGGATAAACAAGGGAGTTGAGTTTGTTCATTTATTTCCATGGGATGTGTGTGATGCTGGGAACAAGCAATGTCAGGCCACCAGAATATGTGCCTGGAGCTGGAATGACAGCATTTTCAATCGAGGAAGACCGTTGTAATATACACTAAGCTAAGAATCATCTTGTCTCAGGAAAATTGGCCAGAATTTTAGCACTCCATTTTCAGGAAAGGGATACTGTCTCTTTACCTAAGACTTGGTCTAATCTTAGTACCAGAAACCTGAAACCTCCTAACTGGAGAATAAATGTTTCAATTTTTAATATGTCATAAATTGTGACAGAGGTGAAAGTATCATATTAGCCTGAATATTGGCCACCCCACTGTGCCAGTCAAGGAGTATGTGGTGACAGAGTAGCTAGAGAAGGCTGGGGAGGGTGGGTCCTCAGCTTCTGGTCATGGTACTGGCAGCAACAGCTGCTACTTGGCTCTGAAGGCAGCCTTCTGCCCTCCCTCTTTGGCTAAGAGGTGGATGAGAAAAGTCACAACAGCTAAGAGATCCAAGAAGCGATGGGGAGGTGGGTGTACAGATGGGGCAGGGGCTCCAGGAAGACTCTGGCCTCAGAAGTGCAGCTGAGCTGCATGAAGCAGGATGATTCGTTAGATCGTCTTCAGCCTATGCAATGGTGATGATCTCTAAATTGAGTCATAATATCTGCTTGACAGACTATATTGCATCTGTTATGAAAAAGAATAACTTCTACATTCCAGAAACAGAGGATTATCTGGGGTGTAAACTTACAGGTGCCTCACTTTGTAGCAATGTGAAAAAATTAAAGGCACATAAATCTAGAAGTAGATAGCTTCAGCTCCACCATAATGGATGATGAAAAGTGAGATTAAATGATTCTGAAACTTTACCTGACATGATAAACCTCTATCACTTAAGAAAGTGAACCCTGCTCGGTTGGACACAGCCTCCCTAATATTACTATGGTAAAATGAATTTTTTACATTGCAGGTCAGGGAAGCCAAATATGGTCTTCATATCACAGTGTCCTGCACCCATCCATACACAGGATATTACTTTAAGATTAGCATTTGCAAGAATTGGTAAATCACTTAATAGACTTTGTGTGGGTTTTATTCTAGATAAATATATAAAGGGTTGATCCACTTTTAATATTTAAAACATTTTCTCCTTTTCACCTTCAATATAGCCTGGACTTGTTAATTTGTTTTTAAGTTCATGGAGAACAACTGTGGCCATAATCTCTTAAGACACAGATGAAGAAGAAACAAAAAATTGGGAAAGATGAAAATCTGATTTCAAATCCATGACCCCCTCTCCTTGTCAATGCCTTGCTGGCAAGATTCAACCAGTTGATAAGAAATGTATGTGGGTCTCCAAAATAGAAAGTCTTAAGAACACACACAAACGTGGGCATCAATGTTTACAGAACTGGGGAAGGCAGTGGCTTCTGGCTGGAAACAGGCGTGATGTACTAGGGTGAGAAACTCAGAAACTTTGGCTCTCAGAGTGCAGACAACCAGTTAAGCCCAGTGGATCCCCCTTGGTCATTGGAGAAAATTTGATCAGCCAGTTTCCAGTGTGCAGCCTGCTTCTTGGAGATCAACTCTAGAAGCTCTGGGGAAGAACTGCAACTTTGTGCAGAATTTGCTAACCCACATAGTTGAGGAGGGGAGAAGCCCACCATGCCCTTTCTCACAAAACACAAAGAGGTGTTTTTTGCCTTTTGCATCCAAAAGAAGAGTTTTTAGATTCTGCTCACCAATAGGCAATAGTGTGTGAAAAGACTCTCTATGTGACCATTGTGTAGGAAAATGAAATTCAAAGCAATGAGAAACCAAAAGAATGGGGGGTAAAATGCAAAGCATTGATAATATTTCTTATGGAAGCATAAAGTGGTACAATCATTAGTTTGTATACTCATTTGAATTATAAATGGATATAGACTTGGGTCCCTAAATCTCATGTTTAGAACTCTATGCTACTGAAGAATTGACCAAAATAATTTGAAGTATAAGGACACTAATTGAATCAGAGTTTGTGAGAGAAGGCATTTCAAAGTAGCCTAAAGACTGAAATAATGATCCTAGGCAACCGTGCTTGTAATATTTTAAGTGTAAAAAGTGAATTGCATATATGTCCATGCCACTCTCTCCAAACGTAAAGTAGATTGCTAGTGGGAAGCAGCTGCATAGCACAGAGAGATCAACTCGGTGCTTTGTGACCACCTAGAGGGGTGGGTTAGGGAGGGTGGGAGGGAGGGAGACTCAAGAGGGAAGAGATATGGGAACATATGTATATGTATAACTGATTCACTTTGTCATAAAGCAGAAACTAACACACCATTGTAAAGCAATTATACTCCAATAAAGATGTAAAAATAAAAAAGTGAATTGCAGAGCAACAACATAATATGATCCTGATTTTGTATATAACACGTTTTGCATGTATACATGCTTATGCATTCATTGAAGAGTGAGTGGAAAAACACCAACCTGGTAACATTTGTTGCCTTGAAGGGAATATGACTGGAAAGAACAGGAGATGAAGGACTCAACTTTTACAGCTACTCACATTAGAAAATAAATAAAAACACAGAGTATTGGAGGGAAAAGAAGGTAGATTATTTGTGAATTGCATTTGCAATTAAAAAAATCCTTTCTGTCTTTAGTTGTGGTACATAACTGCTTTAAGCATATGGAAGTATTTTTTTTCCATTTTATTTCTATAAAACAAACAAAAATACCCTTTTGATGATTGTGTTTTATTCTAACTGAGGCAGTTGACATGCACAGTAAGTTCTTTTGGGTTTCCTTATAATTTTTTCAAGACTCACCCTCTGTCTTTCTTAAAATTTAAGTGTTTTTGAAAAAGAGAAACATGTTAGAAAACTCCAGATAGATATAATTATGTAATATCTGGGGGGGGGGAGGGTAGTGTCCTATTCCTTAAAAGGTTTAATAGCTATGCATCAAACCAGGAAGTTCCAGGCTCGTCACCATCATGTCAATCTTACAACATTCCCAACAAGGTCCTGCCTCCCAGAAACTAAATCTGACTTTCTCCTTGAGCCAGTACCAAGTCTCTGGACAGAGCTTTAATGGGAGGATTTGGGGTCATGGGTTTTCTCCAAGGAGGCTCAGAAAATGCTTCCCTTGCAGTTGGAGTTTGAAGACTGCAGCTCAGTGGCAGACCAGGACAGCTAAGAATATTTTGAAGCAAGTAGCCACTTTTCTTCTCCTCTCACAGCCTTGTATGTACCCTGTTTTCTGTGCTCTTTCCTCTGAGGTTCTCCCCTGTTCCAATTAAACTGTACATCATAATTGCAAGGCCGTCTCAGATACACTTTAAAATAACATGTTTACTTTGTGAAAGCTCTTACTTTAGGGAAACCAGAGGTCAAGATTGCAGTTTGTTGACACATTTGTGAAATGACTTTGCCGTCCTACTTCCTTGTTCACTTCCATTTTATCTTTCATGGTACTCTCTCTTTTCCAAGTTTATGGTTTTCTAATACTACCTCTTGTCTATCCTACTTTGGACATTGGACTGCCTAGGACACATCTCTCTACCTTCCAACCCTGTATCCAAGTTTGTCTAACTTTAGCAAGTTAACCGTCTTGAAATGAATTCACATCACTGTGTTAATGGCAGAAAATGGTTTTATACGTTAACTTCTTTCAGTCACATCTGCATTTTATATAGTGATTTTAAACTCAAGTGAAAGAATATATTTTCAACAACATTTTCATGGACTAGTACAGGCTAGAAAAGGAGAGATCTTTGGCCACAGCCGCTTCTCAGGGTCCCTCACATTGTAATAGGTACCCCAATTTGAGATGCTGCAAAGGTTGTACTTGACAGGAAACAAGTGAACAATGTTCTTTTTAAAAAGCATACTCTCAGCCTCTACCTGAAGAGGAAATGAATGGGCACCCTGGCACTTTGATGAATTGATCTCAACGTCCTCCATTCATCCTCCATCCATTACTCATGTTATTATGTTCCTTACTGATTGGAAGTTATGTTTACTTGTGTGATCCCTGCATGTTCTTTGAATAGCCCCCAACTATTATGACTTTATTACCATCTTTAGCATCAATCTACAGGCTCTGGACCAATCCCACGTGTAGGTAGAGGAAGTTTAAAGGAGATTTAAATTATGCCTCCAGTTTCAATGACACTTGGGGCTGGGAGTGACTTAGTCCTATCTTGCCTAAGGCCTGAACCTAAATCACAATTTGTATAAAGAGCTCTATTTTTTTCCCTAAACTTCAGACTCTGACTTGATAATGGGTCAGGTGCCCCAGGCCTTCTAGATTTGTCATTTTTAATCCTTTTTGGTCATGAACTCCTTTGAGATTCTGATAAAAGTTCTAACTATGTCTGCACATATTCTCAGACTCACATACCCTCCTCAATTTCAAATACAGTTTTAGGGTTTTTTTGAACCCTAAGGCCCACCTACGAATGGGATCCCCAAATCTTGTAGGCTTTTGTGTCACATATAGTGCACCTAAGCAGAAATCAGCTCAGCTGAGGTGATACCCTAAAACACATGCTACTGATCTCATCTGCCCTTGGGGCACCAAAATCTTGTGAGCAATAGTCAGGTAGAGTCCACCCAGGACAAATATTTGTACAAAGTAATACCCAGAGAGGCTCTTTGACTTATAACTTTATGAGAAAAATAAAACTATTTGCTGAGCATGAGTGAGCATTAGAGAAGGAGAACAATACAGAGTTTACTATACTGATAAGACCTTAATTGCATAGAGTGAATTACAGAGCAGCAAAATTCTGATATGTACTTTCAGTTCTGAATTAAGGAACTTTTGAACTCCTATATTCACAGTGGCTAAAAGAATTGTGACCTGTGTTCTACAGACTAATATAAGCTCAACCATGAAATATTTGTTAAATGCTGACTGTGCGTCAGGCCCCAAGCTAGGTTTTATAGATAAAAATATGAGTGAGGAGCTCAAATATAGTACAGGAGAAAGATGTGTAAATAAATAATAGTAAAAGTACTGCTACTTTCTAAGTGTAGGCACTGTGTTAATGGTGTCACATATATTACTTCACCAAATCTTCAAAACAATTCTAGAGGCTGGCTTATTATTACCCTCATTTTATAAATGAGGAAACAAAAATCATAGACAAATTGAGTAAATGGACCATATACCATGGTGGAACTGAAATTCAGACCTGAGTCCAAGGAAGACCCAAGTTTTGGGGACCCTCTGTAATATGGAATACCCTTCATACCCATTAGTTGGCTATTATCAAAAGCCAAGCAAAACAAAACCAAAAGAACAGAAAATAACAAGTGTTGGCAATGATGTAGAGAAATTGGAACCTCTGTGCATTGTTTGTGGGAATATAAAATGTGCAGCCACTGTAGAAAATGGTATGGTGGTTCCTAAAATATTAAATATAGAGCTACCATATGATCTAGCAATTCCACTTCTGGGTATAAACCTAAAAGAATTGAAAGCAGGAACTTGAACAGATATTTGTACACCCATGTTCATAGCAGCTTTATTCACAATAGCCGAAAGGTAGAAACAACCCACATGTCTGTTGACAGGTGAATGGATAAGCAAAACATAGTATATACGTACAATAGATTATTATTCATCCTTTAAAAGGAATGATACAATATAGGTGAACCTTGAAGACTATGCTAAGTGAAAAAAGCCAGACACAAAAGGACAAAGGAATAATACAAATATAATTCCACTAATAAGAGGTACATAGAATAGTCAAATTCACAGAGCTGGAAAGTACAATAGTGGTACCAGGGGCTGAGAGAAGAGCAATTGGGGAGTTACTGTTTAATGGATATGGAGTTTCAGGTTGAGAAGATGAAAAAGGTCTGGAGATGGATACGGTGGTGACAGTTGTACAATAATGCGATGTACTTAATGCCACAGAACTGTACACTTAAAATGGTAAATTTAATTTTTTCACAAAAAAGAATACAAAATTAATAATAAAAATTAGTTACTAAGGTGAATATGTACGCAGGACAAAAAAGTCATAACAAACATTAAAAAATTTAGCAAATACCAAAACATCACAAAATCCAGAAACTAATATAGTATTTTATATTAAACTGCCTGATACAACTCTGTAATACCTTTTCCTTACATTTTTGTTTCATAACCTTCAATTACCTCTTCATATGACAAAAAGTATATCATTTTCTATAGAGAGAATAGAAAGATAATTTAGGCTTCCAGCCTGGTTGATTAAATTTTTTTATTATTGATAATGGGATGCATAAAACTTCACACACATTTGAAGTTCTGCTTCACACTTGTGCCTTACAAGCAGGATTCTCATAAATTTAATTTTGTATTATTCCCATCAAAAAATATGATGTGGTTTTAATTGTATATAAAGTACTATCAGATCTATTCCTAAGTGAAAAAAATTTCTGTCTTGACTAGGATGAGAACCAAATTCTCTGTCTACAATTTTATATATTTGGTGATTGAAATTTTTTTCTGACAGTCTGCTCTGTCTCTACATTTCAGTCTCTCTTCCACAGTCTACCAGTTTCCAGAGCTGGGAGCTGTTAGAACATTTTTGCATTTTGATAAGACTTTGGGCTCTGCATGTTTGTTTTGGCATAGTGGATGCTACCATAATGGCTAGCAATAAATTATCAATATACAGAAATGACTGTGAACCACATAAATATATCCCATTAAACCCAAACTAAAATTCAACATTCCCTCATCTGGATCTCAAAATACCTGCAGCCTCTCTAACAACATCTGACACAGGAAACCTGATGATAGTGAGATGTCAAAGTATAATTGTGGTTAAATATCTTTTGTAAATTTTATGTAAACATATGTCCACCTGAAGACATTTCTAGGGCCTTTCCAGGATCTTGGAATTGGGTTCAAGCAAGTGGAGTGTCCTGAAGCTTAAACATCATGTGTTCACATTAACATCACCTCTACCCAGGTCTCAACGTTTTTGCTTCTCACAACAATACTATTCAACCGCAGACAGTTATAAAGCAGTGAGGCAAAGGCAACAAGAGAAACCTAACTAGATGTTAAAGTCACACCAACAAAGGACACATAGAACAGCCTGGGTCAAGGAAGGCTTTGGAGGAATTCACCTACCTCGTGCTGACCTTTACTAGGATAGCACTGTCATATTTCAAGCCTTTCATCTCCACTTTCAGAAAATTATCACTAAGCACCTCTAATTTCACATCTTGCCCACCTGCCTTATCCTGCCCAATGGTGCCATAAAAGATCTGTTTACTCCTTTTTTTTTTTAAAGAAAGAGTTATGTTTAGAACACATATTTACAACAAATTAAAAGATTAAAACAAATGTTGGCATGACAGAAGCAAAGAATAAAATAGGCAAAATTTCCCAAGGCAAGAGCTCCATACTTTCAATGGATTTATGTCTTTTCAAGAGGTATAAGATGCATGGTATTGAGGGGATGTTTGGATAAGATGGATGAACTGCAGGCAGGAACTCCAAGGTACAGTGGAGACTCCCGTACGATGACTGTATCCTGGCACCTGCTAGCCCAAACCACAGAGACGGAAGGGTGTATGTAGGTGAGCTACAGATCGTGAGTTCGATGCAACCCTAGAGGTAATATTCTAAAATAAGTATCAAATTGATTGTGTTAATCAGGTAGGGAATAGTCAATAAAATGACAATAGGGTTATCGATAATGAACAAGATACGTAAAGTATAAAAACATGCAGACTCCAACCATGCAATAAAGAGATAAATTTAGTCAAGTGGTGAAGAATATTAGCCTGTAGAGGGAGTATCGACTAACAAATCAGACAATTAAAAGTTGTAAAAGAGATTAACATTAAAAACTGGGGAAAGATACACATAATGTACAAGGTTGTACAAAATGGTGTGAGCTTGAAAAGTTCCATTGCTTCAAGGACACACCCACATGTTGACCTTTGGCTCATGAGGAGGCTCCCTGGCCCTGGGTAATACCTAACTATGTCCCTGCTCCTCTCTCAGATTCTTTTTTTTTTTTTTTGGCAGTATGCGGGCTTCTCACTGTTATGGCCTCTCCCATTGTGGAGCACAGGCTCCGGACGCGCAGGCTCAGCGGCCATGGCTCACAGGCCCAGCTGCTCCGCAGCATGTGGGATCTTCCCGGACCGGGGCACGAACGCGTGTCCCCTGCATCGGCAGGCGGAATCTCAACCACTGCGCCACCAGGGAAGCCCTCAAATTCTTTAATTGACATTTCAACCTTGACCCTGATCTTCTGATACAGTAACCTCAGCCCAACGAGATCATATGTCCCTACTCTCTATTTTAGTCAGCGACTATGCAAAACAGTGAAAACAGTAAAGTTGAAATTAATAAAATCTACAGTATTAACATGTTTGTATTGAGTTTAGGAATACTTTAACCATTGGAATAATCTATGAAATATTATTTTTAAGGTGCTCAAAACAGTTAATAGAACTTGACATTTTAGAATATTATATATGAGCCATTTTATTTCAAAGGTATAAGAGAACTTTCTTAAGTTTCTACAGTGTTTAAACATTTAAGAGAACATAATTTACTAATGCATACATTTGATTTATTACTTTTACCAGAGTTACTTTAATTATTAGAAAAGTCTTCCCCCCACCCCTACCCTGGCCTTTAACTTGTCAAGTGTGTAAAAGACTAACATGTCAGGCATTTGAAATATTTGAGAGACTCCAATAAACTAAATTTATAATTCATATATTTAAAAATATTTAAAGCAACTTTTAGTTAACCAGGCCTATCAATTCCATTGTATGTTTAGGGGAAATAACATTAGATTGAATATTCATCAAGGATTAAGTATAATTTGTATTTTCTGCCTAAAAATACAAAAGCTTTAGAAAAAGTAATTTTTAAACTTGGCAGCTTTAATATATTAAATGGTAATTAAAGCCTATGTAGAACTATATTTTATAAGATTTAAAGATTCCTTTGGTGGTGGGGCACAACACACTGAAAGGCAGAACTTTCTGTTACTTACAGCTCCGAAGGAGGGAAGGCTGCCAGGCAGGATGGCACAGTGGGTTATACCTGGAGACAATGTAACAGCAAGCTTGAGCTGTAGGTGCAGGTAATGTATGGCAAGCAGGGTGGGGTTAGCTAGGTTTCCCGGGCTCTATATGGATTGGCTAATTTTAATAAGTTTGGTGGGCCCTGGGGCATGGGCTTGTCCCCTAGTTGTCTGGTACCTGGCCTGGTAGAGATTAGGATAAGTGTATAGTGGCCCCAGAGTGTGTGAGCCTGATAAGGAAAGTGGTTGAGGTGTGGACTTAATCAGTTGTTCAAGAAGGGGAGCTGTCTAGTCTCTAGCCAGGGCCTCAAAACTGAGTCAAGACAGCACAATAAATTAAAAGTTTATTAAACTAAAATTAAAAATTTTGTCTATACCTATCTCAGTTGAGCCCTTAATGTTTTGACATCAGTTTTCTTTTTTTAAAAATTGTAGCATTATTTTTAATTGCAAAACATCAAAAATAACCTGAATCCCATACTTGAGATGTTATATTATGAAGCTATACAAAAAAAGAGCGTGATGTGTATGAATTATTATTTGTGATTTTCAGCATATACTGTTGTTTTTGTTTTAAAAAGTAAAGTTAGCATGCTTTTTTTTTTTTTTTTTTTTTCAGTACGCGGGCCTCTCACTGTTGTGGCCTCTCCCGTTGTGGAGCACAGGCTCCAGAAGCGCAGGCTCAGCGGCCATGGCTCACGGGCTTAGCCGCTCTGCGGCATGTGGGATCCTTCTGGACAGGGACACGAACCCATGTCCCCTGAATCGGCAGGCGGACTCTCAACCACTGCACCACCAGGGAAGCCGTAGCATGCTTTTTAATGTCAGAAATTAAGAGGAACTATGCATGTACGCATGTTTGTTTATACATATATAGTCCTTAATTTTGCAAATGAAAACTAGAAAGGTATTATAATAAGAAATTAGTTACCAACAGATGGTGATTTGTAGATAAGGAGAAAGGAGTGAGGAATGAATGACACTTCTTTACATGTGTGTTTTGCATAGTTTTGATTTTGGAATTTTTAAATATGCATATTAATAAAATAAATTAAATCAGCAAAACTGGAGAAAAGAGTAAAATTGAGTGTAAATATAAAAAACCCCAAGTGTATTTCCAATGAACAACACCTCACATAGAAAAACAAAAACAAATAATTTTGAACACAGCACTTTGACTATATTCCCTCAGTCTAAGGGTAAAAAGAACTTAAAAAATATTGAGCCCTAATTAGTAAGCTTGTTGTTCACAGTGATAGAGGTGTAATAATTCTGAAACTGCATTGTGTGTTTTATAGGACTGAGTAAATGAAAAAATATATTGATTGACATCAGTTTTGAGCTCAATTATTTTGGGTATTTGAGTGGCCTGAATAGCAGAGGAGACCTCTAGAGAGTAGGATATAAGTTGCCCTAAACAGCACAGAAAACATTTCATTATGACAGTAAAAAGGAGGAAATGAAAGCAGAAGCAAGAAAAATATGAAGAGTCCCAAAAGGCTGATTTGCAGCCAGGCTCCACGTTTGTTTGACGTTAACCAGAAGAATAAATCAGTCATGAAAGAGGCCTCCAGTAATATTTTGGTTGAATTACAGAGTACGCTAAAGGCACAAGTTATGCTTTTTAGGATGTTGATTTTGTGGTCCAGGCTTTCTGTTGAGTGGACACTAGATTAGTGTTCTTATCCCGTGTACAAAGGGAAGTATTAATAACATCACAAACTTCTCCTTGACAAGCTAGGGCAAATCTATTGTCAAAAACTATTTTTGCCAGGGTTCTCTGGTCTTGATTAAGCAGGCTTAATATTTGTTGTACTTTAGAAATATGAAATACTAGAGTTTCAGACATTGGTAGGTTAGTTTCAATGATTTTTGACTGTTGGGTTAGAGCAATGGCCTAACCATGTGGCCATTCCAGCAAGTCCCAGAGTAGTGGCGAATCCCAATATTACAGGTATAAATGCTGCATGTCGATGATGTTTGACCAGGGTCAGGAAAAATTATTAAAGTTTATATAAATTGAAGATCCTTAGAGGCTGGAGTTCATCCATGTGTCTTGTGGCTAGGAGGTAATAGAAGGGCAAAGTAGAGGAGATGAGACCCTCGTTCGTAGGACCACAGTGTAGTTCTGTGCTGTTGCCTTTAAATTGAAAAGTTGTACCTTGATTTTGATAAATGGTAACTATCAAAGAATGGGACTGGAGGAAGACAGCAATTTTTGCTGAGTATATGTTGAGGGTCAGTAGCGCCTACATGGTATGTACTGAGGAAATATGACAGCAGTGACTTGCCATGAGGGAGCGCTGCAGAATCAGGGGAGATGGCTACTTCCCAATATTTTCCTTCTCTGGGCCAGATATCACCTGAATAAATGTGTGGTGTGGTATATGTGGAAGCAGATTGATAGCAAGTCTGACAGTTATGGGTAGTCAGTGCCTGAGAGGCTATTTCAGTCAAATGTATGCCTATGTTAGATGTGTAAATATTCAAGAGTCTAGGGTATTGGTTTTGCATTTTACTTGCCTTATAGTCCTTTAGAGGGAAAGAGGCATAGACACTTAGGCATAGACAGACTAAGGTGTGGGTGTGGGTGCTGAAAACTGTGGAGGGGGAGGGGAAGAGGATGAAGGGGAATGCATGGTTTGAACACTGAGAGGCCAGAAGAATTCTCCTGTTAAAGCTAGGAGAGCACACAGTGTGGATACTTTGGTAAGGCTGCCCTTTAGGAAGGAGCGGTGGATGGTATTAGAGCAACCTGAATCTTGGGAACATTGTGAAGATATTGGACTTGGTCCCATAGGGGCTTAGCATGGTATAGGTTGAATTATAATCATAGGGATAGAACTTATTGTTTTACAAGTATCAAAATGTAGAGTTGGGTCATGCAACAAGCAAATTGCTATATCTGGAAAGTCACTCCAGTCTGATGGGTCCCACCTTTTATAGCAGGACTCAATAGTAATAAATCATTGGAAAAATCAAGAGTCTGGGTCTTCTGTGGGTGGTGAGGCTTTCCCAGTTCTGGTGTAGTTGGAACTCCTGGTTGTTGGTTGAGAGGCAGAGGTGAAGTCATCTCTTGGGCACTGTGATACTGCAGTATCCTTCCCATGTAGATATGCACTCAGGTTGCGGTGGGTCATATCTTTGTGGCTCTATGGTTTTAAACTGAGGCTGAGCAGCTTGTAGAATGTGAAGATAGTGTTGGGCCCTGGAAGCTTCATTTTCAAATATCTTTTAAGTCAAAAGTTTTGTGGGTGCAGAGCTAGCATGATGCTGGCATCCATGATACTGCTGTCATTAGAGCAAAGTGCCAGAACATGACAGGCATAATTAAAGCTCCACTTAAAAGTAGCTGAATCTAAAAGTTCTCAGTTGTCCAAGGTTTTGCCCAGATAGGTGATGAGAGGAGTTCTGCTGCAAACAGGTTTTAAATCATAAGGCCTGATTTGGGTCCATGTGGTTAATAAGCTTTTAGATGGTTTGACAATTAAAATATCCATGGCTGAGGTTGGAGCTCCAGTATTAGCTTCAGACAAGCCCCCTAATTTAACCAATTACTATGGGGTTTTTGTCTCAGTTATTTTTTTCTTGGTTGGTGTTGGGCAAGCCATTGAGATTTGGGGCTACAGGATTTGCATTATTGAAATTCAATGGAATTTGGGCCTCAGAATTTGCCATATTTCGTTGAAATAATGGCTTATTTGGAGGGTTTGTGTGTCTGGATTGCAAACCAATGAAAGTACCTAAACCCATAATAAGACTAAGATCCAACAGAATGGTGTACAGCTATATCTTAAAGGTTTTTTGTTGCTTGGTGTTTCTGTCTGGCATGAATTATTACCAAGGAGGGGGTTCTGGTTTTATCATGATGGGGTAGAGTGTTGGTTCTAACATTATTTTTAAGTGTGATTTTAATTTATCAAGTGGAATTGCTCATCTCCCTTCTTGGTAGTCCACATCATCTGTGGAAATGGCCCTGGAGCAATAATTTCAATTTCCTTGAGGGGTTGAGACTGAAAGGTTGGATTAATCATCCATTCATTATTGCTTGAATAGTATAGAAAATTTTTAGGTGATGGAAATTTAGGTTCAAATGGGTCCCCTAGCAAGTGGATGAATGCTGAGCCTGTAGGACAACCTATCATGGATGGGTCAGCTTGTTCATTGAAAAGAGCCTCAGTACTGTTGGCCTTGGTATGAGCAGGGACATAGGTGACCCAGATTTTAAGACAATACTCATCAGCTCTTGCCAAATGGATGGCCCCTATGGCTCATTATCCTGGATAATGAAATTGTTCTTTTTCTATTGGCCAGACCAAAAGCAAGAACTTTGGCTATTACCCAGGAATTTTATAAAAGTTGTTGGTCTTTGAACATTATGTGGGGTGATAGCCAACCTCTGACTTGAAACCGAGTCACTGTGGCATCCAGGTCTTCCTTTAGTAATTGAGATTTTAAGAGAATATCACATATATAATGACAGCGGTGAGTAGAAACAAAGTAGGTACATTATCCAGGTCTTGGTGACAAAGGTTATGGACCATGACAAGGCTGTTTAAATATCCCATAGACAAATAAGTAAAGGTATATTGCGTACCTTGAAAGAAGGCAAATTGAGTCTGTGAAGCCTCAGTATAAGAACAGAATAAAACACATTGGCTAGGTCAATGAGAGCAAAATATTTCCCAAGTGCCTTTGTCTTCAGTCATCTCAACAATATTGGGTATGGGTGCTTTGATGGGAGAAACCACAGCATTTAGATCATGATGACCAATGGTAAGCCTCCATTTTTTTTAATGACCCTTTGTATTTTTTTATCATTAAGATTTTACTTTCTAAAGAGACTTTTAGGCTCACAGCAAAATTAAGGGGAACATTCAGAGATTCCCATATATCCTCTACCCAGACACACATACTCTCTCCCACATTATTAACATCTCTCACCAGAGTGGTACTTTTGTTACAATAGATGAACCTACATCGACACATCATAATCACCCAAAGTCCACAGTTTACATTGAGGTTCACTCTTGATGTTGTGGGTTTATGTTCATTTGATGGGTTTGGATAAACATATAATGACATATATCCATCATTATGGTATCATACAGAATATTTTCACTGTCTTAAAAATACTCTGTGCTCTGCTTATTCATCTCTCCCCCATCTAACCCCTGGCAACCACTGATCTTTTTATTGTATCCATAGTTTTGCCTTCCCAGAAAGTCATATAATTGAAATCAGACAGTATGTAGCATTTCAGATTGGCTTCTTTCACTTAGTAATATATATTTAAGTAATATATATTTCACTTAGTAATATATATATATATTTCACTTTACAGTAATATATATTTAAGCATTTCACATTGGCTTCTTTCATTTAGTAATATATATATATATTCTTCCATATCTTTTCATGGCTTGATAGCTCATTTCTTTTTAGTGTTGAATAATATTCCATTGTCTGGATGAATCACAGTTTAATTATGCATTTATGTAAAGAAGGACATCTTGATTTCTTCCAAGTTATGGCAATTATGAATAAAGCTGTTATAAATATCTATGAATAGGTTTTTGTGTGGATGTAAGTTAACTCATTTGAACAAATACCAAGGAGCACAATTGCTGGATAAAATGGTAAGAGTATGTTTAGTTTTATAAGAAACTACCAAACTGTCCTACGAAGTGGCTGTATCATTTTGCATTCCCATCAGTAATAATTGAGAGTTGCTGTTGATCCACTTACTTGCCAGCAATTGATGTTGTCAGTGTTATGGAGTTTGGCTCTTCTAATAGATATGTAGTGAAATCTCACTGTTGTTTTAATTTGCATTTCCTTGATGACATATTATGTGAAGAATATTTTCATATGTTTTTTGCCATCTGTATATTTCTTTAGTGAGGTGTAAGCTAAGGTCTTTGGCCCATTTTTTTTTCTTTTCGGCTGCACCACGCAGCATATGGGATTTTAGATCTCTGACCGAGGATTGAACCAATGCCCCCTGCAGTGGAAGTGCAGAGTCGTAACCACTGGAACACCAGGGAAGTCCCATGGTGCATTTTAAAATAGAGTTTATTTTTTATTTTTATTTTTTTGGCTTTTATCTTCTTATCTCTTCTTTATTTTTTAACATCTTTATTGGAGTATAATTGCTTTATAATGGTGTGTTAGTTTCTGCTTTATAACAAAGTGAATTACTTATATATATACATATACATATATCCCCATATCTCTTCCCTCTTGTATCCCTCTCCCTCCCACCTTCTCTATCCCACCCCTCTAGAGGGTCAAAAAGACCGAGCTGATCTCCCTGTGCTATGAAACTGCTTCCCACTAGCTATCTATTTTACATTTGGTAGTGTATATATATGTCCATGCCACTCTCTCACTTTGTCCCAGCTTACCTTCCCCCTCCCCATGTCCTCAACTCCATTCTCTAGTAAGTCTGTGTCTTTATTCCCGACTTTCCCCTAGGTTTTTCATGACCATTTTATTTCTTTTTTTTTTTTTTTTAGATTTCATATATATGTGTTAGCATACAGTATTTGTATTTCTCTTTCTGACTTACTTCACTCTGTATGACAGACTCTAGGTCCATCCACCTCACTACAAATAACTCAATTTCATTTCTTTTTATGGCTGAGTAATATTCCATTGTATATATGTGCCCCATCTTCTTAATCCATTCATCTGTTGATGGACACTTAGGTTGCTTCCATGTCCTGGCTATTGTAAATAGAGCTGCAGTGAACATTGTGGTACATGACTTTTTTGAATTATGGATTTCTCAGGATATATGCCCAGTACTGGGATTGCTGGGTCATATGTTAGTTCTGTTTTTAGATTTTTTAAGGAACCTCCATACTGTTCTCCATAGTGGCTATATCAATTTACATTCCCACCAACAATGCAAGAGGGTTCCCTTTCCTCCAAACCCTCTCCAGTATTTATTGTTTGTAGATTTTTTGATGATGGCCATTCTGAATGGTGTGAGATGATATCTCATTGTAGTTTTGATTTCTATTTATTTAATGATTAGTGATGCCGAGCATACTTTCATGTGTTTGTTGGCAATCTGTATATCTTCTTTGGAGAAATGTCTATTTAGGTCTTCACCCATTTTTAGATTGGGTTGTTTGTTTTTTTGATATTGAGCTGCATGAGCTGCTTGTAAATTTTGGAGATTAATCCTTTGTCAGTTGCTTCATTTGCAAATATTTTCTCCCATTCAGAGGGTTGTCTTTTTGTCTTGTTTATGGTTTCCTTTGCTGTGCAAAAGCTTTTAAGGTTCATTAGATCCCATTTGTCATTTTTGTTTTTATTTCCATTTATCTAGGAGGTGGGTGAAAAAGGATCATGCTGTGATTTATGTCATGGAGTGTTCTGCCTATGCTTTCCTCTGAGTTTAATAGTGTCTGAACTTACATTTAGGTCTTTAATCCATTTTGAGTTTATTTTTGTGTACAGTGTTAGCGAGTGTTCTAATTTCATTCTTTTACATGTAGCTGTCCAGTTTTCCCAGCACCAATTATTGAAGAGGCTGTTTTTTCTCCACTGTATAATCTTGCATCCTTTATCTAAGATAAGGTGACCATTTATGCGTGGGTTTATCTCTGGGTTTTCTATCCTGTTCCATTGATGTATATTTCTGTTTTGGTTCCAGTACCATACTGTCTTGCTTACTGTGGCTTTGTAGTGTAGTCTGAAATCTGGGAGTCTGATTCCTCCAGCTCCGTTTTTCTTTTTCAAGCTTGCTTTGGCTATTTGGGGTCTTTTTTATTTCCAAACAAATTGTGAAATTTTTTGTTCTACTTCTGTGAAAAACTCCATTGGTAGTTTGATAGAGATTACACTGAACCTGTAGATTGCTTTGGGTAGTATAGTCATTTTCACAATGTTGATTCTTCCAATCCAAGAACATGGCAAATCTCTCCATCTCTTTGTATCATCTTTCATTTCTTTCACCAGTGTCTTATAATTTTCTGCATACAGGTCTTTTGTCTCCTTAGGTAGGTTTATTCTTAGATATTGTATTCTTTTTGTTGCAATGGTAAATGGGAGTGTTTTCTTGATTTCATTTTCAGATTTTTCATCATTAGTGTATAGGAATGCAAGAGATTTCCATGCACTAATTTTGTATCCTGCTACTTTACCAAATTCATTGATTAGCTCTAGTAATTTTCTGGTAACATCTTTAGGATTCTCTATGTATAGTATCATGTCATCTGCAAACAGTGACAGATTTACTTCTTATTTTTGACTTGATTCCTTTTATTTCTTTTTCTTCTCTGATTGCTGTGGCTAAAACTTCCAAAACTATGTTGAATAATAGTGGTGAGAGTGGGCAACCTTGCCTTGTTCCTGATCTTAGTGGAAATGGTTTCAGTTTTTCACCATCGAGAACGATGTTGGCTGTGGGTTTGCCATATATGGCCTTTATTATGTTGAGGTAAGTTCCCTCTATGCCTACTTTCTGGAGGGTTTTTATCATAAATAGGTGTTGGATTTTGTCAAAAGCTTTCTCTGTATATTGAGATGATCATATGGTTTTTCTCCTTCAATTTGTTAACATGGTGTATCACATTGATTGATTTGTGTATATTGTAGAATCCTGCATTCCTGTGATAAACCCCATTTGATCATGGTGTATGATCCTTTTAATGTGCTGTTGGATTCTGTTTGTCAGTATTTTGTTGAGGATTTTTGCATTTATGTTCATCAGTGATATTAGCCTGTAGTTTTCTTTCTTTGTGACATCTTTGTCTGGTTTTGCTATCAGGGTGATTGTGGCCTTGTAGAGTGAGTTTGGGAGTGTTCCTCCCCCTGGTATATTTTGGAAGAGTTTGAGAAGGATAGGTGTTAGCTCTTCTCTAAATGTTTGATAGAATTCACCTGGTCCTGGGCTTTTGTTTGTTGGAAGATTTTTAATCACAGTTTCAATTATAGTGCTTGTGATTAGTCTGTTCATATTTTCTATTTCTTCCTGCTTCAGTCTTGGAATGTTGTGCATTTCTAAGAATTTCTCCATTTCTTCCAGGCTCTCCATTTTATTGGCATACAGTTGTTTGTAGTAATCTCTCATGATACTTTGTATTTCTGCAGTGTCAGTTGTTACTTCTCCTTTTTCATTTCTAATTCTATTGATTTGAGTCTTCTCCCTTTTTTTCTTGATGAGTCTGGCTAATGGTTTATCAATACTGTTTACCTTCTCAAAGAACCAGCTTTTAGTTTTATTGATCTTTGCTCTCATTTCCTTCATTTCTTCTTCATTTATTTCTGATCTGATCTTTATGATTTCTTTCCTTCTTCTAACTATGGGTTTTTTTGTTCTTCTTTCTCTAATTGTTTTAGGTGTAAGGTTTGGTTGTTTATTTGAGATGTTTCTTGTTTCTTGAGGTAGGGTTGTATTGCTATAAACTTCCCTCTTAGAACTTCTTTTGCTGCATCCCATAGGTTTTGGGTCATCGTGTTTTCATTGTCATTTTTTTCTAGGCATTTTAAAATTTCCTCTTTGATTTCTTCCATGATATCTTGGTTATAAAGTAGTGTATTGTTCAGCCTCTATATGTTTGTATTTTTTACAGATATTTTCCTGTAATTGATATCTAGTCTCATAGTGTTGTTGTCAAGAAAGATACTTCATACAATTTCAATTTTCTTAAATTTACCAAGGCTTGATTTGTGACCCATGATCTGATCTATCCTGGAGAATGTTCCATGAGCAGTTGAGAAGAAACTTTATTCTGTTGTTTTTGAATTGAATGTCCTATAAATATCAATTAAGTCCATCTTGTTTAATGTATCATTTAAAGCTTGTGTTTCTTTATTTATTTTCATTTTGGATGATCTGTTCATTGGTGAAAGTGGAGCTCCTATGTTGGGTGCATAAATATTTACAAATGTTATATCTTCTTCTTGGGTTGATCCCTTGATCATTAGGTAGTGTCCTTCTTTGTCTCTTGTAATAATCTTTCTTTTAAAGTCTATTTTGTGTGATATGAGAATTGCTACTCCAGCTTTCTTTTGATTTCCCTTTGCATGGAATATCATTTGCCATCCCCTCACTTTCAGTCTGTATGTGTCCCTCGGTCTGAAGTGGGTGTCTTGAAGACAGCATATATATGGTTATTGTTTTTGCATCCACTCAGCCTGTCTATGTCTTTTGGTAGGAGCATTTAATCCATTTACATTTAAGTTAATTATCAATATGTATGTTCCTATTACCATTTTCTTAATTGTTTTGGGTTTGTTATTGTTGGTTTTTTCCTTCTCTGTGCTTCCTGACTAGAAAAGTTCCTTTAACATTTGTTGTAATGCTGGTTTTCTGGTGTTGAATTCTCTTAGCTTTTGCTTGTCTGCAAAGATTTTAATTTCTCCATCAAATCTGAATGAGATCCTTGCTGGGTAGAGTAATCTCAGTTGTAGGTTGTTCCCTTTCATCATTTTAAATATGTCCTGCCACTCCCAGATTCTGGCTTGCAGATTTTCTGCTGAAAGATCAGCCGTTAACCTTATGGAGATTCCCTTGTCTGCTATTTGTTGTTTTTTCCTTGCTTCTTTTAATATTTTTTCTTTGTATTTAATTTTTGATAGTTTGATTAATATGTGCCCTGACGTGTTTCTCCTTGGATTTATCCTGTATGGGACTCTCTGTGCTTCCTGCAATTGGTTAACTACTTCCTTTCCCATATTAGGGAAGTTTTCAATTATAATCTCTTCAAGTACTTTCTCAGTCCCTTTCTTTTTCTCTTCTTCTTCTGGGACCCCTATAATTGAAATGTTGGTGCATTTAATGTTGTCCCAGAGGTCTCTGAGACTGTCCTCAATTGTTTTCTTTTGTTTCTTTATTCTGCTCTGCAGTAGTTATTTGCACTGTTTTATCTTCGGGGTCACTTATCTATTCTTCTGTCTCAGTTATTCTGCTATGGATCCCTTCTAGAGAATTTTTAATTTCATTTATTGTGTTGTTCATCACTGTTTGTTTGCTCTTTAGTTCTTCTAGGTCCTTTTCAAATGTTTCTTGTATTTTCTCCATTTTATTTCCAAGATTTAGGATCATCTTTACTATCATTATTCTGAATTCTTTTTCAGGTAGACTGCCTATTTCTTCTTCATTTGTTAGGTCTGGTGGGTTTTTACCTTGCTCCTTCATCTGTTGTATGTTTCTTTGTCTTCTCATTTTGCTTCACTTACTTTGTTTCAGGTCTCCTTTTCTCAGGCTGCAGGTTCATAGTTTCTGTTGTTTTTGGTGTCTGCCCCCAGTTGTTGAGGTTGCTTCAATGGATTCTGTAGGCTCTCTGGTGGAGGGGATTAGTGCCTGTGTTCTGGTGGATGAGGCTGGATCTTATCTTTCTGGTGGGCATGTCCACGTCTGATGGTGTGTTTTGGGGTGTCTGTGGCCTTATTATGATTTTAGGCAGCTTCTCTGCTAGTGGGTGGGGTTGTGTTCCTTTCTTGCTAGTTGTTTGGCATAGGTTGTTCAGCACTTGAGCTTGCTGGTCATTGAGTGGAGCTGGATCTTGGCACTGAGATGGAGATGTCTGGGAGATTTTCACCGTTTGAAATTACGTGGAGCTGGGAGGTCTCTTGTGGACCAATGTCTTGAACTTGGCTCATCCACCTCAGAGGCACAACCCTGACACCTTGCTGGAACACCAAGAGCCTGTCATCCACATGGCTCAGAATAAGAGGGAGAAAACTAAAGAAAGGAAAGAAAGAAGTTAAAGTAAAATAAAATAAAAGTTATTAAAATAAAAAATAATTGTTAAAAACATCTTTAAAGTAATAAAAAGAAAGAAAGAAAAAATAAAGAAGAGAGCAACCAAATCAAAAATCAAATCCACCAATGTTAACAAGCACTGAAAACTATACTAAAAAAAAAGCAAACAATAAAACGGACAGAGAGTACCCTAGGACAAATGGTAAAAGCAAAGCTATACAGACAATATCATACACAGAAGCATACACATACTCACTCACAAAAAGAGAAAAAGGGAAATAAATATATGTATCATTGCTCCCAAAGTCCACCTCCTCAATTTGGGATGATTCGTTGTCTATTCAGGTGTTCCACAGATGCGGGGCACATCAAGTGATTGTGGAGATTTAATCCGCTGCTCCTGAGGCTGCTGGGAAAGATTTCCCTTTCTCTTCTCTGTTCGCCCAGCTCCTGGGGTTCAGCTTTGGATTGGCCCCAGCCTCTGCCTGTAGGTCGCCTGAGGGTGTCTATTCTTCGCTCAGACAGGACGGGGTTAAAGAAGCCGCTGATTCGGGAGCTCTGGCTCACTCAGGCCGGGGGGAGGGAGGAGTACGGAGAGCGGGGCGAGCCTGCGGTGACAGAGGCCAGCATGACATTGCACCAGCCTGAGGTGCACCATGCGTTCTCCCGGGGAAGTTGTCCCTGGATCACGGGACCCTGGCAGTGGCAGGATGCAAAGGCTCCCGGGAGGGGAGGTGTGGATAGTGACCTGTGCTCGCACACAGGTTTCATGGTGGCTGCAGCAGCAGACTTAGCATCCCGTTCCCATCTCTGGGGTCCGCGTTGGTAGCCGTGGCTTGCACCCTTCTCTGGAGCTCCTTTTAGTGGCACTCTTAATCCCCTCTCCTCGTGCAACAGGAAACAAAGAGGCAAGAAAAAGTCTCTTGTCTCTTCGGCAGCTCCAGACTTTTTCCCGGACTCCCTCTCGGCTAGCTGTGGCACACTAGCTCCCTTCAGGCTTTGTTCACCCAGCCAACCACTGTCCTCTCCCTGCGATCTGACTTCTGAAGCCCTAGTCTCAGCTCCCGCACCCCACCCATCCCAGCGTGTGAGCAGACAAGCCTCTCGGGCTGGTGAGTGCTGGTCAGCACCCACCCTCTGTGTGGGGATCTCTCCGCTTTGCCCTCCACACACCTGTTGCTGTGCTCTCGTCAGAGGCTCCGAAGCTCCCCTCCTCCGCCCCCCACAGTCTCCGCCAGTGAAGGGGCTTCCTAGTGTGTGGAAACCTTTCCCCCTTCACAGCTCCCTCCCAGAGGATCAGGTCCCATCCCTATTCTTTTGTCTCTGTTTTTTTTTTTCTTTTGCCCTACCCAGGTACGTGGGGAGTTTCTTACCTTTTGGGAGGTCTGAGGTCTTCTGCCATCGTTCAGTAGGTGTTCTGTAGGAGTTGTTCCACATGTAGATGTATTTCTGATACATTTGTGGGGTGGAAGGTGATCTCAACCTCTTACTCTTCCACCATCTTGAAGCTCCTCCCTTCTGTTTATTTTCTTATTGTTGAGTTTTAAGAGTTCTTTTTATATTTTGGATAACAGTACATATTTTATCAGGTGTGTATTTTGCAAATATTTTCTCCCAGTCCATGGCTCTTGACACTGTCTTTCGCAGAGCACAAGTATTTAATTTTAATGAAGTCCAGATATCAATTATTTCTTTTACGGATTGTGACTTCTGTGTTATATCTAAAGCCATTGCCATTTCAAAGGTCATGTAGATTTTTGCCCGTGTTATCTTCTAGGAGTTGTATAGTTTTGCATTTTACATTTAGGTCTCTGATCCATTTTGAGTTAATTTTTTTGAAGAGTGTAAGTTATGTGTCTAGATTTGTTTATTTGCATGTGGTGTCCACTTGTTCCAGCACAATTTGTTGAAGAGACTATCTTTGCTCCATTGTATTGCCTTTGTTTCTTTGTCAAATATCAGTTGCCTACAGTCACCCCTCTGTCTTACGGAGTTCTGCAGCTGTGGATTCAACTAACCACAGATTGAAGATGTCTTACTTCTTCCTTTCTGATTTGTATGCCTTTTATTTATTTATTTATTTTTCTTGCCTGATTGCTCTGGCTAGGACTTCCAATACTATGTTGAGTAGGAGTGGTGAGAGGGGGAATCCTTGTCTTATTCCTGATCTTAGCAAAAAAGCTTTTCACTCTTCACCATTGAGTATGATGTTAACTGTAGGTTTGTCATATATGAGCTTTATTATATTGAGGTATGTTCCTTCTGCACCCAATTTGTTGAGAATTTTTAATTATGAAAGGATGTTGAATTTTGTAAAAATTTTTTTCTGCATATATTGAGATGATCATATGATTTTTATCTTTCTTTCTATTAATGTGGTACATCATACTTATTGATTTGTGTTTGTTGAACCATCCTTGTAACCCAAGAATAAATCCCACTTGATCATGGTGAATGATCCTTTTAATGTGCTATTGAATTCATTTTGCTTGTATTTTGTTGAAATTTTTGCATCTATATTCATCAAAGATATTGGATTTTAGCTCTTTCCTTGTAGTGTCTTTATCAGGCTTTGGTATCAGGCCTTTAAAATGAGTTTGGAGTGTTGCCTCCTCTTCAATTTTTTGGAAGAGTTTGAGAATTGACATTAATTCTTCTTTAAATATTTGGAGAATTTACCAGTGAAACCAACTGGTTCTAAGCTTTTCTTTGATGGGAGGTTTTTGATTACCAATTCAATCTCCTTACTAATAATTGGGCTGTTCAGATTTTCTATTTCTTCATAATTCCATCTTGGTAGATTATGTGTTTGTAGGAATTTGTCCATTTTTTCTAGGTTGTCCAATTTATTAGCACATAATTATTCATAGTAGTCTCATGAACTTTCACATTTCTGAGGTATTAGTTTTGCAAATCAATTTAATAGTTAAAATTGTATCATCATCTTAATAGATGGAGAAAAATTATTCTGCAAAATTCAACATCCTCTTTCATTTCAGTTTTATTTATTTAAGTCTTCTCTCTTTTTTCCTTGGTTTGTCCAGCTGAAGCTTTGACTATTTTATCTTTTCAGTGTTTCAGTGGGTTTTTTTCCTATTATTTAGTCTCTATTCCATTTCCCTGAACAGAGGGGTTTAATTAACTTGACATCTGTACCTGAGAAAAGTATATAAATAAAGGAATGAAACACTGTCCCTGTCTTCATGGAACTCATTCCTGGAACTCTAACAGGCAGATAAGGTGGAGACATGATTATTTCAATAATGGACATAGCACAGGCTGCTTAAAAATAGTACTTAGACTGCAGGGTGGCTGGGGTAGAGGGCTATTATAAGAGAGATTTATTTGGACAGGTACAAGTTAACTAGGTGAAATAGTGAGAAAAAGCAGAGATAATCCCAGACAGAGAATACAGAATGTCCAAAAGCACAGCTGAGATGAAGAGAATGATTTGGAAAACTATAAGTACAACTCTGAGAGACCGATATTACTGTCTTGTTAGTTCATTCAAGATTATTTTATTAAGCACTTACTATGTACCCAAGTGCTTAATGTGCAACTGAGATTCAGATAGTTTGTATTTTGATTAAGATCAAACGTAACGTAAGAGTCAAATGAGCTGGAACCAGGATTTCACAAATACCATGCTCCTTCCCTCTCTGTCCTCTTTCCACAAGTGGTAGAGAAGGAATTCTTGAATTAGATGAAGAGTTGGACCAGATGACCTGCAAGATTTGGGATTGTGTTCTGTGAATAACATTACTAATCCTTTAATGGCTTCTGACACTCTTAGAGGTCCATCCATGACACCTGTCTACAGACACTTTAAAAGTAGAACAGTTGTTCTAAAATGTTTCTGAAATAACTGAGCAATGAGTATGAACTTCAAACATATACAAAGGAATGTTTTAATATGCTGTTCTTAGGTAAATGCCAGGAGCAGGCTGGCTGAAGGTCACTGGAGAGGACACATAGCTGGGCTTAGAGAATCTGACCTGGGAAATATATGAAAGCCATAGACAATGACACTACTTAGGGGTCATGGCAATGCATTGGCCTGGAATTGAGGCAGACACTCAAAGGAAGGGATAAGGTAGAAGGTCAAGAAACTAGGAGTCAGCAGTGGTGTGAAAATATAGTTCCAAATGTATTTTAATTGATCTACAGATTAAAATATCCTTTGTGACAAAGTAGATTACTGATCAATTCATGACCAAAAATGGAAAAGAGTACTCTGAATCATTCCAATGATTTTAATCTGTATTATTCCTTTGGTCATTTACATTCTTATTTCTTAAAGAAAAAGTGTGTGCTCGCTAAAATCCATCTTTATATGACTTTCTTTAAATTTTAGAATACAAATTTACATATATACCCAACCTCTAATTCACAGGTTAACAGGCATAGAGAAAAAACATATATAAAAAAATATAAAAAATTTAGATATATACCCAACCTCTCATTCACAGGTTAACAGGCATAGAGAACAAGCATAAAAAAATTTAATCTATAAGTAATCGAAATGCAATCAGTTTAATTTCAAGTTCTTTTCTGTTTAAAAATAATTTGCAAAGTTGTTTCCTCATTCTCCATGCACCTTTTAGTAACTGGCCAGCAGACAGGTAAAAACAATAGGAGAAGAAACACAGAATCTAGATAATTTTTAAATTCTATGTTCAGCTTTTACTTTAGTTTAGAATTATTTATGAATACTTTAGGGGCAATTTAGTCTACATTTTTGTTATTATAATATTTTAAATATTCATTATCATGGAAACATATTAAACTGCTTGGTGTGTTTTCTAAATCAGCCCTAAGATTAGAGTGGCACTGAAGCTAAGCATCATTTCTCTGTAAGTAAGAAAACCCTCCCAAAATAAAAATATTCTCCATAAATCCCAGAGGAAGGGAAGAGGTGAAAGTTGATTATTTTAATCATCATTGCAAAAGCTGCCAAGTCTGCAAATGCACAATCAATCAATCTTGCTGTTAGATTCAGTGCCACGTCTCTGTAGGGTTCAAACAAAGCTCTTTCTGATTTTAGATTTTAATGGGCCATGTGGAACTATCACTCAAGAGTCAGGACTCTGAAGTTAGAGTTTAAAAAGCTTTATCATCAATGATGACATTTTTCTCAGCAGACAAGTGATTCCACCTGAAATTTAAGTCTGGTTTAAGGCTGTATTTAATGTCCAGGATCATCATCATCACTGACTTTCTCTGATCACCTTGGCTTATCTGAAAAGTAGCAGTTATAAATATCAACTGTGTAGGGTGCTTGTAAAGCTTAAATAAGATAAGGTTTAAAAGTACTAACAAAATGCCCAGAACCTAGAAGTTCTCAATAAACTGTAGCTTCTTTTTTTGAAAAAAATATGACTTTGTGTATTTGTATGCATGACTTTTGTGCTGAACTAGTTTTTTTATCTAACATGTTTGATTAGAATGGCTTTTATTCATAAATAATCACAACTTTGAGGTCAGTCTATCTAAATATAAAAGACCTCCTACATTTTGATTTTGTTCACTTGTAAATTTCATGATTCTTACACAATTTTTTCCTTCTTTCACCAAATCTTCTGAAATCTAATATGCTATGTGTGAACAAGATACTGTATATTTCCAGTTTAAGTACTTTATAAGCATTGTAATTTTAACTATAATCCTAAAATATGTGTAATATGCATTGTTCATGTTAAATTCTTTAACAGGTCTTTCTATAAGATTTCTTTTAAACATTTAAGACATGAGTGACAGAAAAGAAGGCTTTGTGTTTCCCAAGGAACTGATAAAATTTCTCCTCTCTGAAAGTTAGAGCTTTGCAACAGATCATAATTTCCTTTCTGCCCCTGGATTCCATATGACCATTTCACTATTTCTTGATCCTTATTTCATATTTCTTTTTCCTTAAACTCATGTCCATATAGTTTAATGTAAGCAGTTTCCATTTTGGGGGGAAAATAGGTAGCACATTTTATTAAAGAGTTTTATAGTTACTATCATATGGACCCAATGTGGGCTTCTAGCACTTTCAGGAAAATGTCAAGGTTTTTAAGACATTTTGGAGAAGTCCTACTAACTTCCTCCTCTTCATTTAAAAACAACTTTATTGGATATAATTCACATACTATACAATTCAATAATTTCAGCTGTACAATTCAATGGTTTTATATATCCATAGATACATGCAATCATCATCACAGTCAATTTTAGAACATTTTCATCACCTCGTGCTAAACAACCACAAATCTACCTTCTGTCTCTTTAGATTTCCCTATGTTGGACTTTCATATGAATGGAATCATTTAGTATGTGGTCCTTCATTACTGGCTTTTAGCGCTTAGCATAATGTTTTCAAGGTTCATCTGTGTTGCAGCATGTTTCAGTATTTCATTCCTTTTTATTGCCAATAATATTCCATTGTGTGGATATACCATATTTTGTTTATCAATTTGTCCATTGATGGACATTTGGATTGTCTCCCTTTTTGGCAATTATGAATAATGTTTCTATAAACATTTATGTGTAAATTTCTGTTTAGACATATCTTTTGATTTCTCTTGGATGTATATGTAGGAGCAGAAATGCTGGATTATATGGTAACTCTATGTTTAATTGTGTGAGAAACTGCCAAACTGTTTTCCAAAGTGGCTGTACCTTTTAACATTCTCACCAGTAGTGAATGAGGGTTTTGATTTTACACAGCCTTTACAACACTATCTGACTTTTTGTTTCTAGACATCCTAATGAGTGTGAAGTAATATCTCATTGTGGTTTTGATTTTTATTTCCCTGATGATTAATATTGCTGATCTTTTCATGCAATTATTTGTCATTTGTATATATTCTTTGGTGGAGTGTCTATTCAGATCCTTTGTTCATTAAAAAATTGGCTTATCATCTTTATTATTGAATTGTAAGAGTTCTTAATAAATTCTAGATATAAGCCCCTTGTTAGATATATAATTTGCAAATGTTTTCTCCTATTCTTTGGGTCGTCTTTTCTCTTTCTTAGTGGTGCTTTTTGAAGGACAAAAGTTTTTAACTCTGATGAACTTCAATTTATCATTTTTTTTCTTTTGTTGCTCAGGCTTTTGGTGTCGTATTCAAGAATCATTTGTCAAATCCTATGTTATGAAGATTTAATCCTATGTTTTCTTGTAAGAGTTGTATAAGCTTTACTCTTACATTTAGGTCCTTGATCTAGTTTGAGTTAATTTTTGTTATGGTGTGAGATGATTCATTCTTTTGCATATGGCTATCCAGCTGTCCCAGCACCACTTGAAGAATATTCTTTCCCCATTTAATGGTCTCTACACGCTTGTTGAAAATAAGTTGACCATAGATATATGGGTTTATTTCTGGACTCCCAATTTTAATCCTTTGATATATATATCTGACCTTGTGCCAGTACCATACTGTCTCCATTACCATTACTTGTAGTAAGTATTGAAATTGTGAAGTATACTGACCTCTTCTTGAAACAAATAGATCTTGAAACTTCAACATTGTTATAGTTTTCTTTAACTCTAAAATAATAACATCATATACTCTTTTGGCACAATCAGGTTTGCACTTAATTTTTTTACATTTTTATTGGAGTATAGTTGATTTACAATATTGTGTTAGTTTCAGGTGTATAGCAAAGTGAATCAGTTATACATATACATATATCCACTCTTTTTTAGACTCTTTTCCTATATAGGTCATTACAGAGTATTGAGTAGGGTTCCCTGTGCTACACAGTAAGTTCTTATTAGTTATGTATTTTATATATAGTAGTGTGTATATGCCAATCCCAATCTCCCAATTTAACCCTCCCTTGCTTTGCCCCTGGTAACCATAAGTTTGTTCTCTACATCTGTAACTCTATTTCTGTTTTGTAGTTAAGTTCATTTGTACCCTTTTTTATGTTCCACATATAAGCGATATCATATGATATTTGTCCTTCTATGTCTGACTTACTTCACTCAGTATGACAATCTCTAGGTCCATACATGCTGCTGCAAATGGCATTATTTCACTCATTTTTATGGCTGAGTAATATTCCATTGTATATATGTGCCACATCTTCTTTATCCATTCCTCTGCTGATGGACATTTAGGTTGCTTCCATGTCCTGGCTATTGTAAATAGTGCTGTAATGAACACTGGGGTGCATGTATCTTTTCGAATTATGGTTTTCTCCAGATATATGCCCAGGAATGGGATTGCTGGATCATACAGTAGCTCTATTTTTAGTTTTTTTAAGGAACCTCCACACTGTTCTCCATACTGGCTCTACCAATTTACGTTCCCACCAACAGTGTAGGAGGGTTCCATTTTCTCTAGACTTTCTTCAGCATTTATTGTTTGTAGACTTTTTGATGATCACCCTTCTGACCAGTGTGAGGTGATACCTCATTGTAGTTTTGATTTGCATTTACCTAATAATTAGTGATGTTGAGCATCTTTTCATGTGCTTTTTGCCTATCTGTATGTCTTCTTTGAAGAAATATCTATTTAGAGCTTCCACCCATTTTTAGATTGGGTTGTTTGTTTTTTTTGATATTGAGCTGCATGAGATATTTGTATATTTTGGAGATTAATCCCTTGTCGGTTGCTTCATTTGCACATATTTTCTCCCATTCTGAGGGTTGTCTTTTTGTTTTGTTTAAGGTTTCCTCTGCTGTGCAAAGCCTTTTAAGTTTAATTAGGTATGATTTGTTTAGTTTTGTTTTTATTTCCATTTATCTAGGAGGTGGATCAAAAAGGATCTTGCTGCAATTTATGTCAAAGAGTGTTCTGCCTATGTTTTCCTCTAAGAGTTTTATAATGTCTGGCCTTACATTTAAGTCTTTAATCCGTTTTGAGTTTATTTTTGTGTATGGTGTTAGGAGTGTTCTAATTTCATTCTTTTACCTGTAGCTGTCCAGTTTTCCCAGCACCACTTATTGAAGAGGCTGTCTTTACTCCATTGTATAGTTTTGCCTCCTTTGTCATAGATTAGTTGGCTATAGGTGTGTGGGTTTATCTCTGGGCTTTCTATACTGTTCCATTGATCTATATTTCTGTTTTTGTGCCAGTACCATACTGTTTTGCTTGCTGTAGCTTTGTAGTATTGTCTGTAGTCAGAGAGCTTGATTCCTCCTGCTCCATTTTTCTTTCTCAAAATTGCTTTTACTATTCGGGGTTTTTTTGTGTTTCCACACAAATTGTAAAATTTTTTTGTTGTAATTCTGTGAAAAATGCAATTGGTAATATGATAGGGATTGCATTGAATCTGTAGATTGCTTTGGGTAGTATAGTCATTTTGACAATATTGATTCTTCCAATCCAAGAACATGGTATAATCTCTCCATCTGTTTGTGTCATCTTTTATTTCTTTCATCACTATCTTATAGTTTTCTGAGTATAGGTCTTTTGCCTCCTTAGGTAGGTTTATTCCTAGGTATTTTATTCTTTGTGATGTGATTGTAACATCATACACTCTTTTTTAAAAAAAAATTATTTATTTTTGGCTGCGTTGGGTTTTCGTTGCTGCGCGCGGGCTTTCTCTAGTTGTGGTGAGTGGGGACTACTCTTTGTTGCGGTGCACAGGCTTTTCATTGCGGTGGCTTCTCTTGTTGTGGAGTACGGGCTCTAGAGCATGTGGGCTTCAGTAGTTGTGGCACGTGGGCTCAGTAGTTGTGGCTCTCGGGCTCTAAAGCGCAGCCTCAGTAGTTGTGGCGCACCAGCTTAGTTGCTCCATGGCATGTGGGATCTTCCTGGACCAGGGCTCAAACACATGTCTCCTGCATTGGCAGGCAGATTCCTAACCACTGTGCCACCAGGGAAGCCCCATCATATACTCTTGAGTAAAGTAAGGAATCTTCTATTAGGAAACATTATCTTCTATAAGAAAATGTGTAGTGTGTAGTTTTCAAAAGAATGTCCATGGACTCAAATAATAAAAAAATTCAGTAATGTAGAAGGATATTAAATTACTATAAAGAAATAATCTGTATATACACAAAAATAGCCAGTTAAATGATAAAATGATACAGAAAACTTTTTACATAACAAAAGAAGATAAAATTCTTAGAAATAAACTTAGCAAGAAATCTGCAAAATCCGTGTGAGGAGAACACAAGGGTAGATTTGAACAAATGAAAAGATATCCACTATTTTGGGATAATATGACTCAATCATGAAGATGTCAGTTCTCTTTATGTTAATTTACAAATTTAATACAATCTTAATAAATATCAAAAATTTTATGGATTTAGATAAATATTTACTAATATGCAGAAAAAAACTTCTCACCCAGAATAGACAGCAGAATACTGAAAAAGAAAAGCTGTGAGATGGGACTAACCTTCTTCCATAGCTATTAACACATACTACAAAGCCTTGATAGTTAGCACAGTGTGGTAACTGGCACATGAATAGGCAGATAGTTCAGTGAAATCAAATACAAAGTCCAGAAATAGACCCAAATATATATTTAAATTCATATATAATTAAAATGATGTCTCAAATCACCAGAGAAAAGATGGACCTTTTTTGAAAAATAAAAGCCATTAAATAAATTGCTGCAGAAAGAGAAATTATTGAAAAATAATACAGTAAGATCAATACCGCACTATTCACGCAAGAAAATCATCACATGGATCAAAGATTTAAGAGACAGGAGAAAGAAAGAAAGAAAAGAAAGAAAAGAAAGAAAGAAAGAGAGAAAAGGAAGGAAGGAAGGAAGAAAAGAAGGAAAGAAGTTACAAGTACTAAAAAAATAATGGGTGAATTCTTCTAAAATCTAGGTGTGTAGGGAAAGACTTTATAACCATGATTCAAAATCCATATTCAATAAAAGAAAATATTGATATATTTGACTACATAAAAAATGTTCTCAAGACAAAAATTCCATAAACGAAGTAGAAAAAAACAAATGGTAAATTTGAAGTAATTTTTTACAACATATGTCACAGATAAAAGGTTGATATTCCTAATATATAGGTAACTCTAAAAAATTTGAGAGGAAAAAAGATTAAAACCCAGTAGGAAAAAACAGGCAAAAGACATGAATAGACAACACAAAATGTATTTTTATATTTCACAAAAATTATATAAATTATCTTTAAACATATGAAAAGTTATTCAACCTCATTTAACAAGAGGAATGCAAATTAAAACTACACTGATACCAACTGTCACCTATCAAATTGGCAAAAAATATAAAAGTTTAACAACATACTCTCATAGGCATGTTCTCACACATTGCTGGTAAGAATGCAAAATGGTATGACCCTTACAGAAGGGGATTTAACAGAACTACATGTGTGTTTAATTTTTGACACATCAGTCCCACCTCTGGGACTTTCCCATGAAGATACACCTTACAACAATAGAAGTATTATGAACAAGATTATTCAATGCAGCATTTTTTTGTCATTGCAAAATATGGGCACCACTAAAATTCCCATACATGAAGATTGGTTGTGTAAACTATGATATGTCAGGCAACTTAGTATTCTGCAGCTGCTAAAAAAAAAAGAAAAAGAGAGAGGGAGATGATTACTATAAACTGATAAGGCACAATTTTCAGAAAATTAAATAGGGGAAAAAGCAAATTTAAGAGTGTGTCTGTAATATGTCCTCTTTTGTGTAACAGAGAATGGGAAATGAGAAAATAAATATGTATCTTCTTATTTTTTAAAAGAAACACAGGAGGGGTGGGCAGTGTTATAGGTTTCCTACAGGTGGTTAGTGACAGTGGGGTGGAAGAAAGAAGGGGGTCAAGGGAGGAATGTGTCTCTAGTATACTTTTTTTTTTTTTTTGGTACGCGGGCCTCTCACTGTTGTGGCCTCTCCCGTTGTGGAGCACAGGCTCCGGACGTGCAGGCTCAGCAGCCATGGCTCAAGGGCCCAGCCGCTCCGTGGCATGTGGGATCTTCCTGGACTGGGGCATGAACCCGTGTCCCCTGCATCGGCAGGCGGACTACCACTGCGCCACCAGGAAAGCCCTCTAGTATACTTTTTCGTATAGTTTTGACTTTGGAAACTTTGCTAATTTTTGATGTTCCCCCAAACAAATAAATAAAACCAGAAAATATTGGGGAAAGTACAAAATTCAATACAAACAGAAACAAATGAACTTAACTTTCATACACTTTTTTTTTTTTGAGGTCAAAGACCGATATTTCATTGGACTTGGCTTTGACGAGTAATGACAGACCTTGCAGACTCGAATACAAAATGATTTTTCCCCAAATTTTTATTTTAGAATTTCAAATACAGAAAAAATGTTTAAAATAGGACAGTAAACATATTCTTTACTTATATTCACTAGTTGTTAACATGTCACTGTGTTTGCTTTACCTCTGTACAGTTTAAGGATTAGTAACAGACATGGGCTTCAATTTTCATTTAAATAAGTATGTTAATACAGATCTTTGTAATAATAATCTATTTTTTTAACATCTTTATTGGAGTATAATTGCTTTACAATGGTGTGTTAGTTTCTGCTTTATAACAAAGTGAATCAGCAATACATATACATATATCCCCATATATCCTCCCTCTTGCTTCTCCCACACATACACCTTTTCCCACTTCTCTAGGTGGTCACAAAGCACCGAGCTGATCTCCCTGTGCTATGCGGCTGCTTCCCAATAGCCATCTATTTTACATTTGGTAGTATATATAAGTCCATGCCACTCTCTCACTTCGTCCCAGCTTACCCTTACCCCTCCTTGTATCCTCAAGACCATTCTCTACGTCTTTGTCCTTATTCCTGTCCTGCCCCTAGGTTCTTCAGAAACTTTTTTTTTTTCAGATTCCATATATATGAGTTAACATACAGTATTTGTTTTATGCTTTCTGACTTACTTCACTCTGTATGACAGACTCTAGGTCCATCCACCTCACTACAAATGACTCATTTTCATTTCTGTTTTTTTTTTTTTCAACATGTTATTGGAGTATAATTGCTTTACAATGGTGCGTTATATTCTGCTTTATAACAAAGTGAATCAGATGTACATATGCATATATACCTATATCTCTTCCCTCTTGCATCTCTCTCTCTCCCACCCTCCCTATCCCACCCCTCTAGGTGGTCACAAAGCATGGAGCTGATCTCCCTGTGTTATGTGGCTGCTTCCCACTAGCTATCTATTTTACATTTGGTAGTGTATATATGTCCATGCCACTCTCTCACTTTATCCCAGCTAACCCTTCCACCCCCCTCCATGTCCTCAAGTCCATTCTCTAGTAGTTCTCCGTCTTTATTCCCATCTTGTCCCTAGGTTCTTCCTGACCTTTTTTTTTTTTAGACTCCATCCATATATATGTTAGCATACGGTATTTGTTTTTCTCTTTCTGAATTATTTCACTCTGTATGACAGACTCTAGGTCCATCCACCTCACTACAAATAACTCAATTTCGTTTCTTTTTATGGCTGAGTAATATTCCATTATATATATGTGCCACATATTCTTTATCCATTCATCTCTTGATGGACACCTAGGTTGCTTCCATGTCCTTGCTATTGTAAATAGAGATGCAATGAACATTGTGGTACATGACTCTTTTTGAATTATGGTTTTCTCAGGGTATATGCCCAGTAGTGGGATTGCTGGGTCATATGGTAGTTCTATTTCTAGTTTTTGAAGGAACCTCCACACCGTATACATAGTGGCTGTATCAATTTACATTCCCACCAACAGTGCAAGAGGGTTCCCTTTTCTCCACACCCTCTCCAGCATTTATTGTTTGTAGATTTTTTGATGATGGCCATTCTGACTGGCATGAGGTGATACCTCATTCTAGTTTTGACTTTGCATTTCTCTAATCGTTAGTGATGTTGAACATTCTTTCATGTGTGTGTTGACAATCTGTATATCTTCTTTGGAGAAATGTCTATTTAGGTCTTCTGCACATTTTTGGATTGGATTGTTTGTTTTTCTGACATTGAGCTGCATGGACTACTTGTATATTTTGGAGATTAATCCATTGTCAGTTTCTTTGTTTGCAAATATTTTCTCCTATTTTGAGGGTTGTCTTTTCATCTTGTTTATGGTTTCTCTGCTGTGCAAAAGCTTTGAAGTTTCATTAGGTCCCATTTGTTTATTTTTGTTTTTATTTCCATTTCTCTAGGAGGTGGGTCAAAAAGGGTCTTGCTGTGATTTATGTCATAGAGTGTTCTGCCTATGTTTCCCTTTAAGAGATTTATAGTGTCTGTCCTTACATTTAGTCTTTACAATGGTCTTTAATCCATTTTGAGTTTATTTTGGTGTATGGTGTTAGGAAGTGCTCTAATATTCTTTTACCTGTAGCTGTCCAGTTTTCCCAACACTACTTATTGAAGGGGCAGTCTTTCCTCCACTGTATACTCTTGCCTCCTTTATCAAAGATAAAGTGACCATATGTGTGTGGGTTTATCTCTGGGCTTTCTATCCTGTTCCATTGATCTGTATTTCTGTTTTGGTTCCAGTACCATACAGTCTTGATTACTGTGGTTTTGTAGTGTAGTCTGAAGTCTGGGAACATGATTCCTCCAGCTCCGTTTTTCTTTTTCAAGATTTCTTTGGCTATTCAGGGTCTTTTGTGTTTCCATACAAATTGTAAAACTTTTTGTTATAATTCTGTGAAAAATGCCATTGGTAGTTTGATAGGTATTGCACTGAAGCTGTAGATTGTTTTGGGTAGTATAGTCATTTTCACAATGTTGATTCTTCCAATCCAAGAACATGGCAAATCTCTCCATCAGTTTGTATCATCTTTAATTTCTTTCATCAGTATCTTATAGTTTTCTGCATTAGGTCTTTTGTCTCCTTAGGTAGGTTTATTCCTAGATATTTTATTCTTTTTGTGGCAGTGGTAAATGGGAGTGTTTCCTTAACTTCTCCTTCAGATTTTTCATCATTAATGTATAGGAATGCAAGAGATTTCTGTGCATTAGTTTTGTATCCTGCTACATTACCAAATTCATTGATTAGGTCTAGTAGTTTTCTGGTAGCGTCTTTAGGATTCTCTATGTATAGTATCATGTCATCTGCAAACAGTGACAGCTTTATTTCTTCTTTTCTGATTTGGATTCCTTTTATTTCTTTTTCTTCTCTGATTGCTGTGGCTAAAACTTCCAAAACTATGTTGAATAAGAGTGGTGAGAGTTGTCTTTTTCCTGACTTTAGGGGAAATAGTTTCAGTATTTTACCATTGAGAACTGTGTTGGCTGTGGGTTTGTCCTATATGGCCTTTATTATGTTGAGGTAAGTTCCCTCTATGTCTATTTTCTGGAGGGTTTTTATTATAAATGGGTGTTGAATTGTGTTGAAAGCTTTTTCTGCATCTATTGAGATGATCATATGGTTTTTATACTTCATTTTTTAAATATGGTATATCACATTGATTGATTTGCTCATATTGAAGGATCCTTGCATTCCTGGGATAAACCCTACCTGATCATGGTGTATGATTTTTTAATGTGCTGTTGGATTCTGTTTGATAGTATTTTGTTGAAGATTTTTGCATCTATGTTCATCATTGACATTGGCCTCTAGTTTTCTTTCTTTGTGACGTCTTTGTCTGGTTTTGGTGTGAAGGTGGTGGTGGCCTCGTACGACGAGTTTGGGAGTGTTCTTCTCTCTGCTATATTTTGGAACAGTTTGAGAAGGATAGGTATTAGGTGTTCTCTAAATATTTGATAGAATTTACCTGTGAAGCCATCTGGTCCTAAGCTTTTGTTTGTTGGAAGATTTTTAATCACAGTCTCAATTTCAGTGCTTGTGATTGGTATGCTTATATTTTCTATTTCTTCCTGGTTCAGTCTTGGAATGTTGTGCTTTTCTAAGAATTTATCTATTTCTCCATGTTGTCTATTTTATTGGCATATAGTTGTTGGTAGTAATCTCTCATGATCCTTCATATTTCTGCAGTGTCACTTGTTACTTCTCCTTTTTCATTTCTAATTCTATTGATATGAGTCTTCTCCCTTTTTTTCTTGGTGAGTCTGGCTAATGGTTTATTAATTTTTTTTTATCTTCTCAAAGAACCAGCATTTAGTTTTACTGATCTTTGCCATTCTTTCCTTCATTTCTTTTTCACTTATTTCTGATCTGATCATGATGATTTCTTTCCTTCCACTAACTTCGGGGTTTTTTTGTTCTTCTTTCTCTAATTGCTTTAGGTGTAAGGTTAGGTTATTTATTTAAGATGTTTCTTGTTTCTTGAGGTAGGTTGTATTGCTATAAACTTCCCTCTTAGAACTGCTTTTGCTGCATCCCATGGATGTGTCTTGTAATAGGCTTTATTTTAAAGCCTCCAGCTTCTTTTGATTTCCATTTGTATGGAATATCTTTTTTCCCCTCATTTTCAATCTGTATGTGTCTCTAGGTCTGAAGTGGGTCTCTTGTAGACAGCATAAATATGAGTCTTGTGTTTGCATCCATTCAGCCAGTCTATGTCTTTTGGTTGGAGCATTTAATCCATTTACTTTTAAGGTAATTATCGATATATATGTTCCTATTACCATTTTCTTAATTGTGTTGGGTTTGTTATTTTAGGTCTTTTCCTTCTCTTGTGTTTCCTGCTAGAGAATTTCCTTTAGCATTTGTTGTAAAGCTGGTTTGGTGGTGCTGATTTCTTTCAGCTTTTGCTTGTCTGTGAAGATTTTAATTTGTTGAATCTGAATGAGATCCTTGCTGGGTAGGGTAATCTTGGTTGTAGGTTTTTCCCTTTCATCTCTTTAAATATGTCTCTCCACTCCCTTCTGGCTTGCAGAGTTTCTGCTGAAAGATCATCTGTTAATCTTATGGGGATTCCCTTGTCTGCTATTTGTTGTTTTTCCCTTGCTGCTTTTAATATTTTTTCTTTGTATTTAATTTTTGATACTTTGATTAATATGTGCCTGACATGTTTCTCCTTGGGTTTATCCTGTATGGGTCTCTTTGTGCTTTCTGGACTTGATTGACTATTTCCTTTCCCATATTAGTGAAGTTTTCAACTATAATCTCTTCAAATATTTTCTCAGTCCCTTTCTTTTTCTCTTCTTCTTCTGGGACCCCTATAATTTGAATATTGTTGTGCTTAATATTGTCCCAGAGGTCTCTAATACTGTCCTCAATTCTTTTCATTTGTTTGTCTTTATTCTGCTCTGCAGTACTTATTTCCACTATTTTATCTTCCAGGTTATGTGTCCGTTTTTCTAAATCAGTTATTCTGCTATTGATTCCTTCCTGAGAATTTTTAACTTCATTTATTGTGTTGCTCATCACTGATGTTTTCTCTTTAGTTCTTCTAAGTCCTTCTTAAATGTTTCTTGTATTTTCTCCATTCTATTTCCAAGATTTGGGGTCTTTTTTTTTTTTGTGGTACGTGGGCCTCTCACTGTTGTGGCCTCTCCTGCTGCAGAGCACAGGCTCCGAAAGCACAGGCTCAGTGGCCATGGCTCATGGTTCCAGCCGCTCTGCGGCATGTGGGATCTTCCCAGACCAGGGCACAAACCCGTGTCCCCTGCATTGGCAGGCAGACTCTCAACCACTGTGCCACCAGGGAAGCCCTGGGGTCTCCTTTACTATCATTACTCTGAGTTCTTTTTCAGGTAAACTGCCTGTTTCCTCTTCTTTTGTTAGGTCTGGTGGGTATTTACCATGCTCCTTCATCTGCTGTGTGTTTCTGTCTTCTCATTTTGCTTAATTTACTGTGGTTGGGGTTTCCTTTTCACAGGCTACAGGTTCGTAGTTCCCATTGTTTTGGGTGTTTGCCCCCAGTGCCTAAGGTTGGTTCAGTGGGTTTTGTAGGCTTCCTGGTGTAGGGGACTGGTGCCTGTGTTCTGGTGGATGAGGCTGGATCCTGTCTTTTGGTGGGCAGGACCATGTCTGGTCATGTGTTTTGGCATGTTTGTGACCTTATTTTGATTTTAGGCAGCCTCTGTGTTAATAGGTGGGGCTGTGTTCCTGTCCTGATAGTTGTTTGGCTTAGGGTTTCCAGAATTGTAGCTTGCTGGTTGTTGAGTGGAACTGGGTCTTAGCATTGAGATGGAGATCTCTGGGAGAGCTTTCGCCATTTGATATAACATGGAGCCGTGAGGTCTCTGGTGGACCAATGTCCTGAACTCGGCTCTCCACCTCAGAGGCACATGCCTGACACCTGGATGGAACACCAAGACACTGTCAGCCACAATGCTCAGAAGTAAAGGGAGCGGGCTTCCCTGGTGGCGCAGTGGTTGAGAGTCCGCCTGCCGATGCAGGGGACACGGGTTCGTGCCCCGGTCCGGGAGGATCCCACATGCCGCGGAGCGGCTGGGCCCGTGAGCCATGGCCGCTGAGCCTGTGCGTCCGGAGCCTGTGCTCCGCAACGGGAGAGGTCACAGCAGTGAGAGGCCTGCGTACCGCAAAAAAAAAAAAAAAAGAAGTAAAGGGAGCAAAAAAGTAAGAATAAATAAATAAATAAATAATATAAAGTTATTAAAATAAAAAAATAATTATTAAAAATGAAAAAAATTAAAAGTAATAAATAAAAGAAGAAAAGAAAAAGGAAAAAGAACGAAAGAAAGAGGAGAGCAACCATAAAACAAATCCACCAATGATAGCAAGTGCTAAGAACTATACTGAAAGAAAAAAATAAAATAAAACGGACAGACAGAACCCAGTTCAAATGGTAAAAAACAAAGCTATACAGACAAAATCACACAAAGAAGCATACACATACACACTCACAAAAAGAGAAAAAGGATAAAATATATATATATATTTTTTTTTTAGAAAAGGAGGAAGAGAGCAACCAAATCAATAAACAAATCTACCAATGAAAATAAACTCTAAATACTAAAGTAAGATAAACATAAAACCAGTAAGAAATTAGATGCAGAAAGCAAACCCTAATTCTACAGTTGCTCCCAAAATGATTCATTGTCTATTCAGGTATTCCACAGATGCACGGTTCATCAAATTGATTGTGGAGATTTAATCCGCTGCTCCTCAGGCTGCTGGGAGAAATTTCCCTTTCTTTTGTTTCTTCTCACAGTTCCTGGGGTTGAGCTTTGGATTTGGCCCCGCCTCTACATGTAGGTTGCCTGAGGGCATCTGTTCTTCACTCAGACAGGATGACGTTAAAGTAGTAGCTGATTAGGGGGTTCTGGCTCATTCAGGCCATGGGGAGGGAGGGGTACAGAATGCAGGGGACCAGCCTGTAAGACAGATGTAGGCGTGATGTTCCAACAGCCTGAGGCATGCCATGTGTTCTCCCAGGGAAGTTGTTCCTGGATCGCAGGACCCTGGCAGTGGCAGGCTGAACAGGGTCCCAGGAGGGGAGGTGTGGATAATGACCTGGGCTTGCACACAGGCTTCTTTGTGGCTGCAGCAGCAGTCTTAGCATCTCATGCCCCTCTCTGGGGTCCACGCTGATAGCCACGGCTCGCACCCGTCTCTGGAGCTCGTTTAGGTGGCACTCTGAATCCCCTTTCCTCACGCACCCTGAAACAATGGTCTCTTGCCTTTAGGCAGTTCCATACTTTTTCCTGGACTCCCTCCTGGCTAGCTGTGGTGCACTAACCCCCTTCAGTCTGTGTTCACTGGGTGCAGCCAACCCCAGTCCTCTCCTTGGGATCCGACCTCCGAAGCCCGAGCCTCAGATCCCAGCCACCACCTGCCCCGGAGGGTGAGCAGACAAGCTTCTCGGGCTGGTGAGTGCTGCTGGGCCCCAATCCGCTGTGTGGAATCTCTCTGCTTTGCCATCTGCACCCCTGTTACCCCACTCTCTTCCGTGGCTCCAAAGCTTTCCACCCGCCACCCCCGGTCTCTGCCAGTGAAGGGGCTTCCTAGTATGTGGAAACTTGTCCTCCTTCACAGCTCCCTCCCAGAGGATCAGGTCCCATCCCTATTATTTTGTCTCTGTTTTTTCTTTTTTCTTTTTCCCCACCCAGGTACGTGGGGAGTTTCTTGACTTTGGGGAAGTCTGAGGTCTTCTGCCAGCATTCAGTAGGTGCTCTGTAGGAGTTGTTCCACCTGTAGATGTATTTCTGATGTATTTGTGGGGAGGAAGGTTATCTCCACATCTTACTCTTCTTCCAACTTATAGGTCTCCAATAATCTTACTTTTGAATTTGAATTCTGAGACAGATAAAGCACAAAACCTTTCAATGAGTTTGTCACCTAGAAGAAATAAGACGTCACCTTGAATTTTTCTTTTAGATACTTTCTTTTCTTCCATGGGACTTTCCCTCAGGAGAAGTGCTTTTGTAATAATTGAAAATTAACAGCTGTACAATAGTTGGAGGAAAGAACAGAGGAAGTCATTAGCGCACCCTATTGCTTACTACTACTTTATAACATATTCAATTTAGAATATTGCAACAACAGATAAAAATACTGTTTTTCTAACATCATATTTTTGTCTTAACAGAAATATATACAAGAAAAGGAAAGCCACGAAGCTCCACTGTGCTATCTGGTGCCTTGATATAAAGGAGTTTTGGATGATATCAACATGTTGGATTTTCCCTTTATACATGAGGTGATGAATAGTAAAATCAGGAAAGGTGAGAAATAAAGTGAGAGATGGTCAACGTCATTTAAAGAGGCACGAACAGGGTCAACTCTTTTAAAGAGAGGCATTGCCAGCGTGTGAGGTGAAAAGATAAAACTGCAAACCTCAACAGATCTATAAAGAATCATGAATGAGGATGAGTACATCAAGGGAGAGATTATAGATATGCCAGGTGAGTACAAAAAAGCAGATTAAGCATTACACTCAAGAGACTTTCAAATATTCACTGTCATCAAAGCATTTGGGTGAAGGGGGTCAAAAGGTACAAACTTCTGCGTGCTTGAGAGTTGCTGGGAGAGTGGATCTCATCACAAGAAAAAACAAATTTTCTTTTGTGACAGTGTGGTGTGACAAATGTTGAAAAAAAAAGCATTTGAGACTGTGAAGAAAGACAGTGTCTGAACTTGGAGTCACGACAGTGGACATATGGGTATCAGTAAAAACAGCAATTTAGGAGGGAAATGATGGGGTCAATTCTTATTTTACTTACTGTACATGTGACTCTTCAGTAGTTTTTGTCTATGTTTGACCCATCTCAGAATGATGGCTCTGATACACATTTGCAGCATTTGTATGTCAGTTCATTTTACAGAACCATAGGAATTTATATCTGACCTTTGTCCTCTCTTAAAGCTGGGTTAGGAATCAGTAGTGTGCCTCTCTAGTAAGAAGCTGGAAGTACCAGCCCATCCTGTTCTTTCCTTCTTATACATCAGGTTTCTTCCTTCTTCTTTATGAAAATCTATCATTCTTTCTCTTTTTCTAATACTGTCTTCTCATACAATCTTTACTTAGAAAGAAAGAGAGCTACATTTCCTCATTTAATTCACTATAATTATTAAAGCAGAACTGCAATAATGTAGCATATATTCTATTCTTGGATATGTTCATAACAAAACTTGTAGTCACAAAGACCACATACGAAAGATCAGTGGTTGCCTAGGGCTGGCTAGGGGAATGAGGGGAAAATAAGTTTCTGCTAATGTATGTGGAGTTTCTTTTGGGGATAATGAAAATGTTCTAAAACTGATTGTGGTGACAGATAAACGACTCTGAATATACAAAAAGCCATTGATTTGTATATTTTAAATAGGTGATTAAATGGTTTGTGAATTGTATCTCAATAAAGCTGTTAAAAAACAAATTAAGTGGGCTTCCCTGGTGGCGCAGTGGTTGAGAGTCCGCCTGCCGATGCAGGGGACACGGGTTCGTGCCCCGGTCCGGGAAGATCCCACATGCCGCGGAGCGGCTGGGCCCGTGAGCCATGGCCGCTGAGCCTGCGCGTCTGGAGCCTGTGCTCCGCAACGGGAGAGGCCACAACAGTGAGAGGCCGCATAACGCAAAAAAAAAAAAAAAACCAAAAAAAGAAAAAAAAACAAATTAAGTAAAATTTATGGCTAAAATATAATAAAACCTGAATTCTTTGATCGATTAAATAAAAATTGAATTGAGAAATGATTAGGAAAGTTCCAGGAGTTAAAGATGTACGTTTTTTCAAGTGGTGAATTCAGTTTTAAAAAATATGTTAGGTTTTGGGGAAAATGGCTTTATTATATTCCAGAACTTTTTATATTGCCTAACTTCATTTTTATGTTTTCCCATCTTTGGTTGAGGAAAATGGAACTTCCTTGTACTAATTTTGGATAGCTGCTTAATTATTATATGATCTACCAAAATCAGCTAATTTTGGCTTTAGTTTCCAAAATACACATCACCCACTGGGTAGTTCAGCGACAGGTTACTGAGGATAAAACCTACTGGTTCAAAGGTTTCAGTCTGTTTGCCCCTCTTAAAGCGAGATACTATTGAAACAATGATTTACAGTCTCCCCCCTACAGATTTCAAAATACTAGTGTGGATTCTAGAAGCCAGCTTGTTACTTGAAATGTGCTTAAGTGGGAAACCAGCACTTCAGTTTACTTCTATTCAGGGGGTTATATCAGTGCAGGTTTTTCATTAAAAAGCCAAGCACCTCTTGGGCCCCTTCTTTCCTTCCTTTCTTTCTTTCTAAATATGTTTCTGAGAATAGAACTCTATTAATTAGACCTTGACATTTGGGTGACATTGTATTTTCCAAGTGTTTTAAAAAAACAACACATCCTAATCTTATCAGAATATAAAACATCTTTTCTTTCCTCAAATACAATACATCTTATAGCCAACGCTTGCTCAGTTTTCTTAAAGCATCACCCCTTGTTCACTCACCCATTAAGAATTTATAGTTTTTTCTTTGCTATCTATTAAATTAAGTCTTAACTTCTCAACCTCATTAATTTGGGATTCATTAATTCAAAGGACCTTAAAGATAGAGCAACACAACTTTCATACTTATGGGACACATTCCAGCTTTTTAGACATGGGAGAACTAAAACCTGGGATTGAATATACATGTTAAGCTTGTTTCCCCTGACCACCAGTACCCGTGAAAAAAGTTGAACATTTCTTATTGAAACCTATCTAGAAAGCAGCTTGGAAACTGAAAGACCAAAGTGAGGGAAGTCAGCCTATAGTATGGCAGTTATGGTTACACTAAAGGCTCAAGTGGCTGTTAGTGGTAGTCAAGATTCTTGGGGCGGGGTTTTAGCACACTGGATGAGCAGAAGAAATTCACTTCTTTCTGCTTTTCTTCTTGGAGTAAGTGTGCTAAATTCTTCATGGATTAACTCTTTTAATCTTTGCAAGCTTTTAAACCTCACAACAAGGAGGAGGTACTCTTATAGACCTATTTTGTGTGTAGAGTAAAATAAAGTTAAGCAACTAGTTACAGGCAAACAGAAGGTTGTAGAGTTGAATTCAAAGCAAGGCAGTCTGACTTGAGAAACTAGAGAGAAGTCTTTAAATGAATGTGCTGTGTAGCGAGAGAAGGCTACAAAAGACCTCACATCCCCAGAAAATGGTAATATTTGGAGGCTCTGCCTGATTTTTTCAACTAATACTGGAATGTCAGGTTTTTGTTCCCTCTTTCCACTACCTCAGTGTGCTACACTTTGGGTGCTAAATGGTACAGGAAAAAGAATATGTAAAGGAAGAAGTTCTTAGAAGGGAGCAAGATTAAGCCTGGGTCAGCTAGGGAAGGGAAGTGAGTCATGAACATGACCTTGAAGAACAGGTGGAACATATATTTTTAAAAGAGGAGAAATCAAGGAGATTTCAAGCAAGAGAAAGTTCCTTTCTCTCACTACTATATCCAACAGACTTATAATATGATCATTAATATCTTCTATACAATTCCATTTCCATAACCTTTAGTTTTCATCATTACCTGAATGTTCTTATTCTTTTTGTCAATTCAAATCCTTTCCCATAAGGTCTGCCTCAATTCTCTGCACTGTGAAACTCTGCCCAGGCCAATTTAACCCCCAAATGGTTCTTTTCCTCATCTGAAATGCCTTCAGTCCTCATGGTCAAAATTGACAGGGTACCACCTTGGGCATCAGTGCTTGCCTTAGCATAGCTCCCCAGCTGTGCCATGTTTGTGATTCTTCTCTCTTCAGACTCAAGAGAAAGAGTTGTCTCTTTTACCTCTTTTGTGTCTTAAGAAGTTTTTATTTATGTTTTCATAAACTATTTAATGAATGACTCCTAGAAGTCAGGCACTTGACTAGATGCTGGGTACGAAAGGTGAGTCAGGCCCTGAGTCGATCCACAATGAGGGTGCTAAAGCAATGAAAAAGGCAAGAATGCAAATTCTTATTATTCAGTTATAAAAATTTTTATTATGGAGATATGTTCTAGGGAACTCAATTGAAAGTAGTCAACTCTATTTTTTCTGTAACTCTACCCTTCACGATATGTTGAGACACAATAACTAAAACATTAAACACAAATGACTTGTATTGTGAATATAATTCTCCATGTGTGGCTCCATAGCAATTCAACAAAGTATAATGTTGGAAGAATTTCTGACTTTATAAAATTACAAAATTTGTACTCAGAGTCCTGCCAAGACTAACAGTTTATTTTTTCTTTTCTCTGTTTTTTAATACTCTTGAGTCTCTCTATGACTGACAAACTCCCAATCAGACTTTCAAGGTCAGTTGGTTTGAAGGTAGATTCCAGAAGTAGAAGATGCTGAGAATGAACCCCAGTATGAACCCTCATTCTGTCCAGACAATATAGATGTATCTGCTTTTCCTAGAGAAACCAGAAACAAAAAGGATTTTTTCCTCCATTTACACTAGGTGAGTGAAAAGAGAGTAATGAATTCATTCAGGCATAATAGGGGTCAATTTTGGGAGCAGAAGCAAAGTTTTGGGCCCATAGTAAATGTTTAATAAACTCTTGGTCAGTGAAGCCCCTTAAGTCATGTGCCCCCTAGAATTCTCTCCTGGGTTATAGTTTTAAAAGGCTCTCAGTTCCTCTTAACTCTCTGGCTTAGGAGTGCCAATGCTCAGAGGCTTAAGCTCTATTCTAGAGTAGCTAGCAAAGCATGCTCAAATGTATTGGCACAGGGACCTGCTTTGTACTCTAGGAAGCCACCTGCACAGGGTGTCAGAGAGGTTCGAGAAATCAGATTTGTGAAAGTGGAAAGGAAGCTGCGGCTCTGGAGAGGTTTCAGAACCACCACAGTTGGCTGCCAATGGCTATATAAGGCATTAAGACATTGTAAGGGTAAGAGGGGACAGAGAAGGATCATCTAACTGCACAGAGCCTGTCCAAAAATGTCCCATGGAACAGGCTATTTTCTCTGCCCTGAGATTATAAAAGCTCACTGAAAAGGAAAAAACCACTTCAGATTCCTCTATTATTAGTTGTTAAAGGAGCTACCAGAATGGATACAATGTATAAACTATCATAATAAGGATAAATTATAATGCACAGGACATCCTACAAGGACATTGTTTCTGCACTGTGACATAATTGTTCTGAACTTGATGTTTTGTTTTTTTTTTTAATTTTATTTATTTATTTATTTTTTGCTGTGTTGGGTCTTCATTTCTGTGTGAGGGCTTTCTCTAGTTGGGGCGAGCGGGGGCCACTCTTCATCACAGTGCGCGGGCCTCTCACTGTCGCGGCCTCTCTTGTTGTGGAGCACAGGCTCCAGATGTGCAGGCTCAGTAGTTGTGGCTCACGGGTCCAGTTGCTCCGTGGCATGTGGGATCCTTCCAGACCAGGGCTCGAACCTGTGTCCCCTGCATTGGCAGGCAGACTCTCAACCAGTGTGCCACCAGGGAAGCCCCTCTGAACTTGATGTTTTGATTAATAAACACAGCTACCATGGAAATATATGAATATATTAAGCTAATGTCTATAATGGATGAGGATATAAACAAAAATATGACCTAAGGGAAACACTTGCAAACTTTCTAAATGTTGTAAATTATAAATTTTGAAATTGTTGGGTAACTTGGCCCTGAAGGATGATCAGTTTTGATTACTGATAGTTATGATTCATGTAGTAAAAGAAAATATCTAGACATTTGCAACTAAACATGAGCAATGTCAATGAATTAAAGCCATTCATTCACTTATTCAACAAATATTTTTGGCTTCTTATACTACTCCAGGCTCTGTGCTAGATACACAGACCTCAAGAAGTTTACTACCAGAGGAGAAAACATATTAACATGTGATAAGAGTGCAAGATGAGCTCTGCAGTTATAAAGACAGACCCTCTTTGCAATGGGAGTCTACATTTGTTTGGAACCAGAGGATGTAGCACCTGAAAGACAAATAAGTGAATGAATGAAAATAAGGAATCTCACAAGTGGGAAAAAAATTGTAAAGGCATGAGATATGAAAGCATGTTGGATATACTAGACAGGATACGTTTTCTTGCAATCAATAGAAATCGATGCTGGTTAATTTAAGCAGAAAAGTGATGTATTGAATGATATTTGCATAGCCCCCAGAATCCTCAGGAAGTCTAAAGAACTAAGCTCAGAATAGAGAAAAAAATCAATAGGAGACTGGGTAGCTAGAGGTGGCACTGGTAGACCCTGGAAGCATCCACTGGCAGTCTTGGCCTTACTGGTCCTGTCACTGGTCACCATGACTGCCATTCCTGAGATCACTGCCTCTTGACACTGGACTCTGCTGTTGCCAGAGCCATAACTGAAATGAATGCTTTACTGTCCCCTCTTCTTTACATCTCTTATTCCAGGAACAAAGTCCTGGGAGCAATATCCCTTTGGGTAAATGTAGGTGCTCTAGCTTCAGGGAACTCTGAAAGGGAGTAACACTCTTCCACCTTCATCTTTCAGAGTTAGAAGCAGGGCTCCACTTTTCATCAATCTCATTTCCTCAAGTAGGAAGGTTGTTTGGATGCTGGTTATTAAGTTCTGTCCTTCTGTTCTCTGCTTAGTGGTGCTGGGACTGAGACTCTGCAAACCACATTTCTCCTTTGCCTGCTGGAACCCTGATAAACTCTGCTAATAGCGGGTACTAGAGGAAGACTAGAAGTCCCCCTAGAAGTTGTTGTTCAACCTGATAGGGACAGATGATTCCAGTCTTGAGTTTTTCCCCACACACCAAGAAGCAATGTTATAACTGCCCATCTCCCACCGAGATACCTGCTCCAATAAGCCAGTGCCCCTTTTTCAGTAATCTGAAACTAAGCTGCATGGTGACTTACATCTGAGATACTAAAGCATCAGGAGGGCTGTACTTCCTCTTGGGATGTCTGGATCCCAACTCTACAAGGCCTTTTCCCCAAGCTTCCAGGTTCTACTAATCCCAATATCTTCCCTTTGTTTCCCAAACCACAGGCTGGCAGATGCCTCCTGAAGTTACTATTTGTGTTGCCTCAGTTGTCTCCTTTGCCTTTTCAGTCCCCCAGTACATATTCAACTGATTCATTTTGTTAAATTCTTCCTATTAGAAAAACTACTGTGGGTCTTGGGGTTGTCTTTTTTTTTTCCTTGTTGCCGTTGAGCATCCAAAATGACAAATGTTCTCTAGAGCACATATGTTTATAACTTAGTATTTCTGGAGCACAAAGTATGAGAGCAAGCATGGCAGGAGATGAAGCTGAAGAGTCAGAGAAGAGCCAGATGATGGGGGATTTGTTTGATCTTTAAAAAGTTTATACTTCATTCTATAGGTGGCAGAGAGCTATCAAATATTTCTAAATAGAGGGGTGAAAAGTCAGATTTATTTGTTAGCATAACAATTCTGGTAGTGCTATGGGATGAACTGAGGAGGACTGAGTATAGAGAGAATCGTAGGAGAGTACTGCAAATGTACTAAAACTATTGAAGCAAACACAACTGGTTTGGATGACCACATTCATTAAGAAAGGGAATATTGGAGGAAGAGCAGACTTGAGGGTTAAGATGAGATGATTAGTTTTGGAAATGTTGAATTTGAAGTGTCTGTGGGACATCCTGGTGTATTCTTCTGATATACAGATATAAATTTGTGAGCTGTAAATTTGTGAGCCTTTAATTCATAAGTGGGAGTTGAAGTAATCTGGTGAGATGATATAGAGTTAAAATATCCTCCCACCCATCAGGAGGGCAAGGATGTGCTAGACCAATGCATCAACCATGCAGGTCAATACCCCAGGACTAGAGCTAGGTCTAAGCAGCCCACCTGAGGTCTTGAGAAGAAAGAACAAGAAGAGAAGAGTTTGCAAAAAAGACATACAATGGCCAGGAGAGACAAATCGTTAGATGGGACCAAAGGCTACAGGTGAGATCACAATTGGGAAAGAAGTCAAAATGAGGCACTGGTAGCAACTGGAATAGAGCCATAACAAGGCTGAGAAGTATTCACTGAGATTTGCAATTAAAGGTAAACTGCTGACAGTAGAGAACACAGATGCAGAAGAGTAGGGGTGTAAATGTTGGTGGGTAGAAGACTACACGGCAAGAGAACAAGTGGAGTTAATAGAGTAGACCTCCTGCTTCTAGGAGAGAAGCTATGCAGAGAAGAGAGACTTAGGTAGGGTAATTGAAGGCTTTTAGTTTTGCTTGTTTTCATATGTGAGTAAATTAATCTTTTTATGTGCTGAGAAGAAATGGAAGAGGAAAATTTTGAAGACATAAAAGGAAAACTGTGTGGGTTGGATTGAGGTTCAGAACTCAGATAAAAGGATTATGTTTGGTGGGAGGAGCAAGAAATCTTTTGGTGTGTGTGTGTGTGTGTGTGTGTGTGTGTGTGACAAAGGGAAAGAAGGTATGGATGGAAAAGGGCGGGTAATTTTGCAGCTAGGATTGTTGAAGAGGCTCAATCCAGAATGCTTCATTTTCTCTGGAATCACAATCTTGGGTGGTGGATGGGGAGTGGGCAAAATATGGAGACTGCAAAATTGTTGTGAAGAATAAGAGAAAGAGATAAGAAAGGCAATAGAAGAAGGTTTTCATAGACTGATTAAAGCATAGCTGAGTCATTTTATGTCATTGCCAATTCCATGGTTCAGAGAAGAAAGCATTAATATTTTGAGAGGAGAAAGTTTCAAAGTGAACCAATTGGAAGACAATTCACAGTTTCTTATAAAACTAAACACACTCTTACCATGTGATCCAGCAATAGCTTGGTATTTGCCCAAATGAGTTGAAAATTTATGTCTACACAAAAATCTGAATGTGGATGTTGATACCAGCTTTATTCATAATTGCCCAAACTTGGAGATAACCAAAATGTCCTTCAGTAAGTGAATGGATAAATAAACTGTAGTACATTCAGACGATGGAATATTATTCAGTGCTAAAAAGAAATAACAAGCCATGAAAAAACATGGAGGAAACTGAAAAATGCATATTACTGAATTAAAGAAACCAATTTGAAAAGGGTTCATAGTGTATAATTCCAGCTATATTACATTCTAGAAAAGGTAAAACTTTGGAGACAGTAAAAAGATCATTAATTGCCAGGATTTGGGGAGGGGGAAGGATGAACAGCCAGAGTACAGAGGATTTTTAAGGCAGTGAAACTATTCTATATGGTGCTATAATGATGGATACATGTCATAAATTTACAACCCATATAGCGTACAACACGAAGAGTAAACCCTAATATAAACTATGGGTTTTGAATGATAACAGTATATCAGTGTAGGTTCATTGATTATAACCTCTCTGGTGGGGGATATTGATAGTAGGAGAGACTGTGCCTGTGTGCCACCAGGGGATATAGGTGAAATCTCTATACTTTTGGCTCCTTTTTGCTGTGAACCTAAAACTGCTGTAAAAATTAAGTCTATTTTTAAAAAAAGTCAGCCAATCAGGATCTTAAAATTTTGTTCCTGTTTTTTCCTTTGAAACAAAGGCTAAATTAATAATGAATATTTAAGGCCTCAGAGGAAATACAAATTTCATTCTTCAGTCTTATGCTGATGTAGCATTCCTTTCCACAGGAGTGAGGTAGCCAATCTCAGGGCTGGCCCCCAGTTTGAGTGGAGAACTGCTGTGGAAATATTAAATATGAAGTATCTGTGTCAATCAGATTATTTCTCTTGGCAGTTTGAATTTACAAACGTGAAGTGAATCAGTCCTCTGAAGGGGAGCAGAAGTGAATTGGGCACTCTGAGAGAGGCTGTGAGGGCAGTGAGACCAAGTTGTGAGTTTCATTTAGGTGGAAGCAGGGATCTGAGGTTAGGGGAGAAGAGAGTGGGTAGCAGTAGTCAGTACCAGGATGGTAGCTGGCAGTTGAGTGAGGGGCAGATCAAATGGTCTCCTGTTGCTGATGGGACACAGGTTGTCAGCCTTCCAGTTCCCTTCTCTGTGACACAGCTGTCCTGTTGTGGTTCCTGTCCTCAGAGTTTTACAAATAAGGATCCTGTTGGCTTTAGTCTTAGTATCCTTACAATTACCTTTCTCCACTGAGCTATCTGGGTGGAGTCTTTATTCCATGCATCCAAAAGAACCTGTTTAACATGGGTACCATAAAAAGGGAGAGAGCACATTTTGTATTCAAACAAGTTTAATTCACTTTATGAATTTTTCAAGTCATTTCTCCTAGTCAGAAAATATGCTCTTTGAGCAGGAATTGTATATAGTAATCAAACATTTGCCAAGACAGAATTACTCTACAGTGAAAATCATTTTCTGTCTCATATCTTCCTTCTTAAGTGCAGTAGTTCCAATAAGAATATACCTTCTGGTTTCTGAATAAAGTAAAAATTTGATAAATCACATCATTCGGGGGGTTACTTATCCCACAAGTCTTTATGATGACCTTAACCCATCTCTTTTATAGGCTTAACAGCCTGCTTTTTATTTCCTTGATGCTAGCATAGTGCTAACACATGATTGAAAACTAACTTATTGTCCCCACTTTTGTAATATTTCTATATCTTTATTTTATGAGTGTAGAGATTCATTGATAAGAAACAAACTCTTAGTAGGAAGTTAATAGAGTCATGCAACTAAAATGTGTAAACCTGTCCTATGCCCTGGCTACTCTAAAATAGCCTCGCTTCTCCTCTCCAAGGAGCTTAAAGTCCAGTGTAGGAGATAGAAATGTAAAATAAATTCAATATAATGTGACAACTGCTAGAATGGAGCTAGGTGTGAAATGCTCAGAAGCACAGAGAGAGTGACTAACTCTGAGGGAAGAGAGAGGAGGAGGAATGAGGGAGATTTCGATCCATTACAATATTGCTGGTGTCACAGGAGCACTTGAGTTGCAAGATCTTGAAAAGCGAGTGGAATTGTCCCTGGCTGACAAAGACAGGGGAGATGAATGTTGAGGAATGTGAGTGACATATTAATAACTATGGACTGAATTGAGACTTATTCTAAACAGAGAGAATAGCATCTTTAAAAACAGTGAGGAGGTGAAAGGTCATTTGTGTTCAGGAACTATAAACAGTTTGGTATGTATATCATGTCTATCCATTCTGTTTGGCCACACTAAAGCTCTGTAATAAATTATTCAAAATCCAGTGGCTTAAACAACAAGCACTATTATTTACCATGAATCTATGGGTAGGCTGGCTGGTTCTGTGGATCTGGCTGCATTCTGCACATCTAAGCAGGATTCACTCTTGCATCTGTGATCTACTGGCCTGTAGCTGGGAGCTGGCTGGTCTAAGATGGCCTCAGCTAGGATGACTTGTCTCTGCTGCGTGTGAACTCTCGTTCTCCACCGAACTGGCATGGGCTTGTTTTTGTGGCCGAGGCAGGGTTCTAAGAGACAGCAAAAGCACGTAAGGCTTTTTGAGGACTGGATATGGAACTGTGCCCCATCACATTCAATTAGGCAAAGCAAGTCACCAGTAGGAAAATCAGTGGGTGTTCTATAGTCACATGGCAGAGTCGGGGGGTGGGTAGGGGATTGGGGTCATTTTTGCTATCAATCTATGTCACTACATAGGAATGGAAGGAGCATGTGAGAGGGTGGAGGGAGGTGAGTCTGGAAAGTTTATAGCACTCCAGGCCTTGTAAATGGAGGTAAGAAATGCGAACTGGTGGGTCAAGTGAGACTTGGAAGGATTGGAGGCGTAGCAGTGATAGGATCAGTTTCTCACTTTAGGAAAGTAACTCTGGCAGCATAAAGAGGATAGATTGGAGGCATCAGACGTTTTCCTTGTAAACAAATATCTGAGATGGAACTCTGCGTAGTTATCTATTTATTTATATCACACCTCATTCCAAAAAAGATATGATGCTGCAACTCTTCCATAGTTGCTATCAAAAATATATGTATTTACGCCCTTTCTGTGTCTAAAAAAATTTGAAGCAGCTCTAGTTGAATTCGGCCCAAAAACCATCTTGGAAGTATGTCGTTGTCTGTCTTAACTGAGCCACCGGTAAATGAAGCTCCCAGAGCTTCTAGCCAAAGAATATTCCTGGAGGTGAAACAAACAGAGGTGAATTTGGCTGCTTAAAAACACATGTAAGTTCTTTATTTAGAACTCTGATTCCATGGTGGCTGAAGAGAAAGAAAGGTATGGCAGGCAGGGTGAGTTCAAAAAGAATATTTACCATTCCAGTCCATCTTAGGAAACACTGCAATAATTTCTGCTTAGCAGACACAGAAATAGGCTGGTAAAACTGATACCCTGCTGGCAGACCAAAGCTGAAATAACCAAAAAGGCTCTGAAGAGATTGAACAAGTAATTGGCAAAGTTGAAGTTGCCTTAAGCTTGTGGTTAACATTGGGATAAACTTGAAAATATCTATTTTGCTTTCACTCTTACATTTGCATGTGACAACAAAGTGAAGTAGAAGTGAGGGTTAGAAGCACTGAGATTTTCTTAGGAGGTTCTTCCTGAAACTCAATCAGTGTGGTTTTTAATAACCAAGAGGGAAAATTCATTTCTTTAGTTCAGTGTTAGTGTAGTAAATCATATACTTTTCAGGATTAAGAACCTCGATCGCACCATTTTCATTCAACTTACCTACATTTATTGAAGATGCATTGTGCAGCTCTGTGCTGAATCCTGAGGCTCCAGAGATGAGTAAGATAATGCTCTTCATTCTTGAGTTGCTCACAGATGGGCAGGGAATAAGGCCAAGGGCCGCATATCTTTCAAGTGCTAGTATCTAAATATGAACAGAAAGGTGTGGTGCCACAAGAAAGAGGGGAAAAGCCATGGTTTACTCTGTAGCACTGCCTTTGGTTTCAGAGCTCGTATCCTTGGGACAAAAGGCAAAACAGAACTGGGTTCTCACTTTCCGCACACTAACATGCATTGAGGCTCATTTAATCAGGGACCAAGACCAGAGGTGAGGCTTCTAGCTGGTACTATCACATAGGCTTCTTTTGTCTAAAATGATCCCAGAGAGCTTGTGATACTTCACGGTGCATATGCACAGCTGAGATGCTTGTCTTCTTATTTACAAACGTGATACTAAGAAGTAGTCTTCCACTTCTCGGTGCAACTCCAGTTTCTGTGCGTTATCCGAAAGTATTTTTTAATAACAACCCCCTCTGAAGAGTTCTGGTTTGGCTGATAAATTGTATGGTAACCATACTAATATTAATGACAGATCCTCTGTTAAACCTGAGTAACTGAGCTGGTTTTCCAGTCATGATTCTTTTTGGTAGGCTCCAAGTCATCCCCACTCTCTTTTTTGACCAGGGATGTGAACTCTCAGGATGTCCAGACTAATTTAAGAGTGCTGTTAGTGGTTATGCAACAAGTTTTTCTCAGAGCAGAGCTAACTACTCTGTGTGGAGACCATGACCATGGGACCCATCGTTCCCCTGCACTAGAGGGAAGCTGACTCCAGTAACAGCTTGATAACTGCAACCTTGGCAAAGAGGAGAGAGACAGTCCCTCCGTATGCACCCGAACAAAAATTCTCATGTCAATCTTGAAGGTTCACCACTGTGTTATTTCACTACTTGAGTACTTGTTAAATACCTGTCGTGCTTCCTAAAATATGCTGAAAATAAAGGTTTTAAAAAGAATTTTGTAAGGTCTTATCTTAGGACAAAACCTTCTCTGCTTTGTGTGTGTTGTGGGCAGGGCAAGGATTTTGGCCTTCGTTCTCCTTTCCTGTCACAAATGATGCACAGATTTTTCATGTAAATTGATGGCTCTTCAATTAACTATCCTTAGGTACTTTACAAATTGGATGTAACTCAACCATTCCTTGTTTGGTTAGTAAGATTTTGTGGCTTGGATTTCTATATTAATTACTCTTTGGAAAGGGCCTGGTTTGAGTTCTATTATTACATGAAAGCCTGGAAAGACATATGATGGTCTTTAGACCAGTTTTTGAGTCTGAGCTTTGCCAGTCTATAAGTGTGTGACCTGGAGTAGGTTACTTACCTTCTCAGACCACAGTTGCACTATTTGTCAAATGGGTATATTAGAGTCTCTTTACATGAGACTCATATACCATTAGAGTGGTATTGTGAGGACCATTATAGGGCTTTATATCTAGTAGACGCTCAACACATGCTAATTCCTTCCTCTTTGCATTCTACTAAAGAAAATATTTCTCCCAACCTTTTGACTCTACTGTTTTAGAGATCTTATCTTACTGTCATGAAACTACCTGTAATAAAATTATTTTAATATAAATAACCTGAAATAATATAAATATTCTTGGAAGAATGACACCAATGGTTCTTCAGGCTTCAGATTTGGGGGACCCTTTTGCTAATTCAAATGCAAGTGTCTAATTTAAGGAAATAAAAAACTGGTAGGCTGCTTTCTACTTGTACATATAAAGTGTTGGATTAAACATTTGTTAACTAACTTAAATATAGCTTTCTAAAATTAGCTGGGATTATTTTTCTAAAAATTTAAAAAAATGTGTAAAAGGATTTCTCTAGTAATAGAGAATAATGGCCCACATAAAAAATAATAGAAACTGGCAGCTTGTTCTGAAAGAAAAATACATTGCAGCATCTGAGGAAGATTTAGAAGAGTGAACTTGGAGAGTATGTCCAAAAGCAGAAATTCTGTAGAGGACATATATCTATTATAAGACAGTCATGGTATAAGACAAATGTTGGATTTTTTTGTTTGTTTTTTGTTTTTTTTTGCGGTACGCGGACCTCTCACTGTTGTGGCCTCTCCCGTTGCGGAGCACAGGCTCCGGATGCGCAGGCTCAGCGGCCATGGCTCAGGGGCCCAGCCGCTCCGCGGCATGTGGGATCCTCCCAGACCGGGGCACGAACAGGTGTCCCCCTGCACCGGCAGGCGGACTCTCAACCACTGTACCACCAGGGAAGCCCAAGACAAATGTTTTTTTAAAATGCCATTTAGAGGAACAAATATCTCTCCTACTGGGAGAACACACCTTCCATTGTAAGCAGAGTGGAAAGATATTTGATGAACTGGAAAAGGGACAAGTATGCATGGAGGTGGAAGAACACCACACAAAAACGGGGGGATGTTTTACACTGGCAGAAATGCAGGTGTTGCATGTCAAAGGAAGACTTTGAAGGGAAAACATCATGACAACTACCTGAACAGAGAAACTAAATCGTGGAAATATCTTCTAATTTTTTGTGCAAATGTCATCCTTACAGGGAAGAAAATTATCACCCATTGTGAAATCAGGCTCTCACACCTCTCATCTTTTTTTTAATTAGCATCTCACCTTTTTCTTTTCTCTCAAAAGTACTAATCACATTTTCAATTGCTATACAATTTACTTACCAATTTTGTGTATTGTCCGTCTCCTCTAGCTAGAATAAATGAAGGTAACTACATCTGTCCATTTTTTCTTTTGTTCACTTTTATATCCCTGGAATATAGTAATACAAGTTTCTTGAATGAATGTATGCTCACATAAGTCAGTGATCTTAGGATGGAAAAGATGGTATCTTTTAGGAGAAGGGAATACTGCATGTTAATTTTATTCAAAATTTATTGTGTTATATGCTCACATGCACAAACATTGACAGAGTGTGAGGTAGATGGAAGATCTCCCCAAACTGAAAACTCTCATTCTAAATATATAACTAGAAAAGATTCCTTAGAGTGACTCCTTCCTTAAGTTGCTTTTGGGGCTTTTTATTATTTTTATTTATTTGTTTTTCTTTGTAGATGTAAATATTACTGATATGGCATATTTGTCTTCATTTAATAGATACAAAAATGGCAGTGAGTGTGCCTCAGATGTGAAAGGACCAAAGGACAGTCTGATTGTAGCCTTCAGGAAGAAATCAGAGAGGAAAGCACAAATATTGGAAACAAGGTCAAACGGAGAAGAGAGACACAGAAACAGAGTTGAATGTGCCATATATTCTGGAAAGGCAATTCTCATCTTTATTCTCACTTCTTTTGCCCTGCAAAGGGACAGAACAGTTAAAAACATCTGGTTATGAACATTAGTAAAAATGTATACATTTTATTATTCAATAAATATTAGGCAACTGTAGTCTTGTTTAACAGGTTAATTCTGGCTAAAGATAAAAGCAAAGTCATTTAACTAAGGGAAACACCAAAAAGGGTAAAGACATGTAAAAATAAGAATTATGTAGGAATACTAATATTATACTAACATTCAGAATAAGTTAAACTTTGTAAAAAATGTAAACAACAACAATTAGCTATTATGCCTGAAATGTCAAATGCAATTGTATGCCATATTTCTTCATGATTTTTACTAATCTAGATATTTTGAAAGACTGACTACCTCTTAGAGTAGATGCTAAAATTTTAAGAGGAGAAAAAGGAAATGATCAGTTTCTCTTTTTTGCAAGTGGAGTGATCTTTAAGTTGTAAAGGGTAGAACAAATAAAAAGATTGTAAAAGAATATAGTGAGTAATTGTGTACCAACAAATTAAATAATCTAGATGGAATTGGCAAATTCTTAGAAAGAGATAAACTATCAAAACTAACTAAAAAGGAAATAGAAAATCTAAATAGACCTATAAGAAGCAAAGAGATTAAATCAGTAACTGGTAAACTTTCAACAAGAATAGTTCATGATCAGATGGTTTCACCTACGAATTCTACTAAATATTTAAAGAATAATTAACATTAGTATTTTCAAACTCATCAAAAAAGTGAAATCCTTTTCAAACTCTTCCCAAAACTTTCAAACTCTTTCTATGAGACCATGATACAAAAACCAGAAAAACAGATCACTTCAGACTAATGTCCCTCATGAATAGAGATGCAAATCAAAACCACAGTGAAATACTGCTTCACATTCACTAAGATGCTTATAATAATTTTTAAAGCGGGGGGGGGGGGGCATTGTGCTATTCTTCAAATAGTTAAACATAGAATTACTATCTGACCCAGCAATCCTACTGCTAGGTATATACCCAAGAGAACTGAAAAGAGAGACTCAGGTACTTATACACCAATGTTTATTAAAACATTATTCATAATAGCCAAAAATGAGAACAACCCAAATATCCATCAAGTGATGGACAACAATGGATAAACAAAATGTCATATATTCATAAAAGGAATATTATTCTGTCATAAAGAGGAATGAAGTATTGACACAAGCTACAACATGGATGAACCTGAAAACATCATACTAAGTGAAAGAAGCCAGGCATGGCAGACCACATATTGTATGATCCCATTCATATGAAATGTCTAGAATAGACAAATCCAGAGAAAGCAGATTAGTGATTGCCAGTGTTGGTGGGAGGGGAAATGGGAAGGGATTGCTTAATAGGTATGACATTTCTTTTGGGGATGATGAGAATGTTCTGGAATTAGTGGTAAATGGCTCCACAGGTTGAGAATGTACTAAAAGCCACCAGACTATATACTTTTTTTTTTTTTGGATTGTATACTTTAAAATGGTTAAAATGGTGAATTTTATGTTAGGTGAAATTCACCTCAATAAAAAACACACAAGGCTGATAGGAAAATAGGGTTAGGGATATAACACTCATAAACTTCTCAGCGACACATTAAAAAAAGATAGGAATGTAATTTAAAAAAAAAACAGATTAGATTCTAATAAAATTTGTAGCCCAGTTTTAAACATGTTAAGTGATTAAGGAATGAATAAATACTGTAATACATATGGTACTTTACTTTGAAAATCATCTGACGTTTGCTTGTAGAAGTGGGTGCCTTCATTTTCATCAGGATTGCCTGTTTTGGATCTCACTTCTTTCACCACATGTACCACAGGAAGAGAACAAAGTAAGAGAAAAGAGAGATGAAGAAGAGAAGGGAGAGGGAAAAATAAAAACAAACTGAGAGGAAATGGAAATGTTAAAGAGTTTAGAGCAGGAGCCATGTGGCATTGGCTATGAGAAGGCTTATAGCTTGAGAGTTTCTTAGAACTGGTGACAGGTGTTAAAAGGAACCTTCTAACACCAGATATGGATGGATGTGGCCCAGTATTCTCATGAAGTATGTGTCTCGATGAATTTTATATAGCCCTATGCAGCTTCATTCAGCTGGGTGCAGTTTATTGCATTCACCTAATGGTTCAGGTTAGAACAACTTTAGATTTTCAAAACATGCATTAAAGCAGAACTGACTACATTTTAATAGTTTTTTCATATAATTATGGCTAATTTTTTAATATTACCCTAAAACTCAACAAATAGTAAGTTGTTAAAGATTAGCTTCACTGTAGAATCTAAAACCATATTAATAAGTTTTTCATATTCTGTTACATTAAAATTTATGATCTATCTTGTTCTTTAAATAGATTGCTTACCCATGCATGATTTTGTAATATCATCCTTTGGCTATTTGGAAAATATTGGTTCATTGAGTTACTAGCAAACTGACTCCAAAGACATTTTAAAAAAAGGATTATATTCCACGGCCACATAGGATTTATTCTAGAATGCAAGGCTGATTCAACATATGAAAATAAATAATATGAAATAAATCAACATACAAAAATAATATGGTAATGCACCATATTAATAGAATAAAGGACAAAACCCACATAATCATCTCAAAAGATTCAGAAAGGCATTTGACATAATCCATCACCCTTGCATGATAAAAAACATTTAACAAATCAGGAATAGAAGGAAACTTCTCCAGCTTTATAGAGGGCACTTACAAACCCCCATAGCTAATGTCATACTTAATTATAAAAGGCTGAAATCTTTTTCCCCAAATCAGGAATAGGACAAGGATGTCCACTTTCACTACTTCAACATTCAACATACAATACAACATTGTACTGGAGATTCAGTCAGCATAATTAAGCAAGAAAGGGAAATAACAGGTATCCAAATCGGAAAGGAAGAAGTAAAATTTCTGTATTTGAAGAAGACATGATATATGAAAAAATCATGAAAAATCCAAAAAATCTCCTATTACAGCTAATAAACAAGTTCAGCAAGGTTTCAGCATACAAGTAATGATGCAAAAATTGGTTATATGTTTATAACACTAGCAATGAACAATCTGAAAGGAATTTTTTTAAAATTCCATATACAATTGCACCAAAAAGAATAAAATTGTTACAAATAAAATCAACAAAAAAAGTTCATGACTTATACACTGAAAACTACATAATATCATTGAAAGAAATTAAAGAACTAACACATGGAAAGACATCTTATGTCATGGATTGAAAACTTTATATTGTTAAGATGGCAATACTCCCTAAACTGATCTTCATAGTCAATGTGATTCCTATTAAAATTCCAGCTGTCTTTTTTTACAGAAATGGGCAATCTATCCTAAAATTTAGATAAAAATACAAGACACCAGATAGCTTAAACAATCTTGGAAAAGAACAAAGATGAAGGACTCACATATATCAATTTCAAAACTTACTACCAAGCTATAGTATTCAAAACAGTGTGGTACTGGCATAAGGATAGACATATAGAGTACTAGAAGAGAATTGAAAGTACAGGAATAAATATTTACAGTCAACTGATTTTCAACAAGGATTCCAAGAATATTCAACACAGAAAAATTAGCCTTTTTAACAAACTGTGCTAGGAAGTACTGCATAAACATTGAAAAGATTAAGTGAAAGAATAGAACCACAGAAGACAATCTATTAAATGATTCTATTTATCTAAAATGTTAGATAATAGGCAAATCTGTAGAAACAGAAAGTAGATTAGTAGCTGTCTAGAACTGAAGGTTTGAAGGAAAATGGGGAGTGACTGCTAATGGATACAAGATTTCTTTTCATGGTGATGAAAATGTTCTGAAATTAGATTCTGATGTTTGCACAACTCTGTGAATATAATAAAGCCACTAGATTGTACAATTTACAAAGGTAAATTTAATAATATGTCAATTATATCTCAGTAAAAAACGGAGAGATATAGTGATTATTAGGAGCTAGCAATGGATCATTTAAGAATAAATAATACTTTAATAATCTCATTGACTACCATTTTTTTCATAAGTGGACCAGACATATAGATCAGAGAAATGACATACATGTAGGCAATGTATGTTGATTTAAATAAGTAATTTGACCCAATCATCGTTCCTTTATTTATTCAGTAATTCATTTTGCAAATTTTACTGAGAACGTGCCTGAAGTATGCTGGCTATTGGAGATATATAGATCAACATGAAAAAATTCTTTATGGAATTAGCCTACTAATTAAAAACTATTTTGTAAGTTAGACAAGAGAAGTTCAGAGATGTTAAATAACTGCCCCAATATCACACAGGTAGTCCGTGACAAAGCAAGGATTTGAACCCGGTTACATTTGGGTTCAAAGCCCGTGATGTTCCATTACATCACACATCCAAGAGCAGCGTGCTGGTAGGTAAGAATAGGAACTGGGTAACAATGTAATTAGGGAGATTTACAAAGAGAATAACTGTATGCAGAGAATGTTAATTCATGGACAGATCTCAACCTGGAGGGACATCGTCAGAGTGGTCAAAGCGTTCTTCCCATGGCTGGATCCTATTTGATAGTCTTATCAACAACATAAATGAAGACACAGAAGGCAGACTGGTCACATTGTTGTTGACAGAAAGCTGGAAGTGATAGTTAATATGCTCAAAAAAGAATCAGGATTCAAAAAGATTTCATCAGACAGGAAATATGGGCTGATATTAATACAATATGCAGGGACAACTGGCTTAACAGGAATTCATGTGAAAAAGACTTGGATATTGAGAGCAAGCTCAATATCATTCAAAGGTCTGAGGCCCAAAAGCTAAGGCATTCTTACCTTGCATTAAGTGAAAAGTAGTGTACAGGAAAAGGAATGTAACTGTACTTCTAGTCACTGCTCTTGTCAGACAAATTCTGAAGTATTTTGTTCAATTATTGTTAAGAAGAATATTGACAGAGTGGAATATGTTCAGAGGAGAGAGATCAGGAGAATGAAAGGTGTCACATGAAGAACTGGAGATGTTTAGCTTAGTATGAAGAGTTGGACCGTACAGTGGAAGTGGGAGGAAGGAAATGAAATAGCTTTTTTCAAAGACTTGAAGGCATCTCTTAGGGCCGTAGGTTTAGTTTAATTCCATTTACTCTAACAAACAGAACTAGAACCCACACAAGATAGGAAGACAGATTTGTGCTCATAAATTATTTTCAAATAATTGGAGTTGTGGAAAAGAGAATAATCTACTTTGTAATCTACTGAGCAGTTACTCATGGGAATCACTCAAGAAGCATCTGGATGACCACTTGTAAACTGGAGATCCCTGGAACTTCACTGCAGTTTGGATGAGATGACCCATGAAATCCATTTGAAGTCAAAGACCCAATAACAATTATAATAATAATCATTATTATTGTATCAGCTAATATGTATTGAGAAAGCTACTATAGAAAATATTCTACATGCATTATCATATTTAGCTCTGACAAGAACTTAATGAAATACTTTATTATCCTCATTTCATAGATGAGGAAACTGGGACCTTAGACAGGTAGAGTAACTTTCCCAAGGATGCATGGCTTATTAGATGTAGCACTCAAACTTAGGGTGCTGTGATTTCAGAGCCTCAGATCTTAATGCTTTCCTAAAAACTCTTTTAATCTCTATGTTATTTAATGAGTTATGAGACTGTGATTGTGAGATAATTTAGCTCAAATTCTATCTGTTCACAGTGAACATATTGGAGGGTATTGTATTGCTAGACATCTGAATAATTCAAGGTCAACGGGAACTCTTTGTAGAGAGTAAAAGCCTGTCCAGTGGAATTTCAGGATCAACACGTTCAGTGTTTAAAAAAGCAAACAGCTTAGCTCATATTTTCATTCTTGGATTATTTTAAATAAGACAGTGCCAGAGTATATAAAAGCAGATAGCTTGGTTTCAGATTTTCACTCCTGAATTGAGATTTCAATATGTATGCCATGATAGCAGATGCCTACCAAAGAATTGAAGGAGTAAGGGATGGAAATTACTGTATTTACTCTTGTTGTAGGCAGATAACTTTTCTGCAACTTACATAGTGATTTTGATTTCCTATAAATAGTGAACCAGTAATGAACAGGTGGCCTCTGATATGCTGCTCAGAAAAACATATTTAATTTGAACTTGTAGGTCCCACCACAAAGTTTAAGTCGTTGGAAGAGACAAAGGACAACAGTGTTTTGCTTCAATAAATTCTTTGCTAGTTTAGAGTATTTCGAGGACAGTCAAATCAGAAATAAATTCATTCATTCATTCATTTTAGGTAACAAACAAATTACTATAGATTTTAATAAGTAGAAGAAAGAATATACATATGGTGCGCACACAAAAATTAAGGAGAATCTACTTGGGTGAGATGACCAAGAAAGGGCACTTTGAGTTGGTGACTATTTAAAATTTTTTTTTATTGACATATAGTTGATTTACAATGTCATGTTAGTTTCATATGTACAGCAGTGATTTAGTTATACATATATAGATATATATGTATATTCTTTTTCAGATTCTTTTCCCCTATAGGTTATTACAAAATATCAAGTACAGTTCCCTGTGCTATACAGTAGGTTCTTGTTGGTTATATATTTTATATACAGTAGTGTATATATGTTAATCCCATCCTCCTAATTTATCCCTCTCCCCTACCTTCTCCTATGAGAACCATAAGTTTGTTTTCTATGTCTGTGGATCTGTTTCTGTTTTGTAAGTAAATTCATTTGTATCTTTTTTTTTTCAGATTCCACATATAAGCTACATCATATAATTGGCTTCGTCTGGCCTACTTCATTCAGTAGATTAATCTCTAGGTCCATCCAATCCAATGGCATTACTTCATTTTTTTTGATGGTTGAGTAATGTTCCATTGTATCCATTCATTTGTAGATGGACATTCAGGTTGCTTCCATGTCTGAAAATAGGGCTGCAATGAACACTGCGGTTCATGTATATTTTCAAATTATGGTTTTCTCCAGACATGTGCCCAGGAGTGGGATTGCAGGATCATATAGTAACACTATTTTTAGTTTTTTAAGGAACCTCCATACTGTTCACCATAGTGGCTGCACCAATTTACATTCCCAGAGTTGGTGACTTTTAAACTGAAGCCTGAGTAAAGGGAGAGAGCCCAGGGGAAGAGCACTCCAGATAGAAGACACAGCAAGGTGGGACTTCCCTGGTGGTCCAGTGGTAAAGAATCCACCTTACAATGCAGGGGATGTGGGTTCAATCCCTGGTCAGGGAAATAAGATCGCACATGCTGCAGGGCAACTAAGCCCGTGCGCCTCAACTAGAGAGCCTGCATGCCACAAACTACAGAGCCCACGCTCCCTGGAGCCTGCACGTCACAACCAGAGAAGAGAAAACCCGCACGCCACAACTAGAGAGAAGCCCGAGCACCACAGCCAAAGGTCTTGCATGCCTCAGCGAAGATCCTGCGTGCCACAGCTAAGACCCGACGCAGCCATAAGTAAATAAATAAATAGAAGATATAGCAAACTGAAAGGCGCTGTGGCTGGAAGGAGTTCAGTATATTCTAGGCATACACAGAAGAGACAGCAATCATCCAGATGAGGGTTGTCTGTGTCTTGGGCTAGGATAGTAACAGTGCAAATGGAGACGAGTGGATACACTAGAGGTATATTTTGGAAATTGAAATCAGACACTAGAATGAACACTATGCATGTATGCAATACCCTAGGTGCAACACATATGCATACAAATAGCTCTAGAGTCCCTATTCTATATAATCTCAAGAAATCTTCGACACTTTTCAGTCTTTTATCAAAAGTCTTGAATATAAGCAATTCTTTTTCCTTAATGGGATCCTCCTTCAGAAAATTCATTTTCTATTAGTTAGAAAATCCCTCCCTCTCTTCCTTGCTTCCTGCATTCCTTCGTTTTTTCCTGCCTGTCTTCCTTCCTTCAGTAGTATGTATCAATATTACATGGCTACTTGGTGTCTAGCAATGGGTTAGCTACTGGGCATATGGTTATGACCAAACAGTCCTGGTTTCTGCCTTCATGAAATTTTAACTTACTTGAAAGCTAATTAACCCAGGGCAAAATTTTACCTCTTTTACATGTCTATGTTTTTTAAGCTAGTAATTGCTGAATGCTTATTAACATCAGGCAGTATTCTAAACACTTTATAGGTGTTATCTTAATTAATCCTTAAAGCAAACACATCCCCACTCTACTACTGAGGAAGCTGGAGCTCAGCAAAGTTACTGTCCCTAAGTAAATGGCGGAGCTGAGGTTGGCACCCAGGTCTCTGGAGCTCTAGTTCTACCTCTTAATTGCAATGCATTGAGGCCTCTTTAATTCTATTTTAAGACTAACTAACCAAATATATAAATAAAAGCCAATGAATGGACAAATAAAAACTTGCTCAAGCATCAGCTGTTCCTTGACACAGCTGAATCTGTGGTCTTCCTTTAGTTGGAAGGGAACTGGAGAGTTTTATACCCCTTTTCTCAGGCTGCTCTGGTCTATGTGCATTTAGATATATTTCAAGAGAAGTCATAAAATGGAGATCACCAGGCACAATATCAATGACCTATTAGTTAACCTGAATCTCCTAATGTGAAGAAAACAAGTTATGTTTGTATATTTCCATCGTCTCATTTTGAAGGTAACTAAGTTGAAGTGTAGAAATTGAGTTTTGTTTCTTGTTTCTTCCTCCTTGTGCAGCCACACAATTTCACTAGTGGTACTACAAACTCTATTTGAGATCTGTAGCTTCATCACATGAAGCAATGTTTTACTAGAATCAAATTAATGCAAACTATTGTTCCCCTCTTGCTTTTTACCTCCAGTTCCACTCCATGTAATAGAGTGATCTGCAAAGGTGAATCAAGTTGTATTCCTCATCAGCATCTCCAACAACTGCCATTGCACTGAAGTAAAAGATCAACACTTCCCTGCAGCCCATATGGCCCTACATGGCCTAGCCTCTATCATCCTTTCTATCCTCGCCTTATACCACCCTCTCCCTTGATTACTACCCTCCAGACAAAGTGTTCTTGGAGTTCCTTTCACCTGAAATGCTCTTTCTTGAATTCTTGCAATGGTTAATGTTTTTCCTGTTTCAGTTCTTTTATTTCACCTCCTCAGGAAACTCTTCCATAATTATCATCTCTAAAGAAGACCTATCTTTTCCAGTCTCTCCAGTGGATTTTTCCCTATAAGCCAATGGTTATTGTCTGTTTATTTGCTTTTTGTCAGTGCCACCCAACTAGAATGTAAACTCAATGAGGGGCACAATCTCTGTTGCTGCTTAATTTATCTCCAGTGCCTAGAACAGAGTTTATAGAAGCACGTAGAAGGCATTAAAAAACTGTGTTGAATGCATGAATAGGTGATATTCTTTCAATTACATTCTTTAGATATATTTTAAAAACCTACTGGATTTTGATAAAATATTATTCCATTTGGAATTTGCTGAATTGGGTATGTCAAATATACTAATAGGAACTTCAGAAGTAATAGTTACTATGATTAGTCACCTTTATCACAGGCTAAGAGGACAATGTTGGACCAGTCATTGAATAAAATAAATAAATTTTTTCACTACAGTGACTTGAAAATTATGAAATGAAATGTGATGACCTCAGAAGTTTCTATCTGTTAGTTGACAAAGAAACCATTTCTGAGAGACAGAATTTGTGCTAAGATTTGTAACATACCATTTACCTACATCTGTAGTAAAATCTAAATTGAAGGTATATGCTCCAGTCAAAGTATATTAAATTTGTGAAATAAATGATTATAATTTATATTTTCCATGCAATTCAGTACTTATATTTCTGGATTTTAAAAATTACTCTGTTCTTATTAAAAGAACAATAAAATTCTTTACAAGGTAAGTAGTAATAAACAACTCTTTCTAAGTTACCACTGCCAAAGAGAGATCCTTCTTTATTTACTTAAATAATGTACCTTAAAAAAATCAATGTAGATGTTAGTAACACAACATTTCAGCAATGTGAAAGTGTGACGAAATTGTTGTTCCTGAATCAGAGCTGACAGATTCATTTTTTAAAGTTAGTTTTGGGTTCATGCCACTTTTTAATTATGGCAAGGAGAAAGTTTGTGCAATATCAGATGTGCTAGGCTGACATTTATTTCTCTTATCACCATGTCCCAGACAAGGCAGTGTTGGTGGTTGCAAACTGAGTGCTGAACCCTTGACAGCAATGCCCATTACTCAACCTCTCAATCAAATATCAATGTGGAAAGTGGTGACTTAGGCCAAAGGTGAAAAGATCTGACCAGCTGTTCCTCTCCAGCTCATTTCTGATTCCTGTGTGAAGAAAGAATACCTTATAAAAGTAATTTTGAGTCCGAATACAGTGATTGCCAAGCAAAGAATCTAGCTCTGTTTATTTTCGAAGCGCCACATGCATCAATCTGGCTGTGAGCAAGGTATTCATGTGTGTACTTCTGCCCAAGAGGGACAGCAAGGTCCATCCATCTCATTTGAATGGAGATTCCTCTGAGTGAACTTTTTGTCTTCTCTATCCTGTCCTTGGCACCTTCTGAAAAGAAGAATGTCTTTAAGGTCAATAATAAATGATTAATAATTATGCATGAAACTGAAAACCAAAAGTCTGGTCACAATGGGCACCCTTGAGGATTCAAGCTCTGACAGTACAGAGGGATAAACTGTCCTAAAGGTTAATGTCAGTAGAACATAGGAGTTTAACGAGGGATTAACGAGGGATGGTGAGGCAGCAGGATAGATTTCCAGTCAGGAGCAGGACACTCTTGGTCTCTGATCATGTTATTCCCCATCCGACCCCCCACTTTCCCATTGGTTCTTGTCTGTGCTTCTTACATATCAAGTCTAAATTGGAACTTTCTTGGCCCTGAAGTGTGGATACGCTTTGCAATTTTTCCAGGTTGTTGACATTCATAAATGCTAACAATGATTAGGTTCTCTGGTCTAAAGAATCTCTGGCTCTTCCACATTGCAATTTACTTTTACATGTCATAAAAGTAATTTTCATTCAGTTATATTCCATTTTCAATAGGATATTCTGAAAAATTAAGTTATGAAGACTAATTCTGGTTTCTATTAAGTAGTATTTTGTTTCAAGATTAAAATATATTGGATCTTAGAAAATAATTTTTTAGTGTTAAATATAAATTCCTTAAAGTCTTTTTAATTCATATGATACTTATGATGTATGAAGAAAAACACATTTTACTAAAGACAGTTCTGATATGAAACTTTAATTCCAAAAGTTTCAATTCTAGTTACACATTGAATTGGCTCCAGGAAAATATTTATTCTAGCATGTAACAAAACACATTTGTTTTAGACATCAATATTTATGTTGATGTCTTTCAAGACTTTTAGTTTTACAGGGTTTCATATGATTAGCTATTTATACTGCATTATGCTTTTCAAGCTACTTTTTTGTTGGGGACATGGTGAGCTAGGATTTCACAAAGGAGATATTAAAATTTTATCATAAACGTTCCTCTGCTAAAACAAGGCAGATAACTTATGTAGCAGAGCACAACATAAAAACAATAGTTCAGTGCAGCTACTTGCTCTCCAAGTGGAATTTCCCCTTCCTAATCTTACATTTCATATGAATGAGTATATACTGTAATCACCTTGAAGACAATGTAGCTTACCATGTTGTGTTCATAGTTGTGTTTTTCCTTACATTGACAATAGTCAACTAAAGAAGTTTCTAGTTTGAGAAGATTTACCTCAAAATTTCACACTGGTTTAAAGTTATTTGAATACCAAAGACCAAACTATATGCCAGGGATTTCAGTTGATTTTCATTTATAAGAGAAATTAATAATTTCTCTTAAAAATTAAATTAAGTAAATAATTAATTTTCCCCCATATCATTACAAATCAAGAGGATATATTAAGTTGAGTAAAACAAAGTAACAAACAATGTTATAAAGTCATATCTGAATATAAATTAGATTTTTTGCTATTTTTTTGGTTTTCATGATAATAAGCATTATATAGTTTTTAATGAATACATGTTAATGTCTTAGTACCTGTGAGAAGTATTAATTCCTCAAAAGATTAAGGTCTATCAACTTAGAGAATTCAAATATTATATGTGATATTTGATGATCATAGATATTCAAAGATGAAGGGACATTCCCAATCTGTAGTCCAGTCCTCTCATTTATGTATAAGAAAACATTATTTGAGATGTTAGGCAAATTTGCAAAGTTACACACGTAGTTAAGGATGGGACTAGAATCTGGGTTTCCCCATGAAGTTCAATGCAGTTATTAGCTCCAAAAGTGGCTCATTTATACCTTCAATGCTGTCAGATGAATTTTTTTTATCACGTAGAGAAATGTGAGATACATGGCTATGAATTTATCAGAAATTACAGTTTTTTACATGACAAGATAGTCCTTATCATTTAGAGTCAAAATCAGAAGTGTCCAAATAACTTCTTCTAAAGACAGCTGATAAAAATTAATCATATCTTAGAGTATGAGGCATGCTGAGACACTATTGAAGGAATTTTTTAAAAGTAGTGCATGATGGCTTAATTGACAGTATTTTTTTTTCTTAGTGGGACATAAAATAATAATTTATCCTAGGATCAATAGCATTTACAGTGAAGGAAATGAAGATATTTAAATAGCATTTTTTATAGAAGGAATTTTTATTTTTAAAATACTGAAAATTGGAAATAGGAAGAGGTTAGTAAAGGGGTACAAACATTCAGCTATAAGATGAACAAGCTCTGGGCTTCCCTAGTGGCACAGAGGTTAAGAATCCGCCTGCCAATGCAGGGAACACAGGTTTGAGCCCTGGTCCTGGAAAATCCCACAGGCCGCAGAGCAACTAAGCCCGTGTGCCACAACTACTGAGTCTGTGCTCTAGAGCCCCTGTGCCACAACTACTGAAGCCCGCACGCCTAGAGCCCGTGCTCCACAACAAAAGAAGCCACCGCAATGAGAAGCCCGCACACTGCAACGAAGAGTAACCCCTGCTTGCCACAACTAGAGAAAGCCGGCACGCAGCAACAAAGACCCAACGCAGCCAAGAATAAATAAATTAATTAATTAAATAAATAATTTTTTTTAAAAGATGAATAAGGTCTAAGGGATTTAATGTATAACGTGGTGACTTGCTAAGAGAGTAGAACTAAATGTTCTCACAATACAAAAGGATAAATAGGTGAGGTGATGGATGTATTAATTAACTATATCCGAGGAATCTTCACAATGTACACATATATCAAATCATCGCAATGTACACTTTAAATAGCTTACAATTTTACTTGTCAATTATACCTCAATAAAACTAAAAAAATACAGAAAATTCTGCAATTCTATCAACATAAAATATTTTAAGAGTAGATTATTTAAATTTTATTATTTATTTGGAATAAATATGATAAGATAGCTGTGTGGCATATTACACTAATTCAAAGACTTCTACTAGTCTTGATTACTTAATTTTGGGGAAAAAATTACTTAATAACATTAAAAGCCTATACAATTTAAACAATGCAGATATTTTTCTGCTGTTATTCAGAAATTTGATGAAAAGCAATCTCTAATGTCTCTTAACACCTTTAAAAGCCATGTTTTTTGGTTTACCAGGTTTGTGCCTTACCATTAAAAAAAAAAGACAATTTGAATTTCTTCCTAAATTAAAACTCCACAGCTCTTAAATATTTATTCAATTAACTGTTTAAAGTGAGAATAATGACAAATGTGAAATGTTAGTTTTCAAGTGCTTGCACATATGTTACTTCTTTTGGTGATGATAACCAAGTGTAGTGTGCAGGGCAGTTATTACTATTCTGAGAAGCTAACTGACTAGCCTAGGCTAGCAACACTTTACAGGAAGAGCCAGAAGTGGAATTGTAGTCTTTCTAGCTCTTAGAGAAGTGAGGTTGATGCTTGATTTTGCTCAGGAAGGCAAAAAAATTTACACTGTATGGGAAACAACCCTCTCCCCTCCAGTAAAAATAATACAAAAAACAAGTCAATGCAACTCTAACAAGTGGCTTGGCCTTGAGTTGGAATGGCAGCAGAGAGGAAAAGAAAGCAGGTTTAACAGAGAACTGATCTTAAAGATGAACCAATGCCATTTCAGTGTGAAATTTTATGTAAACACTCACTATGTAGTCTGCAGAACGGTTGATGTAAACAGATTAGCTTTACCAGGTATAGACAATGAAAAGGACAATGAAGTCAAAGAGAATAGTGTATGAAAAGGCATAGAGGTAGGAAAAAATAAAGTGTGTTATGGGAAGAGTGAAGGACACTCTGTAGCTGAAGCAGAGGGTAGTTGAATTTGGAAGGAAAGGGAGGGATAAAGTGGAAAAGCAGGTTGGATAGACTTCTGAAGACCCTGAATGCCATTCAGGAGAGTTTGCATTTCACTTTTAAAAAATCATTTATCAAATAATATACCAAAGAAGTGTTAAACTTTGTAGGAATAAGAGTCTTTTTAGTTCTTATCACAGGGCTTTTGAGTGTCAGTTAATTTTGTTATATTAGATTAATACATTTTGCACATAAATGGTCACATATGGTTAAAAAAGTTTACTTCAACTCCCACTGCATGAAGGGTCCATTAGATAGAGCAGCTTAAAATAGTTCAAGGAGAAGGTGAATGCTGTGGGTATTAATTTTATCTTACCCCAGCAGAATGCATCCTTCATCTCAGTAATGTCTGTAGGTTAGCTCCTGTGCTCTGTGACATGCACAAAAGGCACTGTTTATAACCAAAAAGGAATGAAGAATTTTCAGGGTAGTTGATTGTCCAACGAGAAACTGGATAAAATGAACAAGGCCACAGAAGGGTACTAACTTGGCTGAGTAAAAATACACTGGCCTAGACTGTGATAAGTCCTTTACTATGTTATCTCACTGAAGTCTCACAAGAACCCTGTAAGGCAGGCATTATTCTCTCCATTTCACAGATGTGCTGCTTGCAGCCAAAGAAAAATTTAGGCAAATGGCCACCTAAATCCTATGAAATGTCAAAACAAAACACAATTCTACCTGTTAATTTTGCAGGCAAATACTGTCATTAAGTTACTGAAAACTAGAATTGATAATCTAAATTTGGTCCTAAGAAAAGGTATCATAAATTTCAATTAATGCATTTTTCTCAGTTTAAGATGCTATTACTGTATTTCAAAAGAAGAATTTGTATTTGGAAGAAAAGAGTGTGAATTTATGAACACTGATGATCAAATATTATTGCATAGATCTGGGGGGAGGGGCTCTTCACTTTTGGATTCATGCTCCCACTCTCAAATAAAGTGACTATCTCAGATCAATACATTTAGTGAGGGACACCATTTGGGACAAGGTCTCAGGCTGCTCTCCAACAAATTTGCTGTGAACAGGAGCCAAAATCTAAGATTTTGTCCAAGTAGCTCAAACTGGTGACAAACTCAGGGACTGAGCCTATCAGGTTTTTACCTTCTTTTACCTGGAAGAAGGTAAAAGTTTAGTTATATATGATAGTTAAACAGATTAATTTAAAATTTTGATTTTTAGAGGGAGAGATGGATAAAAGGGATCAACTCTATGGTGATGGGTAGAAACTAAATTTTTGGTGGTGAGCACACTGTAGTGTATACAGAATTAGAGATAGAGTGGAGATCAAGAGGGTGAAGGAGGATGATGCAGAGCTTACTTTCCCCCAAGAACGCATCAAAAATACACCCACAATCGAAAATACACCAGAATCGCTTCAGTGGAGCGATTCTCACTGAAAACAAACTGGACACTGGCAGAAAGACTCTTATCCAACCAAGGCTCTAAGCAATATCTGCATGGAGTCAGGTCGGAAGGGAAGATAAGGGATCAGATTGGGACCTGTGAGCCAGGGAGGGGACACAGAAGAGCAGGGGATTACATGGGCTCAGAGATCCTCCCTTGGGAGTGAGTACAGTAAGTCCCCTACAAACAAACCTTCAAGTTGAGAACTTTCAAAGGTATGAACGTGTGCTCACATGTCTCAATCACATAAGTTAGTTCACATGTCTGGAGTACAGTGTCATGTGCGTGTATCCTCTACAAGTGGTTGTGCTTTTGTGTACTTTACTCTAGAGTACTGTTGCTGTGCAACATGAGGAGCTTATTAGCAAAGACTGATGGAATTGGAGGTCCAGAAAAAGGATGTGAAGTGAGACAAGAGGAAGAAATAATTGAAGAATTGAAGAGATTCATGAAGCAGGAAATGGCAAGTGGATTTTCTTTATTTGAGGAGACACTGTTAGTTTTTGAGACACAGGACCCAAACATAGAATGGTACATGAAGGTTGCAGCAGCCGTTCAGAATGCAATCCAGTGCTACCGTGTCATCTATGATGAGAAAAAAGAGCCACTACCCAGACATCACTGGATCATTTATTCAAGAGGGTAGATAGAATTGAATCCAGCAAGGAACCAGAACCTGTGCCATCCAAGTCAGGTGTGAGTGAAATTGCAGCTTGCCCTCCATCTCCTATTGCTGATGAACCTTCAGCTCTACCATCTCTCACCTCCTCTACCTCCTCCAGTCAGTAACTCTTGTTTCCTGTTCACTCGAGGCCAACCCCTGTATGCCAGCTGTTGTACTATACTACTGTACTTTTCAAGGTATTGTTCTGTAAGATTTAAAAATATTTTCTTTATTATTTGTGTTTGTTTGTTCTTTATGTGTTATTTGTGTGAAAAGTATTATAAACCTATTACAGTACACTACTATATAGCCGATTGTGTTAGTTGGATACCTAGGTCAACTTCGCTGGACTTACAAACAAATTGGACTTACAAATGCACTCTTGGAATGAAAGTCGTTGATATATAGAGGACTTACTGTACTTCAAACCACATATGGAGCACCCTAGCCCTGGGGCCAACACTAGGGGTCATGTCTCCTTAGCAGGTTTGAGAACCAATGGGACTAACAGGAGGGCTGTAATAAACCTAGACTCTGCTCATGTGCACATGCTTGCTTACTCTTGAAACAAGGCAGAGGAAGCAGATTGAAACTGCCCAGAGCTTGCTGGTTTCCTGCAACAGCCCCAGTATGTACCACAGCCTGAGTTGAGTGCTCACTCAGGCCCTGCCTGCTCTGCAAGCAGTTTTACACTGGGATGAGGGCTGCAGTGGACAAGAGAAGTATGCAGTTGTGAGGGATGTAGCCAGCTGCGAACTGAATGGGGTAGGGGCAGCCATTGCTAGCACTTACAGGGGCAGTGAATTGGGAGCAGTCCAGAACTCTGACTGGTGCTGGAACTGCCACAGCCAGTGCCCCAACCCATGCTGAGCACCTACTCCAGCCCCTCTTGCTCCAGCACTGTTCCTCCTGCGGTGAGGGCACCAGTGCTGGGAGAGGGAAGAGCACACACTTAGAAAGAATGGAGACAGCTCAGACCTGATCCTCAGAGATTCTGCTCCAGCAACTTAGAATGCACTCCTGCCCCCAATAGGGTGGTGTTGGCCACTGAGCAGAGGAGAAAACCTGCTCTCACCTGGCTCTGACTTTAGCTATTCCATCTCCAGCCCCACCCCACTACCAAGGTGGTAGCTGCCAGAACACCCTGGGGAAAGACTTGACTCATGCCCACATCAGATCCAGCCTTCCCACCAAAGCCGCTGGCATGTGAAGACTATATAGGGATGCCTTATATAAGGACACCCCTCAAGACCAGGATAGGTAATGGTTTCACCTAATTTCATAGAGCCAGAAAAAGTTAAGCAAAGTCAAAGGAAAGAGGAATTTGTTTCAAATGAAAAAACAAGAAAAAAACTGAAAAAACAGCTAACAAAACAGAAATAAATAATTTATCAGATAAAGAATTTAAAGCATTAGTTATGAAAAAGAATGTTAACTGAATTACAGAACAACAAATGATCAGTGAGGATTTTAACAAGAAACTAGAAAATATAAAAAATAACCAGTCAGAGCTGAAGAATAAATAACTGAAATGAAAAACACACTAGAAGGAATTAAAAACAGACTAGATGATACAGAAAATCACATAAGTGATATGGAAGACAGAATAATGGAAATCACTGAGTCAGAACAGCAAAAATAAAAACAATTAAAAAAAACTGAGAACAGTTTAAGGAATCTCTGTGACAATATCAAACATACTTACATTCATAATACAGGGTTCCCAGAAGGAGAACAGAGAGAGAAAGGGGTTGAAATGTATTTAATAAAATTATGGCCAAAAGCTTCCTGAACCTGAAGAGGGAAACAGATATCCAAGTACAGGAAACAAAGAGGGTCCAAAACAAGATGAAACCCAAAAGACTCACACCAAGACATATCATAATTAAAATGACAAAATTTAAAGATAAAGAGAGAAATATAAAGGCAGAAAGAGAAAAACAGAGTCACATACAAGGTAACACCCATAAGACTATCATTTGATTTTTCTGCAGAAACTTTACAGGCTAGAAGGAAGTGGAAAGATATGTTCAAATTTTGAAAGGGAAAAACCTGCAACCTAGGATACTTTACCCAGCAAAATTGTTTAAAATTGAAAGATAAAGAAAGAACTTCTCAAAGAAGCAAAAACTAAAAGAGTTCATCAATATTAAACCTATCTTAAAGGAAACGTTAAAGGGTCTTCTCTAAGTGGAAAAGGAAAGTCTACAGCAAAAAGGTAAGAATTTATAGGAAAGAAAAAATCCCAGTAATAAAGGCAAATATATAGTAAAGGCTGTGGTTCAATCACTTATATAACTTAGTATGAAGATTAAAGAACAAAAAAATTATAAAATCAACTATAAAGACAATAAATAGTGAAGAGATAAACATGAAGATATAAAATATGCCAACAAAAACACAAAATGTGGGGGAGAGGAATAAAATGTAGATCTTTTAGAATGTATTTGAACTTAAATGGCTACCAGTTTAAATCAAGTAGATATAGTTATAGGTCAACATTTACAAACCTCATGGTAACCACAAATCAAAAATCTACAATAGATACACAAAAACTAGAGAGAATGGAACACAAGCATACCGTAAAGAAAATCATCAAACCACAAAGGAAGAAACTATAATAAGAAGAAAAGAACAGAGAAGAACTACAAAAACAACCAGAAAACCAGTAAAAAAAAAAAAAAAGACAAGAAGTACATACTTATTAATAATCATTTTAAATGTCAATGGACTAAATGTTCCAAGCAAAAGATATAGGGTGGCTGACTGGATAAAACAAGACGCATTTATATGCTATTTACAAGATCCTCACTTCAGAGCTAGAGACAAACAAAGACTGAACGTGAGGGGACAGGAAAAGATATTTCATACAAATGGAAATGACAAGAAAGCTGGGGTAGTAATACTCATATAAGACAAAATAGACTTTAAAAAAAAGTCTATAACAAAAGACAAAGAAAGGAATTATGTAAGAATAGAGGGATCAATACAAGAAGAGATATGGCACTCATTAACATATATGCACCTAATATATAAAGAATAGAATAGAAGCACTTAAACGTATAAAGCAAGTATTAACAGACATATGTGGAGATATTGAAAATAATACAATAATAGTAGGGAACATTTTAACACCTCACTTACATCAAGGGACAGATCTTCCAGAAAGTAAATTAATAAGAAAACAGTAGCTTTAAATGACACAATAAACCAGTTGGATTTAATAGATGCCTACAGGAAAATCCATCCAAAAGCAGCAGAATACACATTCTTTTCCAGTGCACATGGAACATTCTCCAGGATAGATCACAATGTAGGTCAAAAAACAAGTCTCAACAAATTCAAGAGGATATAAATTATATTAATCATTTTTTTCTGACCACAATGGTATGAAACTAGAAAGCAACTACAGGAAGAAAAATGGAAAAACACAAACACATGGAAACTAAACAACATTTTATTTAAAAACAATGGGTCAGGACTTCCCTGGTGGTGCAGTGGTTAAAGAATCTGCCTGCCAATGCAGGGGACACAGGTTCGAGCTCTGGTCCAGGAAGATCCCACATGCTGTGAAGCAACTAAGCCCATGTGCCACAACTAATTAGCCTGTGCTCTAGAGCCTGTGAGCCACAACTACTGAGCCCATGAGCCACAACTACTGACCCCATGTGCCACAACTACCGAAGCCCATGTGCCTAGAGCCCATGCTCCACAATAAGAGAAGCCACCGCAATGAGAAGCCTGCACATCACAATGAAGAGTAGCCCCCGCTCGCCGCAACTAGACAAAGCCTGCGCGAAGCAACAAAGACACAACACAGCCAAAAATAAATTAAATAAATAAATTTTTAAAAACCAACAATGGGTCAATGAAGAAATCAAAGAGCAAATCAGAAAATACCTCAAGACAAATGAAAATAACAACACAAATTTCCAAAATCTATGGGACACAGAAAAGCAGTGCTAAGAGGGAAGTTTATAGCAGTATAGACCTACCTAATAAAACAAGAAAAATCTCAAACAAACAACTTAACCTACCATCTAAATAAATTAGAAAAAGAACAAACAAAGCCCAAAGTGAGGAGAAGGAAGGAAATAATAAAGATCAGAGTGGAAACAAATAAAATAGAGACAAAAAACATTAAAGAATATCATGAAACCAAGAGATTTTTTTTTAAGATGATCAAAATTGATGTCTTTAGCTAGCTCATCAAGAAAAAGAGAGGACTCAAATGAACAAAATAAGAACCGAAAGAAGAGAAATAGCAACAGATACCACAGAGACACAAAAAATCATAAGAGAATACTATGAGCAGTTCTATGTCAACAAATTGGACAACCTAAAAGAAATGGATAAATTTCTAGACATATGCAAACTTCCAAACCTGAATCAGGAAGAAATAGAAAATCTGAAAAAACATTAGTAGTGAAATTGAATTTATAATTTAAAAAAACCCAAAAAAACCTCCCAGCAAACAAAAGTCCAGGACTGGATGGCTTCACAGGGGAATCCTACCTGACATATAAAGAACAGTTAATACCTATCCTCCTCAAGCTATTCAAAAAATTGAAGAGGAGGGGACTTCCCTGGAAGTCCAGTGGTTAAAATTCTGCACTTCCATTGCAGGGGGCACAGGTTCAATCCCTGGTCAGGGAACTAAGATCCTGCATGCCACACAGCACAGCCAAGAAAAAAAAAAAATGAAGAGGAGGGAACATTCCCAAATTCATTCTACAAGAACACCATTACCTCATACCAAAACCAGACAAAAACACTACAAAAAAAGAAATTGCAGGCTAATATCTCTGGTGAATATAGATGCCAACATCCTCAACAAAATATTAGCAAACTGAATTAAACAATATATAAAAAAGATCATACACCATGATCAATGGGATTTATTCCTGGGATGCAAGGATAGTTCAATATCCATGAATTGACCAAAGTGATACACTACATTAAGAAAAGGAAGAATAAAAATCACATGATCATCTCAATAAATGCAAAAAAAGCATTTGACAAAACTCAACACACATTCATGACAAAAACTCTCATCAAAGTTGGTATAGAGGGAACATATTTCAATGTAATAAGGCTATTTATGACAAACCCGCAGTTAACACCATACTCAATGGTGAAAAGCAGACAGATTTTCCTCTAAAAACAGGAATAAGACAAGGATGCCCACTCTTGCCACTTCTGTTTAATATAGTATTGGATGTCCTAGTTACAGCAATCAGGTAAGAAAAAGAAATAAAAGGCATTCAAATGGGAAGGGTAGGAGTGAAATTGTCACTATTTGCAGAAGACACAATACTGTATATAGAAAACCCTAAAGTCTCCACCCAAAAACTATAAGAACTAGTCAATGAATTCAGCAAAGTTGCAGGATACAAGATTAATATACAGAAATCGGTTGCTTTTCTATACACTAAAAGTGAACTCTCAGAAAGAGAAAACAAGAAAATAATTGTTTGAAATTGTATCAATAGAATAAAATACCTAGGAATAAACTTAACCAAGGAGGTGAAAGTCTTCTACTCTGAAAACTATAAGACACTGATGAAGGAAATTGAAGATGACACAAATAAATGGAAAGGTATCCCATGTTTATGGATTAGAAGAATTAATATTGTTAAACTGTCATTACTACCCAAAGCAATCAACAGATTTAATGCAGTCTCTATCAGAATACCCATGACATTTTCACAGACTAGAACAATAATCCTAAAATTTACAGGGAACCACAAAAGACTCCAAATAGCCAAAGCAATCTTGAGAAAGAAAAACTGAGCTGGAGGTAACATGCTCCCTGACTTTAGACTATATTACAAAGTTGTCAAAACAGTATGGTACTGACACAAAAACAGATACATAGATCAATGGAACAGTAGAGAGTGTCCAGAAATAAACCCACACACCTATTGTCAATTAATCTATGACAAAAGAGACAAGAATATACAATGGAGAAAAGACAGTCTCTTCAATAAGTGGTGCTGGGAAAATTGGACAGCTACAATAAAAGAATGAAATTAGAAATTTTTCTCATAACATATACAAAAAAACCCTCACAAAACCAAAGACTTCAAAATGGATTAAAGACCTAAATGGAGGACCAGAAACTACAAAACTCCTAGAAGAAAACATAGGTAGAACACTCTTTGACAAAAATCATAGCAATATTTTTGGCTCTATCTCCTAAGGCAATGAAAACAAAAAGCAAAAATAAGCAAATGGGACCTCATCAAACTTGAAACCTTTGCACAGAAAAGGAAACTTCAACAAAACAAAAAGACAACCTACTGAATGGGAGAAAATACTTGCAAATGATATGTCCAATAAAGGGTTAATATCCAAAATATATGAACAGCTCATACAACTCAATATCAAAAAACCAAACAACCTGATTAAAAAATGGGCAGAAGAACTGAATTTTTCCAAAGAAGGTATATAGATGTGCAGCAGGCACACAAAAAGGTGCTCAACATTACTAATCATCAGAGAAATGGAAATCAAAATCATAAGAACATATCACTTCACTCCTGTCAGAATGGCTAGCATCGAAAAGTACAAATAACAAATGTTTGGCAAGGATATGGAGAAGAGCGAACCCAAGTACACTGCTGGTTGGAATGTAAACTGGTGCAGCCACTGTGGGAAACAGTATGGAATTTCCTCAAAAAACTAAAAATAGAACTACCATATGATCCAGCAATTCCACTCCTGGGTACATATACGAGGAAAATTAAAGCATTACTTTGAAAAGATGCATGCAGCCCAATATTCATAGCAGCATTACTTACAATAGCCAAGATATGAAAGCAATCTAAGTGTCCATCAACAGATGAATGGATAAAGAAGATGTGTCACACACACACACACACACACACACACACACACAATGGAATGCTGCTCAGCCATAATAAAGAATGAAATTCTGCCATTTGCAACAACATGGATGGACCTAAAGGGTATTATGCTTAGTAAAATAAATCAGACAAAGACAAACACTGTGTGTTATCACTTACATGTGAACTGTAAAAAATAAAGGAAACGAATTTACAAAACAGAAACAGATTCACAGATATAGAGATCAAACTAGTGGTTACCATTGGGGAAAAGGAATAGGTGAGGAGCAAGATAGGGATAGGGCATTAAGAGGTATAAACTACTATGTCTAAAATAAATAAGCTACAAGGATATATTGTACAACAGAGAGAATATAGCTGATATTTTATAATGATTTTAAATGGAGTATAATCTATAAAAATATTATACATCTGAAAATATTGAGTTGTACACCTGAAACTAATACAATATTATAAATCAACTATACTTCAATTTAAAAAAAGAATTAGAAATGTAAGAATGTACACATGAAACTTACATAATGTTATAAACCAATGTTACCTCAATAAAAAATAAATTAAAAAAGAGATAAACTGAAGGCCCAAAATTATTTTTTTTGATTTTTTATTAGCCATATTTACATTTGTATCTCAGAATTTGTTCTCTGAAAATAAAAATGTGGTAGAAAATACATATCCCTATAACATATAAGATATTTAAGCATAATTATGTAATTACTTCAAATCCTAATTTATGCTTTGATCACAGAGGTGAATAAATAGGCAATTTCTCACTTCTTTTGTTTGTTTCTGATGCACTATAAACACGAAATGTATCAACTTGCAGAAGATTTGACTTGGTTATATTACCTAGCATCTTGCAAAATAAAATGCCAAATCGAGAGTAAAAATATGTCTAAATTTTATCAACTTAGATCTTTCGAGTTTATAATTTTAACATACCACCTGAAATTTCTACATTCAGACACTCCCTCCTCCCAATAATTTTATTTATCCAAATTATCTTCCTTGATTACTCTGTTCTCTCTCTCTCTCTCTCTTCCTTTCTCTGTATGAACACACTCATTTTGGGGGATAAATCTTACAAATTGCCCAATACATCAACTTTCCAATAATAGTACTAAGAGAAATACTATGTACATGCTAAGGGATAATTTGTAGCTCTTTTTCTGGCATTATTTTTCTCAGTGTATACCTAACAGTTTTCTTTTTTTAAGCCAACTCCAGAAATCTCAGTGTCTTGGACACAATTTAGATTTTTCTCTTTGCTCTGTTAACAGGGAATTTTGAAATTTATAGACAAACATGCTGGAGTAAATCAATTAAGATGCAGATGATTAATTTGGGGTTTCTGAAAAATATATTATGGTCTAAAATGACATGATATAAACTGTCTTGAAATTCCAATTTTGATTAACTCTCACGAGAAAGTACAATGAAAAAACCAACATTAGTTTTCAAGACCACAAGCCCAAACCTATTATACATTTCACTTTGCAAATTCTAACTAGTGTTTATGTGAAATTATGTGCTACTGTGCAAGTGTTTAATTTATTATTTTGCAGTCTTTTTAAAATTTTAATTAATGACAACCCATTTTAAAACTCTATGCATAAATAGTAACAATATGATGAATTCCTGGATTGTTGGCCTTGCTTGGTATAAAGACTTTATTTAAAAACTTTATCTGTATCACTACTGTATCAAATAACATGAAATTTAGTTACCAATCTTCTAAACACATATAGCAGAAAAAGAGAGATGGAAACAATTTCGTGAATTGGCACAGGATCGTAGTTTACTAATACAAATAATTATGCAGAATATAACCTCTATTAACCACAAACTACAGCAGCACACTATCACAGTGAAGCAGAAAAATGGCCCAGATATGCCAACTCAGTAGCCTTTCTAATCCAACACTGACATATTTGAGCTCAGAGTCTAAGGGTATTTGCATTGCTGTTTGCTTGGATTTTCCAAACCATCTCAGTTCTTGATTCCACATCGCTATTGTGTGGATCAAATAATCCCTGGTCACAAAAATACGCTGGGGAGTGACTCCCCTGGCGTCCAGGTTATGAGTGTGGTTAGTCATTCCACATGCCTTGGGGATGAGCTATCTTTACCATGATGAGAGATTTCCTTTTCAAGTTTTGTAATCCCTAAATGCAAAAACCTAACATCAATAAAAGTCAAAGTAATTAAGAAAATGTATATTACAACCTTGTTCAAGACAGCACTGGAATTAGGCTTATCTCTTCTTGCTGTCTTTTTTAGAAATAAAATTAATACTGACCTGGAACAAAGAAAAATTTTTATATACTCTTAAAACTGTAAATATCTACTACACTGGTTCTGCAGTGTGAACTACAACCAGACATTTAAAAAGATATCTTCGACATGTGCACACTGGATATTCCAGTTCTATTCTCCTTTTGCGTGGGTTATCGTACTATAAAACAACTTGGGAGGGGGAGAAAAAAAATACAAAGCAATTCTGGAAAACTTTTCCTCTCTCTTTTCTTCCAGTCTTTCATTATGTCTTGGAAAATGAGGTCATACGTTTTACACAATATTGCTCACTTTATGTTCGTGGCCTTCCAACAACCCAGAAGGTTCTCGACTTTTCATGAGCAGACTTACAGCTCACGCAGTCGGTAAATCAGGCTCCTGCTCTGCGGTAACCTGCATCCAGATCTCTCCCCGATTCCCGAGACCCAGCCCTCGGAGTCCTGAGGACCAAAGGGACCCATGAGGTTAAGAAATGCTGTCTGGTGTGGTTCCAGGGATCTGGCATCGTCAATCTCTCAAGAATAACAGTTAGAGAGCCTGCCCTCCGGCCTCTTTCTTCCCATCCTTTGCTGCTAGGATTTTACAAGTTGCCTGCAAGGGAGTCAAACATGGGTCAGGCAAACAAACGTGTTCTTTCCAGCCACCGAAACCGGATCGCTGGAGCGAAATCAACCCGCAGAAGCATCTGGAGACCGCAGCCAGACGGGCAGCCTGCGCTAAAAGCAACTTCTAAGAGAGGCTGCAAGTGCCGGCAGGGTGCAGATTTTAGTTGGAGGCTAAGCACAACTACCACGCCCCATCCCCCCTTACCAAAAAAAAAAAAAAAAAGCTTGGAGGAGGGAGGGAGGGAGGGAGGAGAGGAGGAGGCGAAAGTCGCCGGTATTTCTGCACAGCGGCGCGCGGGGTTAGAGAGCCGTGCAGCTTTAGGAGCCGGGAGGGAGGAATAGAAGGGCCAGGAGAAGCGCTTCCCCGGAGAGGGGAGGGGAGGAGAGGGGAGGAGAGGGGAGGGGAGGGGAGGGGGAGGGGAGGAAGGGGAAGGATGCCCTCCGCCCATCTCCCCCCACCCCGACAGCTGTCCAGCTCTTGGAATTCATTGGCTTTCCCACTCCGCCTCCCAAATACCACCCCAATCCTGTTTAGCCCCCCACCCCACCGTCTCTGACCTAATAAGGCCATGCAAGTGTGGGGGGACCTATATAAAAGGTGAGGGCTCGCAGGGACTGTGCACGGCGGAGGAGAGAAGGCAGCAGCCGTCCAGTGCCCAAGAAAACGACCATGGCCAAGGAGTGGGGCTACGCCGACCACAACGGTGAGTGTGGGCAGCGGCTCCCGGTCAGTCCGGGATGGTGCTGCTCAGAAAGTGCGCAACTCCAGCAAGTGCGGTGGAGTCGATGGAAACTAACATTTACCGAGCACTTCCTGAGTGCCAAACACTGCTGACCCTTTTACTTTATATCTGATTTAGTTCTCCGTGGTGTGGAGCTGTTATTACTCCCATTGGAGGAAACTCAAGCGCAGAGAGGTTCGGTAACTAGCCCAGATCACAGTGCCTCTGACGGAGAAGTCAGACCACCTAGGGCCAGTTCTCACTGTCCCTTTCTCCATGTACTGGGCAAGCACTTAACCCCTCTGAGCCTGGTATTGGTCTAAGCTGCTCTGCCTGCAGCTCTTGCCTACCCACGGGAAAAGGAATATGGATATGCTCTGAAATCTACTTAGGGTCAGTGTTATTTTAGTCCAGCTATATGACAGAAGATGGCATTGGTAAAACGTGATGAAGTCCACTTCAAAAATAAGGCTCTGAGGCTATATTTGAGCAAATACATGGAAAATTTGAGGAAATACACGGAATTAAATACAGTCTCCAGGTACACTATTAACAAAACTATGAACAGGTCTTAAACACTAAGCCTTGTATTGCCCAATCTGATATACAAGACCTTTTCATAATCACTGGCTAGCCTCTGTGTATTTTGCTGGTTTAGTCACTTAGAGGGCTTGGATTGTGCCACCAAATAAATAAATCCCCTCAATTTGATTTCCCAGGTCCTGACCACTGGCATGAACTTTACCCGATTGCCAAGGGAGACAACCAGTCGCCCATTGAATTGCACACTAAAGACATCAAGCACGACCCTTCCCTGAAGCCATGGTCAGCATCTTATGACCCCGGCTCTGCCAAGACCATCCTGAACAATGGGAAGACCTGCAGGGTTGTGTTTGATGATACTTATGACAGGTCAAGTAAGTATCACACTTAGGTAGAGACACGTGACCATTTTCAACGTCCATATTGGCAAAATGTGATTTATGACACAGCCAACAGAATTGGTGGGAAGCGGGGTGCACTTCTTCTCTGAAAAAGGAGATGACATTTAACTTTGCTCTAGTCTTGAAGAATTATGTTTATACATAGAAGAGGGATGTCTCACTCTCTAATGCTGGTCACCCAGGCTGCTACAAAATGGCCCCATGCCCAAGCTAAAAGTTGGCAATGCATTCCTGAAATGAAGCTTGATAGGGAGGTGATGGTAATGAGTCTAAATGAGTGTTCTTCAGGCTCTGATGGTCTACACCTGAGGGGTTTTCTGCTTCCTAACCAAGGCCTGGAGAGCAAGGCTCCCAGTCCCCAAAGTGGCACAGATTCCATTCTACAGAGCAAGGAACATAGCAAAGAAACCAAGTAGGTACTCTCTTCCTCTGCTGTGTGGGTAGGGGCCAATCCAGGGGAGAGAGTAGACCCACTGTATGAATCAAGAAGACTTGCCTTCAATGCTTCAGTGGGGTTCATCTGACTAAACATTTTGGTGAGTGTTTTTGAAGAATCTGACAATTTCTCCTTGAGTTGTGATTTGTATTTGTGTGAAAATGAAAAATCTCATGTTTAAAAAAAAATCTCTTTATTTCACCTACACTATTAAGCAAATCAATGAAATAAAAGAAGGCTAATTAGAAATGCTTTATTTCACTGTGAATGAAGTAAGAATCTACCTTTAGCATTTTGGTGCTTGATATACAGTAATACATTTTCCTATAACCACATTTGTAAAAAAATTAAAACTATCCTTACTGATGTATAGGAATGAATATTCTCAATGATGTTGTAGCTAAAGAGTAATAGTTATAATTTCTACCTACTAGCAGGTTCCAGGTAAGGAATATCATAAAAATATATTTTCTTAAACAATAATCTCGTTGGTATCTGCTACTTTTTTTTCTTCTCCATTTAAATCAAGTTCCATTCTGAAGGATTAGTAACAAAATTAAACAGCATCTGTTAGGTTGGATCACATGAAAATGACTTTTTGTAAGCAAAAATGATTGACTATTGACAATTTCATATAATTCATCCTAATAAATTAGACTCATATGACCACATGATAACTGTTCCTAGTGGTTGGATAGAAAAAAATGCAGTTAATCAAACCACTCATTCCTACATGACCAAGCTTATACAAACCTTGTTCTATTGTTTTAGACCTATATTATGGCTTTCAGTGTGCCATTTCAGCACCAACAGTTGGCCAATCTTTTCTAGAACAGCTACGCTCTGAATTTTATTTTGATCTAGCTTATGTTGCTAAATTTTGATTTTAGGGTTTCTGTATAGTTTCCAATATCCTTTAGAAAATATTTGAACTTCTAAATCACTCCCCAGGCTGAATGAAGTGGAACCAAGTTAAGTGCCAGGTTGGGGTATTTGGACAGCAAACTCACATTCATGCTATGGAGAATCATCTTGTTTAGGGGCCCACATTGATTGATTCCCTGGGAAACTTCTGAATTTTCCATTTCATCTCATTTGAGTAAACACAGTCTGAATTAGACATGGATGAGAGCTCTTGCCTGTAGTACTAAAGAAAAGTGTAGTGAGGCAAGACATGGAGAAGGAATTCACATTTGTTCAGTGATGACTGTGCTGGGCACTGTGATGAGCAGTTTAAAGCCCTTAATCTCATTTAATCCTCGCAGCAGCTCTGAAAGGTCAGTATTATTATCACCTTCAGAGAGATGCAGAAATGGGTTCAGAGGAGTTTAGCAATTTGCCTGAGATCCCACAACTAGCAAGGGGTGGGGCCGGGATTGGAACCTAAGTCTGCCTGGCTCTCAGCTATCCTGTTCTCTCCAATGCACCCACACAACAGACCTGTGCTTTGCTTGTTTTCATTGCCCATCTCCTGTTTTAATTTTATTTTCATACATGTTAAATTGACATTTAAAAATTAATCAAACAAGCAAACAAAATCAGAAGGACAGAGAAGAGAAAGCATTTATTTTGATATATCCCAAGACTTGACTTTGTGAGAAAGAGACCAGTGTGCTTGGGAATGGCACCATCAGCCCAGCCCATAAAGCTTAGACTATAAGGGCTGTTTAAAGCAGGGCTCTGTAAAAGAAGTGTGAGTTCACTGCTGACCTAGCTTCTCTGAATCACAGTGCTGAGAGGTGGTCCTCTCACTGCACCCTACCGGCTTCGCCAGTTTCATCTTCACTGGGGCTCCTCGGATGATCACGGCTCTGAGCACAGCGTGGATGGAGTCAAGTACGCAGCGGAGGTAGGAGGAATTGCTGTTACCTACTCTGGATCTCACCCAGTGAAAACTGAAAACAACAATAATGACAGAATAGCATCCAATGCGTTTGCTTCAAGTCTGTAGTTATGAAAAGAGCTGCAATAGTTTAGCATAAACTGAAGCTGCCAAACATTCTAGGTTAGACAGTTAAGAGAGTGTAGGTGAGTTAGTGTCATGCGTGAAGAATTTCAAGGTTGTATTTAGAAATTGGATAGCAGCTTAATAATAATAATGTTTAAAAAGCCAGGGACCTGACTGGCACTGAAAAGATAATGGTAGCTAATACTTATTAAGTGCCTACAAGTACTAATTCATTTGATCCTCTCAGCACACTATGAGATGGGCTACAGACAAGGAAACTGAGGCACAGGAGGTTACATAACAAAGTCACACAGCGCATGAGTGCTAGACCTGTGCTCTACCTTATGCTGATTGGCTTCATAGTTCATCATCCTGCCCAGTGCTCTAAGCTACCTCTGTTACAAGACTGTGGTGCTTTAAAAATAGCACTTAGTAATTCTGGCTAATGCTCATGCTCTAGTCTCTTAATGAAGGGTGTGCATATGTGTGTGTATGTTTTTATATGTACATATGTACTTATACAGAGATAGCTAGATACAGATACACACAATTTAATATGAACAAATACTACTCTCTGTTCCAGTTAACCCATTAAAGGAAGGCACCAAATTACAAGGAAATAAGACAAGCCTCCTGCATGTTCTCTGTATAAAGCCAAGCCTATAAGGGGTGACAAATGCCCTGGAGGTGAGGATAATTCCATTTGTACTGCCCAACTCTTCCAGAGGCAGACTCTGGTCAACCATAGGAGCTGAGACAGAAACCTTGGAGCCACTTGTGGACACTCATTTAGGCAGCATCATTAGGCAGCCTAACTAAATTTGACTAAACAGTTAAACTAAACTATAGGAGACCCAAAGTACTTCCCTGTGATCATTTCTCTACAGCCCATCTAGACAGCCAGTGACAGGATAAGTTAATTGAGAATGCCTTCCAGACATCTCCCCCCACAAATGGGGAAAGTTTAGTATATTCCTTACAAATGTGGGCAAGGCTTGCAGTTTGGTCTTTACATGTGGGATTATCTCACACTTTTGGTCTTGAATAAAATACTTCTAAATTGTCATGAACTATTGTATTCTCTTGCCATTCTATATAATGCAATGTGAAAATTTTGACTAATTTAACTAGTGTCTATGTTGTCACCTTAACATTATTAAGGTAAGGTTACCACCCGGTTCTAGACCATTTATTGCTGAAAGGAGAGAGGCATGAAGACACGTAAGAATTTGTCCCCTTATTTTTCCTCTCCTACTTCCCAGTTAATTGTGACTTTAGAATGCTAGCAGATTCCTGTTTATAACTCTGTGTTTCACTGTTTGATTTGGTCAGAAAAAGGACTAATGTCATACACAACTAAAATAATATTTTGAATTGGTTTAACGAAAGTTCAGTTTTCACCGATTCTACCTATCATAACTTTTAATTTGAACCATTAAAAGTCTTACCAAAATATTGCATGTTAATTTTTAGAATTCTGTCAACTTCTGTGAGAGTGTTCAGCAACCTTAGACTGTATAATTATTGGGTTTATTGTGAATAATTTTATACTTATTTCCTTATTTTGGGAATTTACCTCATAGCCTCTGTTCTATGGTTTCAGCTTCATTTGGTTCACTGGAATTCAAAGTATAACAGTTTTGGAAGTGCTCTGAAGCAACCTGATGGAGTAGCTGTGGTTGGCATTTTTCTGAAGGTAAGGTAAAAATTGACCATATATTTTTTACAAAGTTTAGTTCCTTATCAATGCTGAAGTTTTACTCCCTCCTTTTATTTAAAGGGGAGAGAGGAATGAATTTCAGTATTCATTCAACTAGTCAAGATATTTCTGTTAAGATCAGATCAAAATTTTTTGCTCTCCCTTAGAAGAGTAACTTTTGCCATACTTCAGTACCCCTAGCACTTCTAAATTTTCTCAAGATGCAGGATGTATGTGTGTGTGTGTGCGTGTGTGTATGTGTGTGGTGTGTGTGTAGGGGCAGTGGAGATGGAGCCTTTGAAGGAGCTTATTTCAGTGGCAGTGAGGGCAAGGGCAGCATTGTTCATTACCCTTTCCTGCTACTCCACGTCAATTGCAGGGGAAACCAGAAAAGCCAATGTTGGGAACATCTGTGATGCCGAGTCCCTGGCTGGACATCCACTCGGCTTAGGGTGGCCACCACTCACATGATCCCAGGCTAAGATAGCACATGGAATGTGTGTGTTGTTGAGCCAGCATTGGTTTAGAGAGGACTTAGTGTCATTAACACATGAATTTCGTGCTAACATAATCTAGATTTTAAGCCAGAGGTGAAAATCTAGCTTCTTTCTTTTTGAATGACCTAATTTGTTTTATGTTCTGAATTCATTGGGTCATTTTCAGTGCTTGAACACAGTACTACAGGAAGTGGAGTGGGTCTGAGCAGAAAGACAATCAGTTTAGTTTTAGATACATTGAGTCCATCCTAGCTCTAATTCTATTAAAAAGAAAAGTAGACTGACTTCACAGAGAAGGTCAAGGACATAGATGTAAATCAACATGTAATTTGTGGTTTTGTACTTCAGAGGCCTGGAGTCTAAGTTTAGTTCAGAAAATATATACTCTAAAATCTTGGGGGGGGAAATAAACTTATGTTTTTGCTTAGTACAAGATATTCTGACAGATTTGTAAACACTAGTGGTAGATGGATGGATTAAAATTAGTTTTTAAGACAATCCTAAATTATGGAGAAGAGAAAAATATAGTTGTTGGTTTTCTCTTTCTTTTTTTTTTTTTTTTTTACAGATAGGACATGAGAAACATGAGTTCCAACTGCTACTTGATGCGCTGGACAAAATTAAGACGAAGGTAAAAAAAATCATTTTCCCTCCCAGAACATAAAAGCAGGGTATGTCAATTTTTTCTTTTTACATTTTCAAGTGTATTTCTTTCACCTAAAATCTGTTAGTAAGTTTGATGAATATGCTAAGCATACATATGAAAGCAAATGCTATTATATTTGTATGTATATTTTTATGGTTTATAGTTTTTAGAGCAGTTTCACATACATAAGTTTATTTAATCTTCATAGTCAACCTGTCAGATAACTAAATTTTTAACGAAGTGTTTGAGAGAGAAGTTGAGTGGTGTTCCCCTTCCCAACACACACACACACATACACTTACACACATGCAGAGGTACTAAATGTTTGGGTCCTAGTGTTTCCCTTTCTCTCCTGGGTGGCACCTGTATATTTTAAATCTTAACAGTAGATTCTTCTACTTAGCAGACTCACTTTAATTCTTTCTGTTCTAATCAAACACTTTATAGTTTTACCACCAGAGAAAGTAAGTATTCTGAGTATGATATTCAATAAAAATGCAAGCCTGTTTTGTATCATCGAGAACCACAGCATTAACTTGTATGAAATATTTCTGTTACAGTTTAGAATGAGTTTGTCCTTTTTCTTGAGAAATGATAGATTTATAGTGCTACCTAGAGTGAATAAGGAATAAAATTGGCTGTGGCAAAGTCTTACCATGCAAACCGGCCTCCCCATCTGCCCTTTATTTCTGAAAGGCACGTACTTGTTCACAAGCTCCGTTTTCTCTATTGCATTTGAAATCCATTCTCCCCAAACGGTGAGACGCTGCGGCAGGCGATGCGCATGCGCCCGCTCACCGCGCTGGGTCCCGCTGTCTCCCAGGGCAAGGAGGCGCCCTTCCCGAACTTCGACCCGTCCTGCCTGTTCCCCGCCTGCCGAGACTACTGGACCTACCACGGCTCCTTCACCACGCCGCCCTGCGAGGAGTGCATCGTGTGGCTCCTGCTGAAGGAGCCGATCACCGTGAGCCACGAACAGGTGAGCGGCGGCCGCGGGCCGGCTTTGAGAGCACGCTGACTTACCGTCGCCGGCGGGCTCTGTGAGATACAGACGCTAAACTGAAAATATAAAGCAGTAGATGCTTACCAAACAGCTCTGCGACGGGAGACTTCATAGTTTGCCCCGGTTAATTACGATCAGCCTGTTTAACTTTCTAAAACTCAACTTCCAAAGGGTACCAGGCTAAATGCAAAAACACTTAAAGGTGGTGGTGATGCTGAACAATGCCCAAGTTTGTGCTCTAGAAACACTGAAGGGTACAGATCCATATGAGTTAGACTTTGCTAATTTGGAGAACTCCCAAATACTGAGCCCTGTTTAGGAGATGGAATGGTAAATACAGGTCTGGGGAGAAGATGCTGGTGGAAGGGATTGAACATCCTTGTGAGGTGTATACTGGTTCCCCAGTTTTACAGCTAAGTAGGTTGAGGCTCAGATAGGTTAAGCAGTTTGCTCATGATCACACAGCCAAGGGCAGGATCTGAGATTGCAGCTCCAGTCTGTCTGCTTTCAACACCTTGGACCTCTCTCCTCAGGCCTCCCTTCTAAGTGTTCATGTAAATTGACTTCATTAACTTATGCAATGAAGGGCCAGTTGAGCTTATTGTTTGCACTGTCTTCCACTCCTACATAAGGGATAGATTTCATACTGATCTGTCGAATTAAAATAATTGTTTCAGAATTCAGGAGGAAAAGGTTTTGACCAGAGGGTATGGTGATCCTGTATAAAAGGAAGAAAAGTGTTTTTACAAATTTAAAAGAAAAAAAAAAAAAGGTTTTTGTTACTCAGAACCAAATAACTCTCACTGGACATTGGAGACAAGTTTTGTAGTTTGCTTGTTTAGAAAGCTGGCGATTTCTAACTCTTTGTCACATGCTTAATGTGTCCACTTGGTCCGAATGTCACGCTGACAGCCTTCCCTCACCCCTTGCAGATGGCCAAGCTGCGGAGCCTCTACTCCAGCGCGGAAAATGAGCCCCCGGTGCCCCTGGTGAGGAACTGGCGCCCTCCACAGCCTGTCAAAGGCAGGGTAGTGAAGGCCTCCTTCAAATGAGGCTGCTGGAGCTTGCCCTCTTCAGGAAAGGAAACCTACACTGCAGAGTTTGGTTCCTTGTCTCCTTTTGGTGCTTCTTACTCCAAGTATATTTCACTTTTCCATACCAAGCAATGAAGATGAGAGACGTGATCACCAAGAAACCGGAATTAACTATTGACAAGATCTAATATGAAAGCATTTGGCCTTTTTAGTAATCACCTTTCCTGTAAAAACAACATTTCTAGTAAGGTTTCAAAGAAGAAGAAACAGAGTTGGAAGAGGAAAGGTAGAGAAAAATGGCTGTTGGGCACCGTTTTTGTGTCATCTTAAATTTCACAGAACTTCAGTTTACTCTTTTCATGTTATGAGTTATCCATCTTAAAGAAATAATGAGTAATTATATACGTGGGGGTAGAGGTGTCTGAAGATTGTATAGCAATTCAGCATAAGCCAGAAATTAAAATGACTGTGGATACCAAGAATTGAGATGATGATGTGTTTTAACCTTTAAATAAAACCAATAAGAGGTCCATCACTTATTAACATTTAAACTACTGTAAAGATTGCCTGGTTTTGATTATCAATGAAAGTAAAATACACAGACTAGGAGTTTTTTAAAAAATTTGACCCATTATTTGAACACTTTCTTCATAAAGATGTTGACTTTATCCTAATATTTTTCTGTACCTGAAGGAGGGCCATTTATTTTTCATTTTACTACTTTTATCTTTGCATGCTTATTAAAATAAAAACTGCCTCTGATATCTTTCTAATTTGAGTGTGGGATTAATGATTCCTAGAACATGCAGGAGTGAATGCCTGCACGTGAAGTAAAAGCAGTTGTACTGATCATCAAAACTAATAAAGACATGAATGTAAACAGTTGAGTGTTGTATTTTTTAAGGAGGGAGAACATTGTAAGTTTGTTTTTATAACTGAAGTGACTCAAGTTCTGAGTTGGATTGGAAGCTACATTCCTTGTAGAGCAGCTGAAGCAATTACTGGGGCCCTTCCAAGGAAATTGCAGTCCAGAAGATGAATGTGTAGCCATACATTTGACAGTGTGGACTAGTTTCCAGAGGCCTCAAAGTTGGTTTAGGATTCTGAGGTCCATACCAGTACCATGGTTGCTAACTTAGGGGCATGGAATCAAGTCAGACTGTAGCCTTTATGTCATTTTTTTTTAAGTGTGCATCAAGGTAACACCAGTCTAACACTGCAAAAATCCATACATTGGGACCTTCAAAAATATCTTTAGACATAAAGTCTAATTTTGCAGTTAGTGGCTTTGATAAATCTTTTATCACATCACTGGCTAATATGTTAACTTACTTTCAAAAATGGCAACAATAATTGAATTACCCTAAGGAATGAAAATGGTCTTGGGTCAGGAGAGTCCTGCAATGCTGGAAGTCAAGTCATGTGACAGAGTCCTAGGAGGCTAATGTTACTTAATGGTTTACCACTTGGGTCAAGTAAAACCAGGTTGGTCAGTGCAAACTCGTTGTATTAATTAAACTCCTTGAAATTAGGAGGTGTGGAGCTTTCATCAGTTAGTGGTAATACACAAAATGATTCTCTCAGGGTACTTGGTAATGCTGGGAACACTGTAAAAATGTACCCAATGTACACTCTTATGTGGTGGAGGAACATATGACTTAATTCTAGCTACAATGGTGCTTACATAAGCTTACACAGGCTGGAACAGTTTTAAGGGAAAATGTCTAATCAAGAGAAGGTATCTCCCTAGACCATGAGCTCCATTAGGGCACAGACATTAATCTTGTACACTAACATCCCCCTTTTTGCCTAGTATGGTATCTGGCACTGGATAAGCACTCAATAAACATTTGATTTCATGAACATAGATGAACCCAGGACAAATACTCATCTTCTTTATCAACACAGGATTAAAACTAATACTGTTTTTTGCTCATCTCATTCAGTTTGGGTCTCCTTGGAAAATGATCTCTTTAGCTTCAGGTGGTAGCCTTCCAGTAGAACATATATTCCCTGCCCCCCCGATCCAAGTCATTGCCAATGATCACAATTATCACCCAACTTAAAACTTCCTTTCAACTTCTCCCTGCAACTCAAAGTGCTGAATTATTATAAATGTCAATTAGAATATTGAAACCACACTTGTGTCCTTATTCAGTGGGGGGACAATTTTCCTGATCATGCACAGTCTTCCAAACAATTACATTTTAGGCATACACAGCCTACAGAGGGGACATGGCTAGGAGCTGCTGTGGTGAAAAATGTTTCCACATCTGCCAACTTTTTTTCTTCAGATATAATCATTTCAGATATTTTAAAACTTCAGCAAAGGGCAGAAACTAATTTGAATGACGTGTGTTATAATAGATGATTATATCCTTAAAAGTCTATGAATAGGGCATCAACAATAAGAATTTACTGAATATAGGGCATTACTACATTTTGAGAGGGTGTACATAATTCCTACCCCTTTAATGGGGAGACAGAATATATTTATGAAGAGGTAAATAACTATTCAGAACCACTGATCCAAAATTCTTTACGTGCAATCAGTGAATACTTATGTAGATGAATGGGAAGTATTCTACATAGAACATGTAAAACTGAAGATTTTGGTGTCTAACTATAATCATTTACATAATTAAATAAATATGGGTGAAATTGATCAACTATAAACAAGCTTGGATAGATGTGAAAAATTAGTATGTCAGTTACTCAAATAAGAATTGGCACAAATAAAATTGTTCTAAAAGAAATACATATGGTCCAAAACCACATCAGATACCATGTATAAATAAAGTTAATGAGATTTTAGTTTCTCCTCTAATACCCTCTTTTTTGATATTAAAAAGGAACTGTGGACATGAGCAAAATACACTATTTTAGCAGACAAAGAGTAAGTGAGAAGTAAGAAAAACTGCAAATGTCATATTTTTAGAAATTCTAAAAATTTCAAGTTTAGTATATGAAGATGTAATGATTTTTTTAAAATGACCCCTAAGGTAGCACTTAAAGACTCAAAATGCAAATAAGACAAAATCAAGTTTGCATGTTATTTTCATTTAGATCACTGGATGGCAGCAACACATTTAAAAAATTTCACTTGGGTCCCTAGATGACAGCAAAATAATTAGAAAAATGACAAATGAAATGTCATTCACAGAGCAATGAGGGTTTTTAGTTTTAAATCCTGAATACCCTCTTTCCTTTTCCCAAATGTTCAGTATTAACCATCAATATCTATCCACAACAGAAAAGATGGTGAGAGAGTCTTACATATTTCTGATATATAATTTTTTAAAACACATGGTAAATCTGGTTTTTTTTTAATTAATTAATTAATTTTTGGCTGCATTCAGTCTTCGTTGCTGCACGCAGGCTTTCTCTAGTTGCAGAGAGCAGAGGCTACTCTTTGTTGTGGTGCACGGGCTTCACATTGCGGTGGCTTCTCTTGTTGCGGAGCACAGGCTCTAGGTGCGTGGGCTTCAGTAGTTGTGGCTTGCAGGCTCTAGAGCGCAGACTCAGTAGTTGTGGTGCACGGGCTTAGTTGCTCCACCGCATATGAGATCTTCCTGCACCAGGGCTTGAACCCATGTCCCCTGCATTGGCAGGCGGATTCTTAACCACTGTGCCACCAGAGAAGCCCCTTTCCGAGAATTTTAATAGCCAAAAGTGAGGCCTGTGTGTTAGTAGTTGGTACACTAAAACTGAGACAAATGAGAAATGAACATTTTACAATCCTGTTCAGTCTTCTGGAGGCCTGGGTGTAAGGTACACAGCACTCCCCCAATACGTGGCCTCAGGCAGGTTAACTTCTCTGTGCTTCGCTGTCCTCATCTGAGTGATAAAAGTACCTGCTCAGAGTGTTAAGTATTAAATGAGTTAATATATGTAAACCTCTTAGAGTATTTATTCCAGACATAATAAAACTCTTAACAGCAGTTAACTATTATCTTTTGTAAGTTAATTTTACTTCGACCAAGAAAAATTCCAATGGCTTATTCATTACTTAAAGTCATGTTTCTTTCTTGATGTTTCTATGAGTAAGGTCATGAATCCATGTCTTATCAATTTAGATAAGACTAAGGAGTTAGTTACCATAATGAGCTCCCCTGATGAGTTCCGTCTGTGCTTGGCATTGGGGAAATGGTTTCTAAAAACAATGGCGATAACTCTTGTCTGATACTTTTCAGCAGCAAAAACAAGTTGTGGCTCCATTAGAAACCAGCACAAAGCTAGAAGGGGTGATTTGGGGAGGATCAGAAAATTTTCTGGAGGAAGTTTCTATTCCAGAGCTTTGCACCTGACCTTCTGAGGAAATGTATGATTAGCAAAACATCCAAAAACTAAACCAAAATAGAGAGGTGAGAGAACTATGGTGTTCACTCTGTTTGGCTGACTTTGGAATGTTGGCAGGATAGAGTAGCTCGGAGTGCTGTGTGAAGTGGAAAATCTATCCTCACCGTAAGTACAGGAAGTCTCTTGCCTTGAAATTAATTTGGGACTTGTCTAGGCATGTCATAAAATCAGAATCCTGAATGAGATGCACAAGTCATCCTGGGGGATGAGTTTATCCATTTGGGGGCAACTCAGCTTCAATTGTACAAAAGGAAATAAAACAGTCGAGGCTTAAAATCCAGGATCCAGGGAATGACTAGAGAACTAATTAACTACTTCAGATTTGAAGGCATTTAATGGCAATCACTTGACAACTTGACCAGGTGGATAATCACAGATAATCAGCAAGAGTAAGAGTGAGTGTAATGGTGCGGTCACAGGGGACCAAGTGCACTACAGAAGCATAAATCCCAGTGATTTTAAAACTAATTTTAGCGAGGTGAGAATCGACTCTGTGCAGTAAACGAGGAATCAGATTCTCCCTTGTATTTAAATTATTCCCAGGTAGAGGAGCCTGGAAGCTCAGGAAAAATATTTTGGCCATTAAATGTACATATTCTGTTTCAGCATGCCCGTACATTTCTATCCTACTCACTCAGCTCATTTGAAATTTGGATGGTTACAAACACATCTGTTCAAGGGAAGTCATTCCCCCAAGGACAATTGAGTCCCATGAAAGTATATGACAAATGGAAGTGTCTGAAAATACAGTGCAACTTGGGTTCAAAGATTTCACACTTCTCCCTCCTGTGTGTGTGATTGGTTTAATGGAACACAGGACCCCAGAGAAGAGGCCTGACATGGGTAGGGAGACTGTGCAAGCCAAGCAGAGAAGATGGAAGGGTGAGGCCCAGCCCAGGGAAGAACTGAGAGCTAAGCAGGAAAAGGTGCATTTCGACAGTTGGCAATACGGAAACTTTCATCCAGTGAAGACCTAGGGCTCAGGTTCTTGTACCAGGAATTAATTAATTTTAAGAGTAACAAGATTACTTATCAATCTATCTGTAATGTAACTCGGTGTGTACATGTGTGGATGTAAGTGTGATGAGTAGTGGGGGTAGGGAGATTTTAGGTGGGTAAGGACTTTCTCTGTCTTGTTATACTACAGAGGC